>NC_067231.1:13748600-14069315 GCF_019924925.1 Ctenopharyngodon idella
ACGGTTGTCAACATTTTACTTAAGTGACGTTTCACCTGATTTGGGGGGATATCTGTACGCTGAATTGGCTTGAATATCGATGTCTTCAACTCCAGCAATCCTTCGGCTTAGTATTGAACCCATGTTTAAGTGTAAATGGCTGCTGAAGAGTGCTGTATGTAGATAAAATAAGGTTTATTTGGACAGTTAGCTGGAAACCGTTTGCTTCCTCCGCTATGGAAACATTCCCATCTCTGGCGACAAAAAGAACTGCGAACAAAAGAAATCAACTTCTGTATCTACGTTCTAGCTCTTCTGACAAACCAAACCGACTTATGTAACATCCGTTAACTCACAAGTAGGCGTCAAATACACGACGTTTTATCGGTGAACAAAATAAAAACATAAACAAGACTATTGGAAAAGACTGTCTTGTGAAGAACCCATATTCTCGCGAGATGGGATTTCCTGAGAGCAAAGGATATTGGGATATGTTGTACCTGTCTACTGTCCATCGTGGTCTCAGCTGACTTGAACAGAAGAAATGCACACAGAAGAAACATTAATTCGACAATAACGCCTTTTTAATTCATTATTATAGACATGACTTATGTTTATGATTCACGTGATATTTTTTATTTAAATGCCGGTGCTGAAAATGGTATCATAGATGGATCGAGCACGATTGAATTTGTATTGTTTATTCCGTATTTGTGTTAAAGATGTGATACGGTCTTTTTCAGTCAAAGCATATCATTTTGACAAGCGCAGTCACGATCTGTTATTAAAAGTAAAAGCAACTTCATGTAAAAGTTGTCGTCATATGCTTACTATTAACAATACAAAGGACTGCGCTAAAGTACATCAGTTGGTCTTCTGCTAAGATGCAAGTGATTTAATTGGTGTTGGAAGATTTGTTTACCATATTTGGAAAGGTAGTGGCATAGCGCGAATGGGAATTGGACGGGAGCGACCGTCATTCATAAATTCTGCCTTCTAGAACCTAACAAACAAAGCGTTGCATGACGGGATATGGAGTTTTGGTGTTTAAAGAGCAACTTAAACATGCACTATTATCCTTGTCGTGTTGTTTATATACGCATTTTCTCTGTTTAACAATAGATAATTTCACTTTGTATAATCAAAATGGTAAACATCCATCTCAAGCGCTTCAACATATACGTCAAACTAATGCAGTGTCATCAGAAACAAAACAAACGTGGAATCCCTACGCATACAATTCCCATGACCTCCACCACTCTCTGATTGGCTGCCTCATGCTGTCAATCATCTGGCGCTCGTTACACCAGCGCTCCTACAGTAAATATTTGTGTTTGCTCAACCGGCTGTAATGGTGGACGACTGAAGGAGAAAAGCGGAGAGACTAAATCTCAAAAATCCTGTCCCGGGTAAAACACTATTGTTCGTGGCTCGGAAATAAACACCAGCGAATATGGATGAACTCAAACATCAAGTTATGATAAACCAGTTCGTCCTGACAGCTGGATGTGCCGCAGACCAGGCGAAACAGCTTTTGCAAGCGGCACATTGGCAGTTTGAGGTAAGCGCAGCGGATAGCACACTATGCATGCCCTACGCCAGTGCATTGTTTATGTGATGCACTGTATAGCTACTCTGTCGCGTGTCTAGTTGCCATTCCCAGTTATGACTAATAACAATGACCCAAACAAGTTTTATTTTCATCCTTGGGCATTTAAAGTCTATTAATGCCGTCTGCATGTGTTTTATTTTAGGATAAAACGGCACTTAAATACACATATAGTAGGCTATAATAGCGAAAAGCTCAACAGAGATAGACTACTATCCAATTAGAGTTTACTCCAGATTAAATACTATAATCCTTCCCCATGACACACTGTACTAGCTTCCCATGCTATTATGCAATGAAGATGACCGCTGACAGATTACACTCCAGCAGAGCTCAACATTGATACAATGTTGTGCTTTCGTTTCTCATTTGAATCAGCCTAAATCCTAGAGCCATTATCAGCTCGCTAAAATAAGTGAAACCCCAACAGTTCCCCGGTCTAGCGTGATATCGGTAGCCTATGTTTAAATATTACTATAGCCTACAGCATGTGAAGTAATGTTGTGATCTCTCATTCACAGACAGCTCTTAGTGCCTTCTTTCAAGAGACAAATATACCTTACGGTCACCATCATCAAATGGTGAGTATAAAAGCCGCCATCTATGTTTATGTGTTTACTTTATTAAATGTAATTTTTTTCCTGTTAAATGTGTTTGTTATGCGACTATACGTGCTCAGTTTACATCGTGGCTGTAACAATAACAATGTAAAGCTGTAGCCATAGTGTCGGCCATGTTGCGGAGAGACTGGGCTTCCAGAAATAAACACACACACACAGGCGCTGTGTTCACTGTTATTACTGTAGTGTGCCGAGGTAGGCAGTATTTCAGTGTTGCATGCAGCATAACTGAAATGAAATAATGGCCGCAAGGTTAAAGTATCACGGATGTGGGATTTCATGTGTCAAGCAACAATCAGTGTCTTCTTGACTAATGCTAGTGTTTAATACCTTTATTAAAAAGAAACATATGTGCATCATGATGATGGAGTTCTGGAATATCCCAATGTCACAGTTGGTTTCTACTATATTCCTTCAAATATTAGGTATATCGGTAACACTTTACAATAAGGTCCTATTAAATAATGTTAACATACACAGCTTTTGATCTTAATAATGTTTTAGTAAATTATGAAATGAACATGAACTTGGGGGCCGCTTACATGACACCGTTTTCAACTAAAAAAAAAACAAAACTTTTTATGCATTTTGGCCGTTTATTTACACAAACGTTTGAAAACGGGACTCAAAGTGCAAGTTTTTGAAAACGATGCCGTTATCGTCTCCGTGTAAACTACAAAAAAATGCAAATTTGTGAAAACGGTGACGTCACGTGCATCCGTATTACGTGTTCAGTCTATAGGCGCATAATGTGCGCAAAAGTGACATCAACAACTACTGCGTTTTAATCGTATTCGCGGATTCGTGTGAACGGGGATCGCTTTGACAACGTTGTCGTTCCGTTTTTAGTACATCATTGTCGTGTAAATGTACCCATAGATTAATAAATGCTTTAAAATTATTTTTCATTGTTAGTTCATGTTAACTAATGTAGAACTAATAATAACAAATGGAACTTTATTATAAAGTATTAACAGTATATATATTTTTAATTAAATAGTGTTGTTCAGACCTGGAAAAGTCTTGGAAATTAATAAAATAATTAAAGTAACAGAAATTTCTATAGTGAAGATAATTTTTTCTAGTTATCCTTAGCTGTTAAATATTTTATCTAGTAGATAATGTTCTTGTATAGAATAAAACATGCTTGCAAGTCACAGCGATGTTTGAATTGTGAGTGAATCGTTTTTTTGAGTCAGTTATTTTCAATGATAGTCAGACTGGTTCTTAGTAATTATATAATTATTGTTATTATTATTAGAAGTTGACAATCTTTGGTTGAGATCTATTTCAGTTACATATTACACATCAGTACACAATGTTGTGCAATATTTCGGATATCAGTTCTCCCTATGTTTGTGTCTGTTTGAAGTTTATTGATGTGAGTATAGGGCATAAAGGGATTGGGGAGGAAAAAGAGTACCTATAGGATCATTGTCTAAAACTAAACACAGGATAGTTTGTCTGCTGCATCACAATTTAAATTGAAAGCACAAGAAGCAGAGGTGTTTTTTTTGTTTTTTTAATATGTGGCATGGCAGCCAACACTTTCTAATATTATTAGTTATGCAGTCCTAATCGAGTTAGTGCCACAATTTCCCCTGCGCTAGCACACTAATTCTGATTGACAGTGAAGTCATAAGTGTATAAAAAAATCAACAGACTTGTGTGCTTACGTCACAGAGTGTTCTTTTACGTTGGTTTGGTCCTGTAGTCTCGTTTGGAGGGTTCCTAAGTAAACAGGATTTCTGAATTGGCTGTTGTAAATGAATCACTGATGGTGACTAGTCTTTGAACATAAAATCATTTACTCAACATGAGAGTAAGATTTTTTTTTTGTGTGTGTGTGTGTGTGAAGTACTCCAAGTGTTTATTTTTAAAGCACAACATCACAGCCCCAATTAATGTTTACCACATGTTCATGCCTCCCTGAAGCTTAACATCTGTATGCATTGCTGTTCAGCAATTTTACTAATATACATTAATTATTGGGAAGTGATTTTTGCGAATGGGCAAGTTGTCAAGGGCTGAGATCATGCTCTGTACAGATGTAATATTAGATGTTTGTCTCCTAGAGTGACCCTGCTGCTGTAGTTCTAATTTCTGACAACGTTAGCTCATAACTCCCACGCTGAGCCCAATACTTAAAACAGAAATTTTGATATCTCACAGTCACCGGACAGGGTCTTTCAAACTTAATTTTTGTAATCATATTATATTACAAAAGACATTTTTTGTTATTACAGCAGAGCAGAAATCAGTCACATTGCAGGGGATGCAGCTTAAAGGGATAGTTCACCCAAAAATGAAAATGATCCCATAATTTACTCACCCTCAAGCAATCCTAGGTGTATATGACTTTCTTCATTCAGTCAAACACAATCAGAGTTATATTAAAAAATATTCTGGCTCTTCCAAGCTTCATAATGGAAGTGAATAGTAATCGATATTTTGAAGCCCAAAAACTATTCATCATAAAAGTAATCCATACGGCTCCAGGTGGTTAATAAAGGCCTTCTGAAGCGAAGCGATGCGTTTTTGTAAGAAAAATATCCCTATTTTTTAACTTTATAAACTATAATCACTAGCTTCTGGTAACATCCGTCCACGTGTTCACAAGATAGTTGAGTTCTGGCGTATGATGTAGGATGTAGGGGTAGCGTAAGCTTAGGTGTGAGTAGACGCCTCTAGCAGTTCAAACAAATAGAGATGAGCAAAAAACTTAAGCTCCTCCAACATTTCTTTAAAAATTCTCATTTTAGACTTAATTCATGACTGGTGTTTTGTTTTGCTCTATCCTCTGCTCTGTCGTCAATACGTCATGCGTCAGGTCAAAGTTCACTCTTCTGGGCAGAATCGACTCGCAGAAGCCAGTGATTCTAGTTTATAAAGTTATAAATATAGATGTTTTTCTTAAAAAAACGCATCGCTTCGCTTCAGAAGCACCTGGAGCCGTAAGGATTACTTTTATGATAGATGGATTTTTGGGCTTCAAAATCTTGGTTACTATTCACTCCAATTACAAAGCTTCGAAGAGCCAAAATATTTTTTAATATAACTCTGATTGTGTTTGACTGAAAGAAGAAAGTCATATACACCTAGGATGGCTTGAGGGTGAGTAAATAATTTTCATTTTTGGGTGAACTTACCCTTTAACCAAATATTTAGTGTTTTTTCAATTGCAGATTGTAATTTAATTTTTAATTTAAAGGTCATTAATTATTAACAAGATATAAATCTGTTCTATTGATTTCTATAATCCAGTAAAATATAAAATCAAACATAAGCAGAATGTGTGGCTCAATAACAAAGGATAAAATAAATAAAATTCCACATTTTGAGAAATAAACATTTTCCCAAGGATTTTTTTTTTGTGTCCAGTGAAGCTCTGACCATGCAGTCACCTCCAAAGGGAAAAAAGAGAAATGCCTTGGTGCCCAGTTATCCTCTGGTTAAAGTACAGTAATTAAAACAGGATTTAACAAACAAAGAGTAGAAAAGGCTCTTTTCCTGGCATTGGGGCTGATAGGGAGGGGTACAAGTTCTGGTAACTTTAACTATGGTTTGTTCCTGGGTGTGACCTAAGAAAGAATAGGCAATATTTTAATTCTTGGATACAATCCTTACAGACAGAGGTGGGGAAATGTTAGAGTAATGATGAGTTTATAGCAGTTAACTGACAGTTTGATTAAAATGATCATGGAGAAGCTCCTTATCTTGATGACCTTACAGTCATGTTGCCTATAAAAGAAAGCAGATGTTCTCTCTTGTGGAGGCTGTGAATTGGGGAAGTGGGACATTCAGACTGTGTGAAACATTGTGAAGGAAAAAATATAGGTTGAGATGTTAAAAAAAACCCACAGGAATTTTAAAAGTCAATGTATGCAAAGTATTTCACTCCGAGACAGTGATTATGCTTGAACTGAAGCTTCTGGCCCTGAGTTGATTTCATGCTTTGTGTTATTAGGGTGCCAGAGAGAGTAAACCACATTTACAGGCATTGTTTCCCAGCATGCATCACAAATGCGTGAAGAAGCAATGTGTAATGCACGTGTCAAACCAAGACATCGAGGTTTGGTAGATCAACATGGCCCATAGACTGTTTTAAAAAAAAAAAAAAAAAAAAAAATGGACGACGCACCTTGACACTCTTCCACTGTAGAAAAGTGAAGTTGGCAGTTTCCCAATATGGCGCTGACATCTTGCGCTGATTTGGGACCCGAGTCTGCGCAGTAGTGAGTGAAGTGGAGCCGCGGTATCAAGTCCCGCGCCTCAGTCAGCTCCCTAGGTCGTGAATCAGTATATCATGTAAATGAATGTGGCTGATTCCCTGATCAGTGCCCTGACTACTGAACTAGGGAGCTGATTGAGACGCACCCAAGGTCTCGCCCACACTCCTGCAGAGTCAATCGCAAGCACACGCCCCTGAACCTTTTTTAAGTAGCCTGACTGCTCCAATTTTGATGTCTGTTGATTGTAGTGCGACAAGAGGCTTGTTAAAATAAGGTGAATACAACTACTAACCACAATAGTCATATTTAAAAGATCTCAAAAAAGTTGCCGCCTCAGTTCGCTCAGAGAAGCTGTCAATCTCAGCTGTCAGTCATGACGTCACACTCTCGTTTTTATTGCATTAAATAACTAACTAAAACCAAACTTATTTAAAACAAACTAACACTTGAACTTACATCAACGTGATAACTACATAAAATGCCAGAAACCATCTTTGGAAAAAAATATTTGAAGTGTAATTTAATTGTTTAGTTTGTCTCGCGTTCCATTAGATTACATAGAGAGGGTGGGGTTTATGACCTATACTGGGTCCAGCCACCTGGGGGCGATGGAAACGTTTTGGCTTCACTTTTCTGGACATGTGCGGTACACTTGGCATGGCCCATATTGCCCCTACTGGTATAAGTTATCATTATAGTTATCTTTACGTTCTTGGTGTGAACAGGTCATTAAATTATATAGTATTTTGTCATAGTTACAGTACAAAAATACAGCAAATTGGACCTCTTTAGGGTTTTCATGATTTCTGTTCATACACTCCAGGACAAACAGTTTAAAGCATGAAATGAAAATTTACCCTATTTTGTAAATGCCCGCACACATCTTATAATCCAATCAACATAGAACCAAGTCTCAGCCCTACATTTTTCCTTCAATAAGCTGTTTCAATACACTAGGGTGTACATCAAAATATAGAAGAACAGATCTGTCGCTACTTCTGTTTCATCGTGACTTTAAGGCCTCTAAAAATGCTCTTCGACAGAGAATGTCATATCTTTCCATGATGTCTTTCAGTTGGACGCCGTTTAAACTGCTCTGATTGAACAACTTTTGCTGTTTTACGATGCACGTAACTTGGCAGAGGACACTGCAGCCAGCATTGGCCAGTCGTGTCCTTGATTTGAACATACAGTAAGTGTTCATCAAGTCTTGTTTTCACCATAAAAACCATCCATTTTCAGACAATACTTGTCTATTGTTTTGCTCTGAAATCCCTCTTTACTGTGTCAACACTCAGGTTAATAATCAAGCCTCAAACTGAGAGATCATTTGCTTACATATGTGCAAACAATTGAACAGACGTACACACACACAGTATAATAGAGTGCAGAGATCAGAAAAACCTATTCATCTCTGCAGCATGTGATTACAAATTACTGTTTTAAAAATCAAAGCACCTCCTGAAGGCATTGTGTGCCTGCTTGACGACACCTTCCAGTGTCTCTCTTTTTCTCAGACTCAAAGATACGAGTAAAGCAGATCAGGCAGCTGCCGTTCTGTGTTACAATGGAACACTGCAGTGAACCTTTAATTATCTCATTACCATAGTTATCATTATGTTTTATATGTTATCTGCCACAATGTGTTCACTTTCCATAATTCCAGCCCTGAGTCATGTATACATGCATGTTAGGATGCAAAACAGTGGTTGTAGTAGAACCTCCGAGCTACAGTATAAGCATGGAGCGGGAAAATGCGTCACTGTTTCAGTTCAAAGGAATTTGAAAGCTTTTCTTTGTTTTACTTTATACAATTTTCAGCTATTTCCAGTGGAATGGGGGAGTGTTTTTCTCAAGCTCACGTAAAATCCGTAAATCCCTCCACTGCTTGTTTCTGGATTGGAACAGTCTGGCTACTTGAACAATAGAAAGGGAAACACAATTGATGCTCTTTATCTTCTTCTTTTTTCCTGATGGACATGCAATGCTTACGGATGCACTTGGAATACGAAACACGCTGATTTCACTTTCATGTGTTTAAAATGGCATGATTTTGATTGGTTCAGGTTGAAAATGCGCAGACAATGATGTCTGTTTTGGAGTCGCACAACATTGTTGATGCAAAAAGATGTTTGTTTCCATTCCAAATCCCACATTTGACCTGGATCATTGCCAATGTCTTATGGAGTCCAACAGTTGGGTTCAGGAAGTAAACATACCATTCATTTTCTCCATAGGGGAATTGATTTGCAATGATAACTTATAAAACTAAAGCTACGAGGTTGTTCATCAATGGTAAATGCTTTTGTTGAAGCATTTAGCCTGCATTATTTCAACTTATTTTTTAAAATACATGTTTAACAGTGGAATTTCTCATAAAAACTACATTACCCATGAGTCTGCAATGAAATCAGTTAATTGAAACAAGCAATTGTGCCAAATAAACACTTTTGTGGCCACCCACTCTCATGAAACACTGTGAATGGTGTAAAGAGTGTCCCTATACATGCGCATATATATATATATATATATATATATATGCGCACACACACACACACTTTTCGCCATTTTCAAATTACATTTTACTTTAAATCAAAGTTTTTCATGTTTGTCATGCTGGTTGGTTTGGTTCATAGTTATAATTCTTTACTGAAGACTTTTTTAACAATACCATATGAGAAAAATACTTTCGGAACCAAGGTCGCTAAAAAATTGGGCTGGCAGTGTTGCACTCAAATTGTCTTGTTTTAAAACACTCAAAAGTGCAGTGTGCTTTAAAGTTGAAGAGTTTCGAAGAGTTTTTATTTCTGAACTTGGAGACAAAAACAAGCAAGCCATTTGTTAGTTGATTTCCCTAAAAAGTATTAACATGTTGGTCTGTACAAAAAAAAAAAATCTGTTGAAAAACGAAAGAGGTAGTGGTAATTTTCCGCCAGGACATTATCCTTTAAGTTCATACATTTCCTTTAAACCTAAAACATATCACAATGCAATGCGTAATTCAAAATAATTCAAAAACAAAAAAAATCAATATGGAATCAATATAATTCCATATCCAAGTTTTATTTGAGTGTAGCATCTAAACATTCTTTGTTTTAGAATTCCAACCAGAAAAACTTCAACATCGGCATTTGACCAACCAATGGAATACAGGGAGTGTGTTTAGGAAGCCTGTTTGAAAACATATTTTCTTACAGTTTTGTTGATGCTGGTAGTGCAGAAATTACACACTTCAGCTTTAACAGTGTCCCAAAACAGACAAATACAGTTAAACATTCACTAGGTTTCCAAGTAAATGAAGTGTAAGAATCAAAAATGCAGTGTAACAAAGTGGACTGGGCTGAGCACCACAGGTTCTGTTTTTCTACGCCAACTCTGACCTCATTTCTCATCAACAAATCTGTCCTCACAACCAAAATATTTCCATAGCAACCCAGCTGTTGGCTAGAGCATGTTTGTTATGTACACTGCATCTCTTGAAGCATGCTTTGTCGATGTTTCTGAATTATGGAGGATCTGCAGATGCGTCTGCTCTCGGTTTGACGGCTGTGTTAAGCCACTGACCTTCTCCACATCTGCAGCAGCTGTCCAGACGGCTGATGGATAACTAGATGCCATTTTGTGTGACTCTCAAACACCCCCCAGTGCAATTTGAAGCCTGTGTAACAGCTTCATAGCTTTTTTTTTAAATCCCTCAGACTTCCTGTTGTAAACACTTTAGTGAATTAAAGCCACCTAGGGACACTGAGGTCCATTTGAGACTTTTGACCGGCCACAATGGGGTGATTGTGGTTTTTGGCGAGATATCCTTACTGATGGGTCAATAAAAACTGTAGACGGCAGGATTCAAGGTTGCTGACAGGATGGGACACAGATGCCGATTTGATCACTGCAGTAAGACAATATGGATATACCTGTGCAAGGGCACATCAGGATGTATCCCAAAGAAACGCTGTCCATTCATTTAGCTTTCATTCACAAAATCTCTAGATTTCTCCCCACATATTAGTCCTATTTAACCCACAGACTATGTGCGCATTTGTGGCAGTCTTTGAAATGATGTCTATTCTGGTGGTGTTATCCTTCCAACGAAAACATTCACAGGATAGCGGGATAGCGGGGGTGCTTTAATGAGGACTATTGTGTACCTCTGTAAATGTGCATTTTGCTGCGGACAGAGGACAGCGAGTTCAGAGAGGACAATGGGGAGGTCACCAAGGTAATGGAGTAGCCGAACATTGCAACATTCTCATGATGCCAGGGCATAGATGAGAAACAGGAAGTAAAACTGTTAGAAGAGCACCAATCAGCACAGGCAGAAAGAATGTGAAGGAAGGGAGGGAATGTCGGAGTGATCTGCTGGGACAACTTAGCAGAATTTAATATTGACACTGTAAAATATTTTAGTTGCTTGTCAGACAGTTTAAAATGTGTTTTAGTAGTCAACATTAAATGTTTTCGCAGCTCAATTTACTAATGTAATCTGTAAAAGACAGAACCTAAGTTTATCCATCGGGAATTGATTGGATCATGAAAAGTGGTCTTTTAAATGATATCAGTATGCATGAGGGGTATGTGACATCAGCCAAAAAGTAATGTTATTTTATAGGTGGAGCAAAATCTGGTTAACTTTGGTTTAATTTGATTAAATGTATGAAGTCAAAAATTGATATACATTCCAGTTCAAAAATTTGAGGTCAGTGAGATTTTTTTTTTTTTTTTTTAAATGAATGAATACTTTTATTCATGATGCATCAAAAGTGATATTAAAGACATGTATAACGAAAGATTTGTATTTCAAGTTTTTACAAAAACATTAAAGGGTTAGTTCACCCAAAAATGAAAATTCTGTCATTAATTATTTATCCTCATGTCGTTCCACACCTGTAAGACCTTTGTTCCTCTTCAGAACACAAATTAAGATATTTTTGATAAAATCCGATGGCTCAGTGAGACCTACATTGACAGCAAGATAATTAACACTTTCAAATGCCCAGAAAGACATATTTAAAACAGTTCATGTGACTACAGTGGTTCAACCTTAATGTTATGAAGCGCCGAGAATACTTTTTGTGAGCCAAAAAAACAAAATAACGACTTTATTCAACAATATCTAGTGATGGACGATTTCAAAACACTGCTTCATGAAACTTTGAAGCTTTACGAATCTTTTGTTTCGAATCAGTGGTTCGGAGCAAACTGTCAAAGTCACATGAACCATTGAAACACTTATGACGTAATGAAGCCTCATTTACTGAAATCACGTGACTTTGGCAGTTTACACGCTCCGAACCACTGATTCGAAACAAAAGATTCGTAAAGCTTCAAAGCATATAAATGATAAATAAATGATGAAAGGTCAATTTTTGGGTGAACTACCCCTTTAATTAGAGCTAGAGTTGTCAAAAGTACCGACTTCGGTACCACGTCGGTACTGAAATTTTAGAAATGTGAAGCTTTGAGCGCTGTTGAACGGATTCATAAACACCTCTGACTGGCCATTATGTTGACAAGCTCGTCGGATATATGTCTGTGATTGGCTTCAATGATAAATGCTTCAAAAACATTGTAAATAGTCCTCAATGACGCTCTTCTCTGAGCGCTTACACAGATACACACGGGAGCGTTTGAAAGCAGGCGTCTAGACACCGGCTTTCAAATTCAAACACTTCCGTGTGCTTTCAAATCCTCCAGTGTGTTGATCATTGAAGCCAATCACAGACATATCCGATGAGCGCGTCAACACAATGGCCAATCAGAGGTGTTTACGAATCCGCTCAACAGTGCTCAAAGCGTCACATTTTTAAAATTTCAGTACCAATTGGTAGCAAAGTCAGTACTTTTGACAACTCTAATTAGAACAATTATGTGCATTATCCAATAACACATTTGTGATTTGTTTTCAGATGTGTACTCCCGCCAACACACCCGCGACGCCACCAAACTTCCCAGACGCCCTCACCATGTTCTCGCGACTCAAAGCCTCGGAAAGCTTCAACAGCAGCAGCAGTCCCAGCATGGCCACCTCACCCCCTCCACCTCCGGTCAGCTGGGGCATGACCCCACCCGTGCCCAACCAGCAGGGCTTATGGACTCAGGGGCCTTCCCCGCAACAGGCCCACCCGCCCCCAGGCTGGCCCTCAGCTGTCAACCAGCAAGCCGCAACCGAACAGAAGGCCAGCGTCGCCATGGAGGCCGAGAGATGAGGCCCTGGACTACACGGCCTCCTCCCCACCCTCACACGGGCGACGGGAGGGGAGCGAGGGTTAGGGGAGGGTCAGGGGCACTCGTTTTACTCTCACTCACCAAACATGGAGGGGGAGAGAGCTACACCAAGAATAACCAAGCAACATGGACATTTACAGAAGAGGAGCGAAAGCCAACACGAAGGTAATAAGAGAAATAAAGAAACAAGCGCACATTGTATTACTAAGAAAGAGAGCAACTGAAATTTTACTGAGGTTTTTTTTCTATAATAAAAGAGTAGTTTAACGTATATGGGACTATGATGATCATTGCACCCGTGGATTATTTCTGGTATTTTCTCAAAGATGGACGTCTAGCATCTAAGGCAGCAACTTTTCTCACATTTTACTTTTTATTCTTTTATCTGGTGTTCTTTATGCAAGACGTTGCATGTGGATTAGCGATCTGTTTTTGCGGTTTCTAACTAACTAGTAATGCAAGAGTTCATGTGTACAGTGTGTGAGACTTACACACTCAAAACATTGTGTATCGGACTTACATTTTCTCTGCCCCGTTGGATAATGGGACTTTTTTCGTACCTCACTTGTCACCTTACTCTACTCAACCAATCAGGGAATCTCACTAGTTGAACACACTTTTTTCGAACTCGAAACGGATTTTCCATGATGCTTTGCTTTGTCCATTATGCAGTAACTCATTGATGTCCTCAAAGATTGTAAAGATTGGTCTGAAAATTGATTCTGAAAGATCTGGATATTTTATACTCCTGGTTCATAGTTTTATTTAAATCTGTTTTGGGGGAGCTGGTTAGCTGGTTTACAGTAGGTGTGTTTATCAGACTGTTGTTTCTTAGTTGGGAAGAGTAAATCCATGCCGCTAAAGCTACATTAAAACAGACTACTATACAACATGTTTGTAAGCAGACTCGCCACTTTGCATGATGCATTCATAGAGTATGTATATCATATTTTGTAGTTTCTTTCTTTTTGGGGGAATTCTACATGAACGCTTTTCGGGAATTCTGTCTCATTGCCAGACTTAGAAAATCTTCAGTTCAAGTTGTAATTTTGGCCCCATCTTCTTTTGTATCGTCCTTTATGTAAAAATGATAAATCTGAAGAAAAAAAAACTTAATAAATAATTTCTTACAGGATGGAAACAATTTTCAAGAAGCAATGCTGTCAGTAACCTATTTTAAAAATTCATTTTTGTTTTATTTTCCATTTGCACCAATTTCTGATCAAACTTTTCTTTTGGGGTCACTTGTTCCCAAATGGTTTTCCATGTATGTTTTCCCCTGTTTGACTGTATTGATACCATTCCCACAATATTTGTGGACTACCTGATAATTAACTTATCATTGTTTGTGTTCCTAAATAAATATTGTATGTCCTATGGTGTGACTTCTGTTCCTGGACTGATTGTCCATTGTTTGTTGTTGTGAAACTGTGATTGTACAGGTCAGCTATAAGAAGGTTTAATTTAAATATTACTAAGTTATTATTAGTATTGAATCATACTTTCCACTTACAAGATGATACAAATTACTTAAAGTGAGGAAGTGAGAATTTTGAACCTAATAGAAGAAAAATATATTACTTTCAATTTCCCCTTTACTCTGAAGGCACATGCTGTATGTAGAAAACACAATGTCAAATCATCATAACATTATGAACTGGCTATAAATTCTTACATGCAGGGATCATTAGGATCTGAGCAATTTTCTTAGTCAGTATTTTGTATTTAGTATTCTGGTTTTCAAGTAAAAATCTTTAAAAAGTTTCAAAAGGGTCAAAGAAATTAATACTTAATTTCTAACTAATGCCAGCAAGATGCATTATTGATCAAAAGTGAGAGTAATAACATTTATAATTTATTAAAATATTTCGGTTTTAAATAAATGCTGAAAGTTCTTTTGAACTTTCCATTCATCAAAGAATCCTGGAAAAATAGTATCATGCTTTCCACAAAAAATATTTTCAACATTGATAAATGTTTCTTAAACAGTAAATCAGCATATTAGAATGATTTCTGAAGGATCATGTGACACTGAAGACGAGTAATGATGCTGAAAATTCAGCTTTGGTCACAGGAATAAGTGACATTCTAAAATATATTTAATAAAAAACAGTTATTTTAATTTGTAATAATATTTCAAAATAATGGGTTTTACTATATTTTTCACCAAATAAATGCAGTCTTGGTGAGCATAAGAGACTTCTTTAAAAACATTTTTAAAAATTACTGACCCCAAACTTTTGAACTGTAATACATGTATTACTTTTTTCTCAAGCAAATATGTCATGTTTTTAAATGTTTAAATATACAAATTTATATTTTACAATTTACAAAAGAAAAAATACTGTTTCAAGCTGCAGTCCGTACGTTTTGCCTCTTTGTCGCCATCTCTGTTTGAAACCTGCAATTGCAGTTGTTTGTGGAATTATCATCTTTACGTGGGTTGTGCATCGGCACGGCTCCTCAGAGCGGATGAATCTAATGTTTTCTGTCAGTCACCACATCGCTGTGGATACTGTACTTCGGAATCAGATTCTACGTCTTGCAAGTTTGACCAAAATAAGAATTTTCAGCAGAAAATGTCATCTGAACAAGTAACATGTCTGCCACTTTTGTTCTGATCAACTGAGAAAAAAAGAAATAAACGGCGCTGTCAATGGTGATTAAATCTAACGATCGCTTAGCTCGGATCACGTCAAACCGTGCAAATTATTATTATTGTTATACTGTGTTCTCAAATTGTTAATGTTAACAACATCAGCATTACGTAACTATGTATTTTGTGTGTATTAGCATTAGCTGTAGATTTCAATTTCTGTAGCCACTCCGCAGTCCAAAGTCTTTTGCTTTTGACTACGGGTGAATTTCCAGTTGTCACTGATGATTGTCATTTGGACCTTTCTGGATTACAATCCACCATCAAAATGATACGTTTAATTATTCCAGCTGCTGTGAGAAAAGGCTATAAATGATCTGCCACCTGCAGCATCCTCACATGCCATATAGCCCTCTAGCTGGGACTTCTTCTCTATGGAAACAGATGTGACGTAATGACACAAAGACAAGCGGCTGCATGCTCGAATTTCCCGTGGAAAACCACCAGTACCACCCGAATTAGAAAACATTATTACAAGCTTACCGTTGTGAATCGGGCTAAGGTAAGGAGATAGTTTTGAACACTGGCTGGTTATGTACTTGCTCAAAAATTTATTTTGAATCGTTTTTAACCAAAAAAGTTATGGACTGCAGCTTTAAAAAAAATAACACGGTCATTTGGATTACATTGAAATATATGATATACTATAACCATAGGCTTACAGCAGGTTTTTTCTAGAGACGTTATCGCCTGCTTAACCCATGGCCACTCCACTGAGGAGTACGTGTGGAGAGGTCAGCAGGTTGGATGTCCTTGTTTCACCTCTGAATCAAACATAGAAAGAGAGAGAGTACTTGAATTGAGCCCAATCTCAGTCTGCTTCCTCCCTCTCGTTGTCTTCGTCACGGCGCGCTACTGTTCTCTGTGTTTGTGTTTTTCAGGGCGTGACTTGGAAACCGAAACGTTGCCAAGTAAACTGGTGTTGGCATGCATGGTGCTGTGGTTTGCCAGGTGAACCTTGGCCTAGGCCCTCAAATTCACAGTCATCAGCCATCTCACAGAACTTGAATTTGATCTGTAGTAAAATGTAAATTTCGACCACTCTGACTAGAAGCACTCTCAATCTTAGCCTCTGAAATGGTCGCCCGTTCTCCACTCTGTTCCCACGTTATCACTGGCACAGCTCAAGTTCAAGGCACAATGTTCTGCATAGCAGGGGAGAAGGACAGCGCAGATGTCTTCCTGCTAAGTGTGAACATCGTGCTGCATTTTGAAAAGGAGTTTGTGGTAAGGTTGCGATGAGGTAGGGGAGGAGCCGCATCTTAATGAACCAGAAAAGGTTCAGCATTCTGGTTTTGAAAAAAAAAAAAAAAGGAAATGAAAGTCTCCCTGTAGTCAATAAAACTCACATTTGATCACCAAAATTACATATTTAAACGTTTTTTTCTTGTGAAAAAAAAAAAACAACTGTCTTAAAGGATTAGTCCACTTTTAAATAAAATTTTCCTGATAATTTACTCACCCCCATGTCATCCAAGATGTTCATGTCATTCTTTCTTCAGTCGAAAAGAAATTAAGGTTTTTGAAGAAAACATTCCAGGATTATTCTCCTTATAATGGACTTCAATGGCCTCCAAACGGATGAAGGTCAAAATTAGTTTCAGTGAAGCTTCAAATGGCTTTAAACGATACCAGACGAGGAATAAGGGTCTTATCTAGAGAAACGATCGGTCATTTTCGAAAAAAAATACAACTGTATATGTTTTATATAAACAGATGATCGCCTTGCGCGTGCTTCCGCTTTCCGCATTCTCCAAAAAGCTTACGCTGTATGTCTACGCCTTCCCTATTCAACTTACGGAACGAACGCAGCGCCAGTTACATTTTTTCCTTAAGTTGAATAAGGAAGGTGGATTACTGAGGTAAACGCTGCATAATGGTATCACTTTTTTACATCGTCGGACACATAGCGGTAATTAATATGATTTGCGCTTTCATTGACTACATTATCAAACAGCTAATAATGTGTTGCTAATGTTACACAAACCATGTTCACATTCACGAGTAGACAGCTGCCTTTTTACAATCAGTATCCTTAGAAACGCTTTGAACAACTCAGAACTTCAGTGGAGAAAGGCATATAGTTCATCATAACATCGTAATATGCATCATACACCCACTATATTGCTAAATCTACCTGATTATTCATATCAACAGAAAAATATACCGGAATAACCTCAGTGGTCAGTGGAATCAGTGGTTCGGAGCGTGTATCAAACTGCCAGAGTCACGTGAACTATTGAAGTTTCAAAACACTTATGACGTAACGAAGCCTCGTTTACTGAAATCATGAGATTTCCACTGATTCGAAACAAATGATTCGTAAAGCTTCGAAGCAGTGTTTTGAAATCGCCTATCACTAGAAATTGTTGAATAAAGTTGCTATTTTGTTATTTTTGGTGCACAAAAAGTATTCTCGTCGCTTTATAATATTAAAGTTGAACCACTGTAGTCACATGAACTGATTTAAATTTGTTTTTAGTAGCTTTATGGACATTGAAAAAGGGAGTGTTATTGCTGGCGATGCAGGACTCACTGAGCCATCAGATTTTATCAAAAATATCTTAATTTGTGTTCCGAAGATGAACGAAGGTCTTACGGGTGTGGAACGACATGAGGGTGAGTAATTAATGACATAATTTTCATTTTTGGGTGAACTAACCCTTTAAATCATGTTAAAAACACCAGATAGACACATAAACAACATTAAAGGAGGATTTAAAGCTTAAATTTTATGCCAGATGACTCACACTGCCACTCCAGGAGCCTGTCAGGAGTTTGGGCTGGAATGAATGAGTGGGCATGAGTCAGCAGGATATGATAAGTGAGAGATTTGATTGCTGCATTAACACATACAACACCCGTTCAGCTCAGTGGCCCACCTGGAAGCATGTCTCCTTCCTGTGACCTTCCTGTTGGTATTTTTGCTCACGGCTGTCAGCTCTGGGCACTTTTTTTTAAAGCCAAACTCCTGAGCCTGAATTCCATGTGACTAATCACTCTGAAGCAGCAGGAATATGACATCGTGATGCTGACTGGTGGTACAAGAACACACACAATCCCAAGCCCTTCAATAACGGTCATCCCAAAGCTGAATTTTCAGCACTTTGTCTAGAAAACGATGGCATATGATGCAAAACATTCCTGCTTTGTATATAATTTTAAAAAATGCAGAATTTGCAACACCAATGTTGAATACACTCAAACATTTATGTTTGAAAGATCGATACAAATGGTGTACAAGATCAATGAATATACAATTTTATGTGTCAATGCAGCAGTGGCCTGAAAGGGGCAAGTAAATTATTCTGACAGGTTAAACTTTCTCACAAAGACTGGGCCAGCGGACCATCCTTATTACTGAGCCTGATCTACCAGCAATGGCTAACTAGATCATACTAACCAGACAAAGTCTGACAGAGCTGAAAAAGACAGAAAACTGAAAGAGAACAAACATCTGCAGTGCTACACTCTCATTAAACAGATTAATAATAATTAGTATTACATTACATTTATGCACAAATGCTTAAATGCTTGGCTTTGAAGGTATTGTTTTTAATCAATTTATACATTAAAACGTGGCCCACCACAAAAGAATGATCCAATTTTATATTTTTTTTATTTCATTTTTGCAAGAATATTTGTTTTATAAAAGTATTTTTAAAGAAAATTTGAAACAAGCTGGAAATAATATAGCCTACATTATACCACTCAAAAGTTTGGGGTCAGTGAGATGTTTTAATGTTTTTTAAAAGAAGTCTCTCATGCATGCCAAGGCTGTATTTATTTAATCAAAATGCAATATAAACAGTAAAATTCTGAAATATTCTTACAATTGAAAGTAATAATTTTCTATTTTCATATATTTCAAAACAATGTAATCCTGTGATTCCTCAATTTGCAGTAAATTAAATCCACGACCTTGGCCTTGCTAGTGCCATCCTCTGTTTGAGCCACAGGAATATTGTTATATTATATCTCAAACGAGTGTCTGACTGCTAAAGGCACAGTCCATGTGGTATACATCTGAGTACATGTACAGTAGATACGTTTTTGTTTGGTCAGACGGGGGTAGTGACTGCAGATCTGAGCAGATCTCGTGTCTCTCTGCCCATTGAAGATCTGATTTGTCCGCTCTCTTCCTCCCCCATGTTTACATACGCACACGTTCCCTCCTGCCCTGGCTTCTGAGGGTCTGCACCGACTCGCTCACAGCAGATTAGAACAACGTCACAGACAAATCAGCACAGCTGCCTCACCAGCAGTCGCTCACAACACTATCTGCAGTGATTCTACACTCTCTGCCCTCCGTCATTAAACTGCAAAGACTATTCAACTCCAATCAATTGCATTCCAATGAGCTGTTTTGTAATCATAACATATGTGAATTTGAATGACTGAGTTCACAAATAAATGGACCAGTATGCTTTTTTTAAAGGAGGACAGAAACTAAATTATTGAGAGATATTTAAAGGGTTAGTTCACCCAAAAATAAAAATTTCTGTCATTAAGTACTTACCCTCATGTCGTCCCAAACCCGTAAGACCTTCTTTCATCTTCGGAACACAAATTTGAACGGTTGTCATACGCAGTTGACGTAGTGAACGCAGAGCAGCGCTTTTGTGTTTACGTCTGAACGCCGGCTCAGTATTGGCTGACACTGTACACGTGATCAGCACGAAGTATGCGTGTGATGCTGACGCAGGAGCCGGCCAATAATGAGTCGCCGTTCGGACGTAAACACTGCATTGCTTTCACTACGTCAACTGCGTATGACAACAGTTCAAATTGTTAAATAAAATAGTTATTTTTGTTTTGTTTTGTTTTTGTGCACAAAAAGTAAACTTGTCGCTTCATAACATTAAGGTTGAACCACTGTAGTCACGTTGACTATTTTAACGATGTCTTTAATACCTTTCTGGACCTCAAAAGGTGCAATGATGTTGCTACCTATGTGTAGTTCAGAAACTCTAAGATTTCATCAAAAATATCTTAATTTGTGTTCCTAAGATAAAAGAAGGTCTTATGGGTGTGGAACGACATGAGGGTGAGTAATAAATTACAGACATTTCATTTTTGGGTGAACTAACCCTTTAAAGTCGGCATGAAACAGAAGTTGCAATAGCCTTTTCTTCCCTATGGAGTGATGCAGGTATGACGTCAGAAGACCCCGGAAGTCTAATTCGCCGCTGGTTCCTTCGAGATTTTCCTAGTTATAAAAATAAAAAAAAAGTAAAATAAAGCTTTTGGTAAACATAACTTGACAATACTTTGACGTTTTGTTCTACAACATACACAGTACACACTCACACCCCAAGCTGTCTTATCTAGTTACGTTAGTTAAAAACGTACATTTTCAAAAATGATCATAACTGCTTCAAAATTTGTGTTTTTGTTATGGGTGTGTGTAATTTACATTGTAGAATTAAACATTATATATATACATATATATATATACATATATATATATATATATATATATATATATGCATGGATAAATCTATAGTAAATAAGCCTACAGCTATATTCCATGAAAAAAAAAACACACACAAAAAAACAATAGTCAATAACTTTAAAGATGTAAAAAGCCACTGTGTTCAAACGAGAGGATTTTTAGTATAAGTCCATAATCCAGGGGTGTCCAATCCTGCTCCTGGAGGGCCACTGTCCTGCAAAGTTTAGCTCCAACCCCAATTAAACACCAAACCAGCTAATCGAGGTCTTAGGCAAACTAGAAACTTCCAGACAGGTGTGTTGAGGCAAGTTGGAGCTAAACTCTGCAGGACAGTGGCCCTCCAGGACCGAGTTTGGACACCCCTGCCATAATGCAATGAACTAATCAACACCAACAGTTGCTGTTAGCAACACTATGACTTCATTGCCTCAGACAAGACTTAAGCCTAATCCCAGACTAAAATGCATGTTTGACCTGTTTTAACTGAAAGCAACTTCCACTGACATATCTTAAAACATGTCAGTGCCATTGTTTTGTTTCAAGATTTATTTTAAATCTAAGCTCTGTTTGTGAAACCAGACAGATCAAAGACTGCAGCAACTTTGAGCAGTGCAACAATATTTGCATAACTTCTTTCTTTTCCTTTGCTTACTGTTTAAGTCCCCCTTGCCCCTCCCACCCCACTTCATCCGACTGCCTGTTAAAGCACCACTCCCCCCACCCCCCCGGTGATGTCATCATCCTAGACCACGTTTGGCACATGTGCCTGCAGCAGAGACTAGACGTCCCGGTCTGTCTGTGACATATCATGCAATTCTATAGATAGAACAGCGAAAGAAAGAGTTGAAATAAAATGATTTATCAGAGGATAATAGAGCAAAAGGAAGAGAAACGGTGGGGAGGAGGTTTGGATTGTTAATAATGGAGGGACAAGGGCTATATAGGGGTTTGCAGCAGTGCCATCCGGCAGCCGGCTCTCATGTGTCAGGCTTTTCATTCCCCACTCACTGCTCAACTCCAGCTGCTTCCTCTTAAACAGGAAGTGGCTCTCAATGTTTCACAGACATGCTCAATGAGCACCAATGGACACATGTTTGGACAAACATCCCTCCCCTCCCTTACACACACACAAAACACATCGACCACCTGAACATTGACAAGCTCACAATGACTCCAGCATTGGGTGATACAGAATTTAATAACTTACTACCTTTCAATTGAGGATAGAAATATCCTCAACACTTTACAGGGTTATTATCATTAATTTAAACCAATACTAAAAATACTATAGGCTACATATATATATACACAGGTGCTGATCATATAATTAGAATATCATCAAAAAGTTGATTTATTTCACTAATTCCATTCAAAAAGTGAAACTTGTATATTATATTAATTCATTACACACAGACTGATATATTTCAAATGTTTATTTCTTTTAATTTTGATGATTATAACTGACAACCAAGGAAAATCCCAAATTCAGTATCTCAGAAAATCAGATTACAAAGAAAGGATTTTTAGAAATCTTGGCCAACTGAAAAGTATGAACATGAAAAGTATGAGCATGTACAGCACTCAATACTTAGTTGGGGTTCCTTTTGCCTGAATTACTGCAGCAATGCGGCGTGGCATGGAGTCGATCAGTCTGTGGCACTGCTCAGGTGTTATAAGAGCCCAGGTTGCTCTGATAGTGGCCTTCAGCTCTTCTGCATTGTTGGGTCTGGCATATCGCATCTTCCTCTTCACAATACCCCATAGATTTTCTATGGGGTTAAGGTCAGGCGAGTTTGCTGGCCAATTAAGAACAGGGATACCATGGTCCTTAAACCAGGTACTGGTAGCTTTGGCACTGTGTGCAGGTGCCAAGTCCTGTTGGAAAATGAAATCTGCATCTCCATAAAGTTGGTCAGCAGCAGGAAGCATGAAGTGCTCTAAAACTTCCTCGTATACGGCTGCGTTGACCTTGGACCTCAGAAAACACAGTGGACCAACACCAGCAGATGACATGGCACCCCAAACCATCACTGACTGTGGAAACTTTACACTGGACCTCAAGCAACGTGGATTGTGTGCCTCTCCTCTCTTCCTCCAGACTCTGGGACCCTGATTTCCAAAGGAAATGCAAAATTTACTTTCATCAGAGAACATAACTTTGGACCACTCAGCAGCAGTCCAGTCCTTTGTGTCTTTAGCCCAGGCGAGACGCTTCTGACGCTGTCTGTTGTTCAAGAGTGGCTTGACACAAGGAATGCGACAGCTGAAACCCATGTCTTGCATACGTCTGTTCATAGTGGTTCTTGAAGCACTGACTCCAGCTGCAGTCCACTCTTTGTGAATCTCCCCCACATTTTTGAATGGGTTTTGTTTCACAATCCTCTCCAGGGTGCGGTTATCCCTATTGCTTGTACACTTTTTTCTACCACATCTTTTCCTTCCCTTCGCCTCTCTATTAATGTGCTTGGACACAGAGCTCTGTGAACAGCCAGCCTCTTTTGCAATGACCTTTTGTGTCTTGCCCTCCTTGTGCAAGGTGTCAATGGTCGTCTTTTGGACAACTGTCAAGTCAGCAGTCTTCCCCATGTTTGTTTAGCCTACAGAACTAGACTGAAAGACCATTTAAAGGCCTTTGCAGGTGTTTTGAGTTAATTAGCTGATTAGAGTGTGGCACCAGGTGTCTTCAATATTGAACCTTTTCACAATATTCTAATTTTCTGAGATACTGAATTTGGGATTTTCCTTAGTTGTCAGTTATAAAATAAAAGAAATAAAAGAAATAAACATTTGATATATATCAGTCTGTGTATAATGAATGAATATAATATACAAGTTTCACTTTTTGAATGGAATTAGTGAAATAAATCAACTTTTTGATGATATTCTAATTATATGACCAGCACCTGTATATCTATATATATACACACATTTACACATACACATACAAACACACACACATAATATATATACAGTATATATAGACACCGATCAGGCATAACATTATGACCACTGACAGGTGAAGGGAATAACACTGATTGGCCAACAGATGAGCTACTGTAGCTCAAATTGCTCAAGATGCTGGTTCTGATAGAAAGGTGTCAGAATACACAGTGGATCGCAGTTTGTTGCATATGGGGCTCCATAGCCACAGACCAGTCAGGGTGCCCATGCTGACCCCTGTCCACTGCCGAAAGCGCCAACAGTGGGCACATGAGCATCAGAACTGGACCACGGAGCAATTGAAGAAGGTGGTCTGATGAATCATGTTTTCTTTAACATCACGTGGATGGCCGGGTGCATGTGCGTCGCTTACCTGGGGAACACATGGCACCAGGATGCACTATGGGAAGAAGGCAAGCTGGCGGAGGCAGTGTGATGCTTTGGGCAATGTTCTGCTGGGAAACCTTGGGTCCTGCCATCCGTGTGGATGTTACTTTTACACGTACCACCTACCTAAGCATTGTTGCAGACCATGTTCACCCTTTCATGGAAACGGTATTCCCTGGTGGCTGTGGCTTCTTTCAGCAGGATAATGCGCCCTGCCACAAAGCAAAAATGGTTCAGGAATGGTTTGAGCAGCATGAGTTTGAGATGTTGAATTTTCTTCCAAATTCCCCAGATCTCAATCTAATCAAGCATCTGTGGGATGTGCTGAACAAACATCTCGCAACTTACAGGACTTAAAGGATCTGCTGCTAACATCTTGGTGCCAGATACCACAGCACACCTTCAGGGGTCTAGTGGAGTCCATGCCTCGACGGGTCAGGGCTGTTTTGGCAGCAAAAGGGGGACCAACACAATAATAGGAAGGTGGTCATAATGTTATGCCTGATCAGTGTGTATGTGTGTGTGTGTTTTCAAACGTTTAAAGTTGAAGTAGGCCTACTAAAAAAATCAAACTTAAAAACTATAGAACACAATTTTGATTAAAATTAAAATGTAAAACAGAAAATATAAAAATAAAATCCAAAAAATTAACAAAAACTGTAATAGTATGCTATATCAATGATAATAAAATTCTGCTTTAGATACATTTCTCTAAACCAGGGGTGTCCAATCCTGCTCCTGGAGGGCCACAGTCCTGCAGAGTTTAGCTTCAACCCCATTTAAACACACCAGCTAATCAAGGTTTTTAGGCATACAGGAAACTTCCAAGCAGGTATGTTGTGGTAAGTTGGAGCTAAACTCTGCAGGACATTGGCCCTCCAGGACCAAGTTTGGACACCCCTGCTCTAAACTAAGGTAGTCTAGCAAATCTGTCAAACAATCAATAGCCACTAAAGCAGATTTCATTTGTTTATGGATTTCATTTATTTTAATTCTATTTCTTTAAGTTCACATTCAAAATCATATTTGCAGATTCAAATTAGCTAAACCAATGACATCAGCGGTGCAGAACAGCTTTCCCGCCACAGTGTTTACTCTGTCACTGTGAAAGCCTGACCTCTAGAGGTGACCGACAGGAAAGAATAAATGAAGTGTTGATTTTGGCCAACTTATTTTGGAACACTTTTGAAGTGTCCTAATGAAAGTTAACAAGATGTCACTTAAAAATACCTGAAATAAAATATAAAAATGAAAAAAACATTATGTTATGACCTAAAAATAAATGATGCTATAGCGCTCATGATTTTTCATGGTGTTCCTCATCAATTAAAATGCTTTAGAACCAAACACATACATAAGGAAGTACATCACCATACATTCTGACACAAGCATACCATTTAACAAGTAACTATTTACCATACACATACAAACCAGTTTACAGTCAGAATGTCATCCCTTACTGCAAATTTGATTATGAAAATACATTCAAACCAATATGGAAATCGCATTGTGGCTTGTTCAGTTCTCACAACAGAAACGGTGAAGGATAGGTGAATATTATCTGAACGATTGGATGTCATTTACTGTGAAGCTTTCTGCGATAATTTATGATTATTCATTTTATTTTTGTTCTTTATATCATTATGATTGACATTCAAGTCATTCAAGTATGAGGATGAAGGCATAAGGGATTATGGGGAAATATTCAAAGACTGCAAAACACGGCAGCATAAGGAGAACTGCTGAACAAGGACTGCGAGAGGAATAAAAAAAAATTGAGTAATCTGATTACTCTCCATCATTCTTCAAAACTGTCAACATTTCCAGGACTGGAACTGGACTGTGACTCACCAAATAAACACAGAATTTTAGTGCCAACAGGTAATGTGATGTCCCATTAATTTAAATATTAAACAGTTTTTATTTATGGACAATGTTTTTTTATTGATCATTTAAATGTGCTTATGTCCATCATTAATGTTGCCTGATACACTGAAAACTGAACAAGTAAAACGCACATACTGCTTGTACAATGTAATGACGCACAAATTGACTAAACACCTTGTTGCTTTACAAAAAAAAATTGAAAATCTACATCAACATCTAATGCTTATTCTTTCATGCTTTTGCATTGTTTCAAATTTAGTGCAACACTTCTGCATGTAAACAATATACGGTAGATATTCACTTTTACATTCCTGGCAAATTTAATAAAATGAATTTATATTAAGTATTATATTTATATTAAGTAACAGAATTCGTAAAAATGTATTTGACAATTTCTTTATTAATTTCTTCAAAGATTAAAAATGTCTGTCTGCTGCAGGTTAAAGGAACATATTATTTTTGACATTTCTGGTAAGCATGAATGAGATCAACAGAAAGTCAGCAGACTAAAAATGGCAACACAATGTATTACTACCTACATGATCAAATGTTGATTGTGTACGTTTGACCTTTACTGTACATTCTAGAGCAGTAGTAAAGTTTGCTCATTTGGGTATGTGGGCAATAATGAGAAAGCCCGAAATTATCTATATCTATAACAGCCGCAAAGAGGAATTCAATGGAATTTGGCTGGGTAATGTTTGTGGCATATTTGTTTTGCAAAAGCAAATTTTACATGAAAAAATGTTTAAAAAAAAAAAAGATTCAAAATCTTGTCAGCCTATCTAGAAACATCTACAATACAAATCAGTGGTTATGACACACACATTTATTCTTTATTATGGGTAAAGTCTATGACAAAACAATTATGTATTGCTAAAAATGTCAAATAAATCAATACTGAAAAAAAAAAAAAAAAAAAAAAAAACCTTCATAGTCACTTTAATAAGGTGTGTCCTGAGATACTTTTAAAACCATAATGAAGATCTTCACATGTTTAGAACTTGTTGGCTGCTTTTATTAACTCTCTGTCACAATTGATATTTATCTAAAATATAGTGGTCAAGCCCCTGCCCTTTAATCACTAATAGTAAAGTGCAGTGTTGGGGGTAACGCATTACAAGTAACTTGAGTTATGTAATCAGATTACTTTTTTCAAGTAACGCATTACTTTTAAATTTACAACAACATATCTGAGTTACTTTTTCAAATAAGTAACGCAAGTTACTTTGTTTTCCCATGTATTGACTGACAGCTGTCCTGTCCCCATGTTGAGAGAAATCGAGATTAAGTACAGAAGCATTGACGGTTATTGCAGTTCTAGACTAAACGTGAGCATTTACTCATCTCACTTGCACAAAAACAGTCAGAATTCCTCAAAATGAATAAAAACAGTGAAATGCAATCTCGGAATATTGCACAAACCTGCAATAATTAAATATATTAAAGTAAACAAATATACTTTATGTGTTTAATCTCACTTTATTAACCAATGTCTTTGCTGCTGACCTTCAGTGATCTAATGCAATATTGTAATGCATTACTTTTAAAAGTAACTTTCCCCAACACTGGTAAAGTGCCCTTTCGGTCGTTTTCGGTGAGAATTGACAATTGAGAAAGAAAACAGTTGCTTGTCATTATATTGGATCCGTGCATTAGCTCTTAAAGTGACAGCAGCCTAATATACCCGCAGCTGTTTGTGTCACCAGTGTTAATCAAACAACAAAATACAAAGAGAAAATCACTTTTAATTTAATTCACTTTATACAGTGAAGTCTATGCAGTGTTATTTTACGTTTGATTGTTCAATTTCTGTACCTTATTCTGGGTTACACTTTATTTTACAGTGCTGTAGTTACATTGTAATTACTCAAATAAGTACTGAGTACTATTAATTAACTACATGTACTAAAAATATAGTAATAAAATATAATATGATTTTAATTCAGCTCACAAATATAGACCAACACAATCTAAACTAAACTAAACTAATACACACAGACACTGAGTGATTATTCACAGTACAGGGTGGAGAAAGAAAGTGAACCAAAAGTAACCTCCAAAAGGTAACTGGAGTAAATTAAGGAGATGAGATTGGAAGTGTTGGTCAAACAGTTGCCCTAAAGGCACAACAAATTTGTTACTAACAAGTTTGTTCTTCTCAAGAAAGATTGGTTAGTGCTATCACAGGACCCTAAAACACATGACAGAGATGCACAAAGCTGGAAAAGGCTAAAAGCTTTTCTAAAGACCTGGGAGTTCATAAATCACTGTGGAAAATTCTGGACTTTTGCTATTCCCTAGGAGTGGGAATCCTGAAATAGGTGAGAAAGAACCCAAGGACAACAGTAAAAGACCTTCATGCACTGCTAAAGTTGTTGTTCATGTGTCCGCCATCAGAAAAACACTGAACAAAAATTATGTTTATGAAAGGATAACACATAGGAAACCAGTCTAAAGTAATATTGAGGCGTGTCTCATGTTTGGCTTCTGGATATTCCACAACGCTTCTGGGAAAATGTTCTGTGGACAGCTGAGACGAAAGCTTTTTGAAGGAAAAGTAATGTAACACGTTACTTTTCATAAAAAGTAGTAACACAATTAGTTATTTTTTTATGGAGTAATGCAATATTGTAATGCATTACTTTTAAAAGTAACTTTCCCCAACACTGGTAAAGTGCCCTTTCGGCCATTTTCGGAGAGAACTGAGAACTGAGAAAGAAAACAGATGTATGTCATTATACTGGATCCGTGCACTAGCTCTTAAAGTGACAGGATCTACAAGGATCTAAATTCAAGGGTTCACTTAATTATTTATGTTAATAGTTTAGTCAGATTGTTTGTCTATAATCATGACTTAAATTAAAATCAGAGCACATTTTTTTAGTAAACAATGCAGAAATCCAGATGATTTTAAATGGCTTGCTAACATTATTGCGGCTGCAAATCCACAGATGGTTGCAAATGAAGAACAGTTGGACTTTGTGGTCTTTCTCTTATGTCAAAATGTAAATATGTACAAATTAGACTGTAAAATCTATGTATTTTGGCCTGTAGGGCAGCAGTACTATGACCGCAGTTCTGCCACAGGGCCCTGAACAGGATGAAGATACCACAGACCTGTGGACCATCCTCTTCAGACGACAACAGCTCCAAAACCGGCTTCAGTTTCTACAGGAGATCCAAAAGAAGAACAACAGAATAGAAGGTAAAGAAAAAACTCTTTAGAAGGAATGATAATGATGAAGAAATGACTGACCTTTAAATAATAACAATAAAATGTACCTTGATTAGTTTGATCAATGGGAACATTACTGGATGTATTAAAAACCACTCAAAGACTTCAGAGCAGGAACAACAACATTTGGCTATTTCACCGCGCAAATAAAACATGCAAACAACGGAGTGCAATTACTGCTTCTCTCTTAATACTAAAGGAGCTGCACCTACTTTCCAGGAAATGAGCATTCAAATTGCACTCAAAAAGTTCATTCTTGGATGTCATCCATCTGCATGCTTACATTTGACTAGTTAGTACAAACAACAATTGGGTTGTTTTACATATTTACATATTTTTTGCTTTTAGGATACCTTGCAAACGAAGAGGGCCCTTCAGAACTGGACAGAATAGAGGAGGAGTTGAAGTTACTGGAGCAAAAAGAGAAGGATCTTATTCAGAAAAATAGCCAATGTTTGACAATACAGGCCACAGACAAAGGCATGTGTCTCGATTATTAAAAAAAAGGGGAAAACATCATACATTTTACTCCTTAATTTTTTATTTAGACCTCCAAAGCACAACGTACATGTTTTATATTTACTGCTCATTATGTAAATCTGTCCTCAAAACACATTTCATGATTTGTATATATAATATAAAAATTCAGAACATAGGACATTTCAATTAAACAATACTCTTTAAGAAAAAAAAAAAAGGTGTACTGTTGCTTTTATGGAACATTTTCAGTCATTAGTATGCAAATGTAGCATTATTTATCTTGTATTATACACTCTCCGTGACAGATTCATTTCAAGCTCCAGTCCAAGGACTCTACATTCTTCCTGTTAATCCCACAGAAATGATTTCCCCTATCTTTGCTCTGCAAGAGGAAAACACAGGTAAAATAATAGTTATATTGTAAATGTAACATGAATTATTTTGTATGATATATTCACCATGTCAGATGGAAAACCTCCAATCCAAAGATTACATTCTCCCCATTTCTCCTTCAGGAACTCTTTCCTCTATCAGTGGTAACACAGGTAAGATAATACATTTAGATAATACATTTAGATAATACATTAGATAATACATTCTTCACAACTGACACGCTGCAGGGCAAAAACCTCTTGACAAATGTTTTGGATTAAGATTGTCATAGAAATGGTTTGCATATGATGAATAAACAAACAAAATTCATGCGTTTTGCATTCCCAGAAGCTGTAGTAAACCTGGACGATGTCACTATGTCCCCTGCCAAAGTAAAATGCCCTTCTTGCCATAAGACTGTGACCACTGAGATTCACTATAAAATGGGCAGCAATGCCTTCCTCTTTTGCTGTCTCTTGTCTGTGGTGGGGTGAGTTCTCTACAATGAATAATCAATAACTGCATGAGCAAGAGCGCTGTTGTTCCGAATATAGCAAGTAATCACAGCCGTGTTGATATTCAGACTAACAGCACAATTGCGAACGTAATATTGTTTTAATGTAACTGTTCAATAAACGAGAAGGTAATAGCTTCGTTTTAGTCACAGTATTGCCAGCTCATGTCTATTTTTGCTCCGCCAATGGAAATAGTTAGACGAAAAGAAACCACAGCAGTAAATCTGTATCGCCGAACAACACACACAGGCTGAATGAATGTTTTTATATAAATCGAGTGAATGATTCAATGACTTACTCATTAAGACAGTCACTTTAAAGACTAGTTCAGCCAAGAATGAAAATTCTGTCATCATTCCCTCATGGTGTTCCAAACCTGCACCCTAAAAAGTAATTCAGGGGGCCTGTTACTGTAACTTAAATTAATACATTTATATTGTTTTAATTACTTTTTTTAATAATTAATTAATTTTTAAGTTGCAAACATTATTTGTAAGTTCTGTTGACATTCATTACATTCACTTATTTAACTTATTAAACTCAAATTTCTGCGTTAATTGGCTTTAAAAAAAAAAAAAAAAAAAAGGTTGTAGTAACAATGAAATTGTCTTGCTAACTTTGGAAATAAGGCAGTGGATTTCTAGTTCCCAGCATGCTTTTCATAAGACTGGATAAGGAGAATAAATGTTGAAATTAAGTGTTAATTTATTTGTTTTTAGTGAAGGGAAAGGCCTGTTAGTGTTTAATGCCATTATGTTCAACATTTAAATGAGTTTCTGTAATGTTGAAGTTTTTGTGGTTACCATTGTGCTGAATATACATGAAGGTAAACACTATATTGACGCTATAATGACTGCGCTAATGCAAGTGACAAGTAATATCTTTCTTGTTCATTAAATATAATGTTAAATATACATGTAAATATATAACACATGCTAGCATGTGCTATGATAGCTGTTGATTTGAACTGAAATAGACAAGATTAGCTAATTGGTTCCAGGGCTACAACTCTGGTAGTTGGAGCGACTTAAGTTTTTGAGTAATCAATTTAAAAATTTGAGTTTATGCTAAAAATTATTAAGTTCCTCTAACTCAATGTAGTCTGTTGGTTGAACGCAAATTCACTCAAAGCTGTAAAAACTCAAACAAATTGATGCTATTTTTTTATTTATTTATTTTTTTTTTTTTGAGGCAACACATTATTTTTAGATTGTGTATAACTTTCTTCTGTGGAACACAAAAGAAAACATTTTTAAAAATCTGGATAACTAAACATTTTTTTTTTTTTTTTTTTTAAAACACATTAATCAAATTATAATTAATTCACAGAATAAAGATATAGTCAAATGGATTTGTAAAGACATGAGGGTAAGTAAATGATGACAATTTTCATTTTTGGGTAATCTATTGCTTTAATTTGTTGCTGAATGAATCAGTGTTTTTGAAGAAATGAATGATTCAAAGATTCAGTCATTTGTCACCACTTAGGCTACATTCACACTGCGAGCCTTATTAGCGCTCAATTCTGATTTATTGCTCAGATTCCCATATCAGATTCCAGTGTGAACGGATCATGGTCCTGAACTGATCTGTATCCGCAAAAGAATGATTAAAAAAAAAAGATGATAATGAGCGATTACGCAGTTCAAAACACTAACTGGACAAATCTGACTTGAGAAAAAGTCCTTGTATTATTCCTCATATATACATGTTGTATTGTAACTGTTCTTCATTATTCAAAGAGTTCCTCTCTGTATCTGAATCTGCTAAGCAGGCAATTAAACTACTTAAAACAGATGAACCAAAAACAAAATTTCTACAGTGTCAGAATAGTAAAGAACATTTACATTGTCATTGTTTTGTTTCTGGCACAGGTGTCTGGCTGGATGTTGCCTGATCCCCTTCTGTATGGATCGCTTCAAAGATGTCACCCACATTTGTCCGTCCTGCCACAAAAACATCTGTGAAGTAAATAGGATTTGAAGCATAGAATAAAACAGTACCTGATCTGTGAGACCATGACTGTAAATACATCAGAAGAGCCTGAAGCTGGACCCAAGACACTGTCAGTGCTGTTTGAGCCTGTTTTTCAGAGAAAGGGATTTTTATCTCTATCCTATTGACAGAATTGTTTGGGAAGTCAATATGTAGGCTTTGAGAGACTATATATACAAATGAATTCAACTGTAGTCAAGCAATTAATAACTGTGCTAGTGGCCACCAGTCATTTGTATTAACCTCTTCCAATAGACATGCTTTTAGGGTGATATAATCAGTCATGAGTAGTGGTGGAAGAAGTGCACAAATCATGTACTATTGCTTCATTTTGAGTCAGATATGACCAAATCAGTGGTTTATTAACCACTCGAGACTCACTCCTATAATCAGACTTGTTTGCCATACAGTTGGATGAGTTAAATTCACAAAAGACTTCAACCAGTTGAAAAGAATAAATTATTTCACCAATTGAATTTTAATTTCCTGAAATGTAGTGCAGTAAAAGTTTCTCCAAATCTGGATAACAATCCAAGCCCTCAAGACAAAAGATGTTTATCAATGTAATGTCTTTTCTTACTGATATTCAAACTGAAATGGCCAGGTTTGAGTGACATTCATGTTTCTCTTAATATACTACTAGTATGCACTCATGTAATAGTCAGGTAAATGAGCCTGAAGAACAGTTATAGTAAATATATTGTATTAAATGTCACTATGAAAACAATGGATTTGTTTTTTTGTACACGAAACATTCTAATACATCATGGAAGACCCAAAGAGTCCAATTACAACTTGAAATGATGTGTAATATTAAACATTGAGAATATAAAAATAACTGTTTCGACATCTCTTATGACAAATAATAACAGACACAGTTTTGCATGTCATTCCTCTGATATATTTAAGAGACTCTAAAACATCCTCTACGACAGTATTTTCACAATACATCTATTGACACGTGATGGCGTATATATACTTGTATCTTTAAAACTATTCACAAAATATAGCTCATGGATGCGCCAAACATGTATAAAAATATGTACTACATCCATTGAAATATGTACACAATGTGCAAAACATATGGCATACAAATGATGATTGATCTCCCGCTTTGGAGCATGTTCAAAGGCGGCAGGAAATATTGCCCAGTGTCATCACCACTGATACATAATATACATTAATATTTGATAAAGAGCATGATATCTAGATGAGTCCAGCAGACGTTGTTGAAAATGAGGAATCCTAAATCTCTACATGAAGCTTAACAGGAGCTGAGCTTTGACATCCTAAATGGCAAAAACGCAAGCCACAGGTTTCCAGAGCTCAGCCACAACAGACGTTCATGCAAATAGATGACGTAAAACTGAAGAGATGCTCTGATATCTCATCTACTGCATATACCGTATACAATACAGCACTGTATATAAAATGCAAGTTATTGCTTTACTCTCCAACTGCACTATTAAACAGCAAACGTGACACTTGTATTAACTCTTCATCTCCAACCTTTTTACAATCACCTAAATCCAATAAAGATTAAACATTTTCTCCAAGAAAAATCCTCAACCACCTACACTACCATACAAAAGTTTGGAATCAGTAAGATTTTTCAATGATTTTGAAAGAATTATTCTCACAAAGGCTGCATTTATTTTATCAGCCTTTACTGTAATAATATTTCATAATATTACTATTTTAAATATTTTTTAAAATGTAATTTATTCCTGTGATGGCAAATCTGAATTTTCAGCAGCCATTACTCCAGTTATCAGTGTCACATGATACTTCCGAAATCATTCTAATATCCAGATTTGCAGCTTAAAAGTGCAGTGTGTAAATTTTTGCGGCATCTAGCGGTGAGGTTGCGAACTGCAACCAAAGGCAGCTCACCCCTCCCTTTTGAAGCAAAATAGAGAAGCTACGGTGGCCGTCTGGCCAACATTAGTCAAAGATGTCATCGTCTGAGACAGCAGAGAGTTCATTAGCCAGCCAAGCAATGAGGTTTCTTCTTACTTCTAACAAAGAACGGTCTCTGCTTCTAATAAACCAGACGACTACTACTACTTCTTTGTGCGTATTCAACGTATTGACGATGCAAGCTGCCTCTAAACACTCGAACGATTTAGAAGAACAACAACATAGCGATGAAACGCGCTCTATAGAGTGTTTGTCCGTTTAGGGCTGCTGTAGAAACATGCCGGCACAAAATGACAACTTGACATGGAAGTGGGACCCGCGGTGTATGTAGATACTCATTCTAAGGTAATAAAAACATAACGGTTCATTATGTAAGGTCTTTGTACACCACTGAAAACATAGTTATGTTTATTGCATTTCTGTGAATAGATCCTCCCAAATCTTACACATTGCACCTTTAAGAAATAAAAAGCATATTATTATTAAAGTTAAAAACAGTTGTGCTGCTTTATATTTTTGTGGAAACCTTGATACATTTTTTTTTTTAGAATTCTTTGATGAGCAGAAAGTTCAAAAGAACAGCGTTTATTTGAAATAGAAATATTTTCTAACAGTGTAAATGTCTTTACTGATACTTTTGATCAATTTTATGCATCCTTGCTGAATAAAGGTATTAATTTCTTTAAAAAAAAAAAAAAAAAACTGACCCCAAACTTTTGAAGGTAGTGTATATATCTACATGAAGTGGCATAGTACAATATTTGGCCTCTTTGGTCATTTGAAACCCACAGAAGCTCTAAAACACAAGAGGCATCACATGATGGAAATCTAGCGATGTCAGTGTATACTAGTCTTTCTCCTTCACTTGCTTGTCAGAATAATAGTTTAATAGGGGTACATAAAAAATTGCTCCAGGCTGCATAATAACAGCGGTCAGTAATGCCACAAATGGCTCTGAACAGTCAGACACATGTATTATTCCTTATAAATTTGTCCCCATAGCTACACACAGCAGTGAATGATTATACTAGTTGAGACTAGTATTTGGCATTTTTACTTCCCTGGAGAGGCCACAATTTGGACAGTACGCAGAGCAAACAGTACAAAGCCTTAAAAACTAAGCCGATGAGCATCGTTAATCATCCGACTTTTGAGTGGACGACACATGTAACACTGAAGCACAAAAAGCTGATAAAAGTTTTCTTTTATAAAAGCTCATCTGTAAAGGTGCTTTAACGCTGTGCGGTTGATCTAACTGTGATGAGCAGTTCGTCACTGCAGCAGGAAAGTGCTGTACATCTTGTACAAATAACGTATAATTGAAACCCCCTTTGGATCAAACAAAACTCGCTTCACATTTGAGAGAGGTGAGTTCAAAGCCAGTGGACGCATATTGCCTTGCTGAATGGAAAGGAGTCACGTCAGAACAGGATATATATATATATATATATATACGAATAATAATTTTTTTCCATGAGGTGGCTGACAACATGAAAGAAAAAACATAGATAAAATCAGAAAGGGCTAAAAAGAAAATCAACAAGAGGAAGTTTCTCTGAAAGATATCACATCAATTTGATTATTCACATGCTGCCAAGATATTTTCATATATATATATAATGTTGTTCATTTACAAAGATATTTCATTTGGATGGTCTGATTTCGAACAAAAAGGCAGCAAAACAGACAAAGACGCTCAAGCATACAAACACACACACACACAGATATTTAGTACAAGAACCTGACAAAACAGGCCTGCTAAAATTTTCAGAACAATGAAAGCAGACAAATCTGGATCATTATGTTCTCAGACTCCCTCAACAAATGAATTATTAAGCTGCCAGTGACATTTAGCATGCAGTAAAGTCATCAGTAACCACTTCAACCGTCTGGTTTGCTTCTGAAACAACCCCAGAGAGCATTTTCAAAACTCCATTTACAGGAGGAATAAACAGTACAAAGATCCTCTATGTTCATACATAACATATAGTGCTGTTAGAGAGATCACTGTATTTAGTGTCAGTTGTCACTTCTGATGGCTTCATTTACATAATCTCTTTCTAAAAGCAGCGTCTCTAACGGAGCTTTGTTCCATGGCATCAATAAGAAGCACATAACGCAAAATATAGTGACCACTGTGCGAACCAAACTGAGAAAAGTGTGGGAAAAATTTCTGGAACTAGAACGTCCTTACAGTATGATGCACCTAAAATCAATTGAGTCGAACACACAACATTCCACTGAAGTGAAGAACACACTTCACAATTCACATACACACAAACAAGGGGTTGGACATCCAACAAGTCAGACGTGACAGTTTTTCTTTTTTCTTTTCTTTTTTTATACAAATATTAGTTCTCGTAGATTATTTACATCAAATTTGATTCATTTCAGACCCTTTCACAACAGTATATAACTGTTAATCAAAATTGGACGTTATTTTTTTTTTCATTTGGCTGAAACTGAGAGCTGATCCATGACATAAATTAAGTCTTCAAAATAGGTTTTCATGTTTCTAGGACTGAAGAAATGAATCTGTCTGCGATTCTTAATCCACATCAAGCCAAATGCTCTTGGCAAACTCATCCAAGATTGGCCATTTATGAATCTGATATTCCAGCTACTTAAACCATGAATAAACCATGAATTGATTCCTCTGGTCTGCAGTCAGTCATCCTTCAAACAATATGACTGTCTTTAAAATTAGATTACAAAAAGAAAGAGAGGGTAAAAAGTTTACATTTTAATAATATATATATATATATATATATATATCTTCTGCGTCAAACTACCGTTCAAGCATTTAGGGTAATTTTTGAAGTTTGAAGCCATAATGAAGTCTCTTAAGTCTCTAAGGCTGCATTTATTTGATCAGAAATACAGTTAAAAAGTAATATTGTGAGATCATTGTTGAAAACAGTTATCCTTAGAGATGCACCGATACCGATAGGCGATTATTCAGAGCGATATCTGCCGATACCGATAGTCTGGGGGTTCTGCTTTTTATACCTTCTTTTAAATTAATGATAATTTCATTATAATTAATAAATAATCATTATATTTTCATATAATGATTTCATCAACTTGTTTCAGAGTAACTGGTCTCAGTTATAAACAAACACATTACTCAAATTAATACTAAACACATTAACTAAATTCTGAAGATTAAATTAATATTTATTAACTTTCTGAATGTTATTAATTCATATAATTACTATTAATATTGAACACCAAACTGGTTTCTTAGCATGTTCTTTACACAAAGCACAAATTCAGTGCATTTTCCTGCCCTCTTTTGATTGACAGGATATATCGGCCCTGACTATTGGCTGTTTTTAAACTATCGATACCGATTATTGGCCGATATATCAGTTCATCTCTTATGCTGCTTAATATTTTTGTGGAAACTGTAATATATATTTATTTCAGGATTCTTTTATGAATATATAAAGTTCAAAAGGGTTAGTTCATCCAAAAATGAAATTTCTGTCATTAATTACTCACCCTCATGTTGTTCCACACCCGTAAGACATTCATTCATCTTCGGAACACAAATTAAGATATTTTTCATAAAATCCGATGGCTCAGTGAGGCCTGCATTGCCAGCAAGACAATTAACACTTTCAATGCCCAGAAAGCTACTGAAGCGCGTATCAAACTGCCAAAGTCACGTGATTTCAGTAAATGAGACTTCGTTATGTCATAACTGTTTCGAAATTTCAATGGTTCACCACTGGGGGGTGTGAGACTTTGACAGTTTAATACACGCTCTGAACCACTGATTCGAAGCTTCATGAAGCAGTGTTTTGAAATCGCCCATCACTAGATATTGTTGAATAAAGTCGTTATTTTGTTTTTTTGGCGCACAAAAAGCATTCTTTTCGCTTCATAACATTAAGGTTGAATCACTGTAGTCACATGAACTGTTTTAAATATGTCTTTAGTAGCTTTCTGGGCATTGAAAGTGTTAATTGTCTTGCTGGCAATGGAGGCCTCACTGAGCCATCGGATTTGATCAAAAATATCTTAATTTGTGTTCCGAAGATGAACAAAGGTCTTATGGGTGTGGAACAACATGAGGGTGAGTAATTAATGACAGAATTTTCATTTTTGGGTGAACTAACACTTTAAGGTCTTTATTGTCAATTTTGATCAATTTAATGCATCCTTGCTGAATAACAGCAATTTCTTAAAAAAATAAAATAAAAAATCTTATGCACCCCAAACTTTTGAACGGTAGTGTATCTGCCACCAAATCTTGCAGTCAGCGTTGAAAAATGGGCTTCTGGGAAATGTAACTTGACTGCCAGGATGAGTGTGACATTCTCATCCTCCAAACGGACACTCATGCTTATGGACCGCAGCACTAATAGCATTGTTGATCAACGTAATTTTCAATTTTGTGCAAACAAAGCAAAGTCTACTGTGATGCCGCTATGTCTGGAATTGACAGCCTTCCCTCAAAATTAGCCATATTTATAGACTGACATCTGATGTCAATGGCACATGAATGAAAAAAACAAAAACGAAATAGCAATACAGCAGAATTCAATCTGCCCAAAAGCTGCTCCCTCTCAGTATGGCACAGCAAAGAGAGCACATTCAGGAACTAGTCAGCATTACCCACAAGGCTCTAGTGTCTATTCTGATCTCTGGTCAAACGTGAGCGTTAATGTGAACGAGAACAGATGGTGTATAAAACCAGCATAAGTGAAGTGAAGTCTAGTCACATGAAGCTGCCAGACGTGAACCACCGCCACACAGACGATCCCTATTTCCCCTCATGTACGCCCCACAGACAGACGGCTTGTTGTGCGAGTGAAAGTTTATTTGTGTTGGAAGTGATTCCTCTCACTCCCAGTGCAGCTGCAGGTCATGAGTGTCCAGGAATTCAGAGGTCATGCCCAGCGGGTTGAGTCCACCTATAGGCCCGGGCATAGTGAGGTCCAGCCACTCCATGTTATCCAGGCCGGTGTCTTGGAGACTAAAGGACAGGGTGGAGGAGGAAGGCGCAGGTGGGTCAGTGAAACTCAGCTCACAAGTGTCCATTGGGGAGTTTGGCTGCTCCAGCATCTGGTTTTGCAGCTCCTCTAACAGGCCCAAAGTCCTCTGCTCCGGCTCTGCGTCCCCAACCAGCGTGCCCTCCAGCAAAGCCTCCAACTGGTTATCGGAGTCCAGGGAGGCCAGGCTAGGCATAGGCTCCATAATGAGCGCCGGAGGGGGTGCCATCTGCACCTGGGCGGGCGGTCGGGACAGGGCGGTGTTGACAGGCAGGGTGGTGATGCTGGCCGTGACGGGCATCATCTTAGGCACAGATGGGTCCTGTTGACTAAAGGGAGTAATCTCTGCAGAAAACAAAATGGGGTGGAACAAGAACTTAATAAATTTTGACATTTTCATACAAAAAAAACAAACAACAACAAAAAAACAGTGACATTAATAGATCATTTAATAGATCGTCTCTATCAAACTGTTCAAAAATTTAAGGTCAGTAAGATTTTTAAATGTTTTTGGCGCTTGGCGAGTGTTAATTTTAGGCCCTGCTTATAAATATCTTTAATGTTACTTTTAATGCATCCTTTAATGTCAAATCTTATTGACCCCAAACTTTTAAAAGGTAGTCTATTTGACACTGAATCTTGGAGACATCAGGCTGTTACAGCAGTCAGCGCTGAAAAGGGGGCTTCTGAGAAACGTAGCTTGACTGCCAAGATGGGTCTGACCTTCTCATCCTCCATACCCACGACTATCAATTGTGAAGTATAATCTGACTCTGGATTTATAGTGAGAGTTGTGGACAAATGGAAGTGACCTATTGTAGTCTGCAACAATATGACAAACTTACCTCCACTTTCTATTAAAATGTCAAAGAGATCATCCATCTGTTGACTTGTCGCTGTGGGAATCTGTGGACCGACAAAAAATAAAATGGCTTTTAGTTCAAGGACAGCACAGAAGAAAGGTCAAACAAAGGGAAGAAATGATTAACTAAATTACAGCAGTAAACAATGGACAAGTGCAGTAGTGCCTCTGGTTAACTGCAAACAAAGAGTCTTAAAGGGATAGTTTTCAGGAAATATAAAGTATTATATAGCACCTTTTTTTATAAAAACAAAGATTGTGACAGTATTTACATGTGACAAATACAAAATAACCAAGGCAAACAAGCAAACATACATATCAACAGCCAACATGACAAGTGTATTCTGATAACTCCTGTATGTATATATATTTGTGGGTGTGTACGTGCGTGTGTGCGTGTGTGTGTGTGTGTGTTTATGTAGGTGTATCTGGGTGTGGGAGTGGAAGCATTATATAGCACCTTTAACAGCGTTTTATACAGCACCTTTAAAAGGTTTCTTTACTGAAACAATAATGTCATACAATAATATGATAGTACACAAGTAAAAACAAAATATGAAAATGAAAGGGAACTAAAAGAATATTAAAATATAATACATTGAACAGATTGTTCGCTTTTCTAGTTAGTCTTATACTTTGAAATTTTTCAAACATTTTCATACATATTTTGTTCATTTATCTCTTTATCTTAAGTATTTTTCCTCTCATTTATTCTTTTCCTCCTACATAATTTAAATTGTTGAACAAGACATAAAAATTTGGAAGGTTCTTCCACATTATTTTCTATCTTCCAAGTAACAGAAAATGAGAGAAATGAGAGCTTAGGTAAAATATACATACTGGACTTTTCCATTCAACAAAAGTAGCTTGTAATTCATACAACTAGACTAAAAAACAACAACAACAACAACAACAACAACAAAAAACAGCACAAAATTAAATTATATTAAATTATATGTTATTATTAAATTATAAAAGTATAATACAACCATTTTGGTCAACATGTGTCTTTAGAGGACTTGGAATATAGGGTCAGTGCATCTCAATCCCAATTCGTCGGTCACTAGTGACGTACGTCTCCATTCCCTCCTTCAGGGAACGAGGGTTACATACGTAACCGAGACATTTTTTATTTTTATTTTATTACTTTAACCAAAGCAGTCGTCTTTGTGGATAGTCTAGACTCTAGAAGGTTTGGTCCCCGAAAACTAAGATAATTCTTTCTCATTGTAAGCTGACCTTAAAATTGGAACGATCTTGATCATTAAATTTGGACATACACTATATTACCAAAAGTATTGGGACACCACTCCAAATCATTGAATTCAGGCACTCCAATCACTTCCATGGCCAAAGGTGTATAAAATCAAGCACCTAGGCATGCAGACTGCTTCTACAAACATTTGTGAAAGAATGGGTCGCTCTCAGGAGCTCAGTGAATTCAAGTGTGGTACCGTGATAGGTTGCCACCTGTGCAATAAGTCCATTCGTGAAATTTCCTCACTACTAAATATTCCATGGTCAATTGTTAGTAGTACCATAACAAAGTTGAAGCAATTGGGAACAACAGCAACTCAGCTATGAAGTGGTAGGCCGCGTAAAATCACAGAGAGGGGTCAGCGCATGCTGAGGCGCACAGTGTGCAGAAGTCGCCAACTTTCTGCAGAGTCAAAAGACCTCCAAACTTCATGTGGCCTTCAGATTAGCTCAAGAACAGTGCGTAGAGAACTTCATGGAATGGGTTTCAATGGCCGAGCATCTCCATCCAAGCCTTACATCACCAAGTGCAATGCAAAGCATCTGATGCAGTGGTGTAAAGCACACCGCCACTGGACTCTAGAGCAGTGGAGACGTGTTCTCTGGAGTGACAAATCACGCTTCTCTGTCTGGCAATCGGATGGACGAGTCTGGGTTTGGTGGTTGCCAGGAGAACGGTACTTGCCTGACTGCATTGTGCCAAGTGTAAAGTTTGGTGGAGGGGGGATTATGGTGTGGGGTTATTTTTCAGGGGTTGGGCTTGGCCCCTTAGTTCCAGTGAAAGGAACTCTTAATGCTGCAGCATACCAAGACATTTTGGACAATTTCATGCTCCCAACTTTGTGGGAACAGTTTGGGGATGGCCCCTTCCTGTTCCAACATGACTGCGCACCAGTGCACAAAGCAAGGTCCATAAAGACATGGATGAGTGAGTTTGGTATGGAGGAACCTGACTGGCCTGACTGGCCAGAGTCCTGACCTCAACACGACAGAACACCTTTGGGATGAATTACAGCGGAGACTGCGAGCCAGGCTTTCTCGTCCAACATCAGTGCCTGACCTCACAAATGCGCTTCTAAAAGAATGGTCAAAAATTCCCATAAACACACTCCTAAACCTTGTGGAAATCCTTCTCAGAAGAGTTGAAGCTGTAATAGCTGCAAAGGGTGGACCAACTCCATATTAAATCCTACGGATTAAGAATGGGATGTCATTAAAGTTCATGTGCACGTAAAGGCAGGCGTCTCAAAACTTTTGGCAATATAGTGTAAATTCAAACCCTAAGGAACAAGAATATGCAAAATGTTTTGCAATACCAATAAATAAAGGTAATTGCTCAAAAATTCAAATGAACCCTTTTTAAGCAAACGATCACACTGGTGTAGTCACCTGGTCCCTGGAGTGCGAGATAACACCAGTGTGATTAGAACTGCTAACTTCAAACCTGCCTTCACACTTTGACTGGTGCTGAGCCAGAGAGAGACTCACCTAGCGCTTGTCATATGTCACTGTTCAATGTTTACAACCACATAGCGCTCGTCATATATCACTGTTCAATGTTTACAATCACATAATGTTAATTTTTCAGACATTTAAATACATTTAAGTACTAGCAAAAAAAAAATTATACTTTTTTTTTTTTTTTTTTTTTTTTTTTTACACACTGATGTCTAACATTATTTGACGTGGTGTTTTATTCATGTCAGAAACCCATTGTTAACTATAAAATGTACTTTATTTTTCTTCCCAGTTGACCGGTCACTTACTTTCATGTCTTTCGGGAGAAGTGGATGAATTTACCTTTTGTAAATCCGACAGACTCTAATTTTATGCGTTGCAATGTAAACTAACATAATGGTGCTGACCAACTAACATGATCATTATAAATGTGTTTAAAAGAAAAAAATACTTGTATTTATAAATATCTGAGAATCGATATATCGGATATTTCACGATCTAGTCAACAAGTGTGTGAATATTTTGAATAAACAGGAAAAAATTAAATAAAACTGATACATCAATCATACAGCACTATTGTGGCTGCGATGTGTCAAAATTTCAGTTGTCTTAAATACAGGACAAAACATCTGATATTTTAAAACAGATCTGTGCATTAGTGTGAATGCATAGGTGTGCTGCAGGGCTGTGTGTTAGGTCCTGTGCAGTTGTTGGGTGCAGTAGTGACAGGGTTTTCTTGGAAAGGCTCAAGTCATTCAATAACGTCTGTTTTTGTTCCTGACACCAACATTGCTGAGAAATCCATCATTGCCCTCATCTGGAAAACTTTCAGATACTTAAAGCAATATTTGATCCTGAAAGCACTTTTTGTTTATTGCTTGTAATGTGTTTCTTTGTTCCCCTTTATTACTTTATATTTGCTTTGCAATAATTGTTGGCATTCAATTGTTTTGATTTGTAATACAGTAATACAATTAATTTGTAATTATTTTCAAAAAGTACTTATATAAATAATTTGATAAAATTAATACACTTGATTATTCAAAGTCAGTAAAATTACATAAAATTTAGACCGGAATTAGATAATGTGCAAATTAGATAATGAGGTGCATAAAGATTATCACTCCTAATAATGTGACAATGATCACCTTAAAAAACTCATGCAAGGGGGCTCAGCTAGAATATTTTAAATTTACGAATGAAAGGGTTAAAAATGGTCAAGCAACCTCCATTGGACCGCTTGAGATGGACTATTGCGAATGAGCCACATGGACCACTGTACATACACACTGCTTTTTTCTCTGTTTTGGAGCTTTGCGGTGTCACCATCCCCATTCCATGTTTGAAAAACAGAGGATCAGACATTCGCTTAAGATCTCATTTTGTGTTTCACAGAAGAAAGAAAATAATACAGGACTGGAACAACATGAGTTAATCTTTAGGTGAGATAAGATCGTCTGCTGAAACACACACAGTATGTGTATGAATATGCATAGATGTATAAAAAAAACAAAGATACATCACCTCTGAGATAGCGGGATTCTGTAGGCTGCGGGTCTGTTTGACGGCCTCCTCATAGCGGGGCGGCTCTCTGTTCTTGGGCGTCTGGTTGAAAACTGGGGACTGCTGGATGAAGGCCTGAGCATAAAAAAGTGAGTGAACATTCAAGGCAGAACAGCAACACTAAGCATCTCAAAAAGAGCAGGATGTGCTACCTTGTTTAGTGGCCCATTGATAAGGGATGATGAGATGGGGGACGTCTGAGGTGAGATCCTGTTCTCTGGGGAGCTGCTGAGGAAGCACTGAGGTATCTCCAGGCCTGCTGGGTTCTCACTGGTACCATGCTGGAAACCTGACCTCTCGGTGGTGCCCACAGGCAGAGTCTGTGTGAAGAGTAAACCAACAGGCAGTGAGCATTCAGAAACACCCACTAGCATCATAAAGAGCATATGCTAAACAGCCTGGTTTATGTTTTAATCTTCTGTCTGCCCTTTAATCAGAGGTTGTTCAGTACAAGAACAAGCCACCTCAGGTCACGTTGGCATGTGGCAGTCATGCGCGGCTGTCAATAAAAATGTTATCAGCTCATCACAACCAATGAGCTCTGGTTACTCTGGTCATCCAGGAATCAAGCCAGGTTCATTCACTATGCCAAAGGAATGGGCATCTAGCTGGGAAACCTTAGCATGCTGCCCTGTTGCCAGGACAGGCCAATTACAGTAGAGTGAAAGCCTAGAAAGAAATGAGAGCAGTGACTCCCATCCATCTCGCTGATGAATGACTCTGCTGGACAGACAAAAACTAGATGATCCCAGAGCTCACAGATAATGTTCACTTGTTCTGATTGCTCCTGCTGGCACTGATCCTGTTCTTACTCAGGTTCCACAGTCATTCAATACTATGTTAAAAAAAAAAAAAAAAAAAAAAACACTAGTGTGGATAAAAATTGTGATATATAAGCCAGGCTGATTAATTGGCTGACATTTGGTAATTTTGAGATCGACATCACTGACAATAGTGTCTGCTACTTTTTTTACGTTAAGTGGTTGGACAATTTTTTTGATATTTTATTTCATTTTGTAGATATATTAGCTCAATTATACTGAGTAAAGAGAGCAGATTCAACCACATAAATTATGTTCATATGATGCTATGAATTAGCAATATAATAATGTGTTGTAATACAATATAATATAATATAATATAATATAGTATAATATATATCAAAAAGTAAAGTAAGTTCATAAAATATAAAAATTACACATACACTACCGTTGAAATGTTTGGGATCGGTAAGATTTTTAATATTTCTAAAAGTCTCTTATGCTCACCAGGGCTGCATACAGTAAAACAGGAATATAATTTGTAAAATATTATTACAATTTGAAATAAGTGTTTATTATTTTTAAATATATTTTAAAAAGTAATTTATTCCTGTGATGGCAAAGTTGTGCTGCTTAATATTTTTTGTGGAAACCCTGATACACTTTTGATCAATTTAAAAATTAATATTAATAATAATAATAATATTTATCATTAATAATGAGGATAATATCGTATTGTTCCGAATGTAAGACGACCCTCATTTTAAGATGAACTCCCCCTTTTTCAAAGATGTACCATTTGGAAAAGGCTTTTTGAAGACCAAATCTTGTATTTTATTTTAAAATTTTTAATAAAGAAAATGTTTTTATTTGAAAATAATTTTTATATTGCATATTTTCCATAATTTTGTTTTTGTATTGAAAGTATAGTAAATATTGGTAAAATGTACCAACGATCACATTTAAAAATAAACACTTATATAACAATTAGGCTATCCATCTCATAATGAAAACCATGTAGCCTACCAAAATTTCATTAACAGTAGAAGTTAAACCTTATAGTCTTATATTTGGAACAATACGGTAATAATAATTATATTTGTTACATTAAATAATCTGAAGGAACATTTTTACATTCAATCATAAAACTGACCTGAACTATGTGGTTGTGACTGAGCAGCTGTTGTGATGTGGGACTCTCTGCTTTGGTGGGCTGTAGCTGGGGGGTCTGAATTAGACCTGTGCCTGATGGAGAAAGAGCCTGCAAGACCGGCTGCAAAAAGACATGGAAATTAAATTTGGTATTGACATAAGTTTATAAAGTATATAACACATATAGAAGGCAGTCTGTATGTTTTTGTTACCTGTAGTTTGACATTAGTGTTGGGCAGCTGGATGGTAGTGGTATTATTTGCCAAGGGCATTGGAAGAAGGATCTGAGTGCCACCATGCGGAGTGGTCAACAGAGTCTGGGGCTGCCCTATGACCTGTGGCACCCCTTGGTGGCTGATAATGAACTGACGGAGAGGGGTAGCTGTCACCTGGCTGGGGTGGGCTTCCTCGAGCTTCACCAGCGTTGGTGTAGTGTGTGAACTCAGTGTGCAGTTGGAAGGGACAGTGTTTTCTGTTTTGACAGATGTCAACATGGTGGCTGGACTGGAAAAATTTTCAGCAGGTGGAATGACTTGTCCACTCCTTTTCTCCACCTCCAGCTGCATCTTCAGTTCCTCCACCAGCTTCTGCTCCTGCTCCAGTTTACGCAGCAGTTCCTCGATTTGTCGCTCCTTTTCATGTAGTCTCCGGTCCTGCTCCTCGGGAACATGAGCTGCCTTTACTAAACTGTTTTTTTGGGCCTCTGCCTGTCCCTGCACGGATGTTTCTTCTCTGTTGTGAAGCTCTAAAGAACCAGGAGACACAGGCGGAGTGGAGCTCATATTTTCAGTGGGCTGCTGGATGGGGGAGAGGCTTGTAGTGGTGCTGGACACCTCCATAGGTGTGCTGCAGGGCTGTGTGTTAGGTCCTGTGGAGTTGTTGGGTGCAGTAGTGACAGGGTTTTCTTGGAAAGGCTTAAGTCGTTCAATAAGGTCTGTTTTTGTTCCTGACACTGGAAGACCACGTAACTTTAATTCCATTTTCAGCTCTGCCACCTACCAGAATACATCCATTATTAGTGAAGTTAATAACTCCATAAATATTTGCTCTATTCAGAAAATAAAGTGATTTCTGGATTACCACATTCATCACTATATAAACGGTTAATAATTAATAATTCACACTTAATAAATAAGATGCATATTTAATGAAGGCAAAAACCAACTGAATCAAATTTTGCATAATGGAAAAGTCATATTAGCTTTTTTTATTTGTATTTATTTATTATTAAATATGTCTTATTATTTATTGTATTTTTAGTTATACACTACTGTTCAAATGTTTGGGGTCAGTAAGCTTTTTTTAAAGAAATTAATACTTTTATTCAGCAGGGTGTGTTAAATTGATGAAAAGTAACAGTGAAGACAATTATAATGTTACAAAAGATTTAAATTCTGTTCTGTTGAACATTCTATTCATCAAAATCCAGAAAAAAATGAAATAACAGTTTCCACAAAAATAATAAACACCACAACTGTTTTCAAAATTGATAATAAGAAATGTTTCTTGAGGATCAAATCATATTAGAATGATTTCTAAAGAATCATGTGACACTGAAGACTGGAGAAATGACTGCTGAAATTTTAGCTTGATGGCAGCTTATTTTAGCAGCCATTACTCCAGTCTTCAGTGTCACATGATCCTTCAGAAATCATTCTAATATGAAATGAAATTTTAAAATAGAAAACATTTATGTTAAATTGTAGTAATATTTCACAATATCAACCGCTGATTCGACACGCTGATTCATAATGCTCCGAAGCTTCATGAAGCAGTGTTTTGAAATCGGACATCACTATATAAGTCGTTATTTTGTTTTTTTGGCGCACCAAAAATATTCTCTTCGCTTTATAATATTAATATTGAACCACTGTACTCACATGAACTGATTTAAATATGTTTTTAGTACCTTTATGAATCTTGAGAGAGGAAATGTCATTGCTGGCTATGCAGGCCACACTGAGCCATCGGATTTCAACAAAAATATCTTAATTTGTGTTCCGAAGATTAACGAAGGTCTTACGGGTGTGGAACGGCATGAGGGTGAATAATAAATGACATTATTTTCATTTTTGGGTGAACTAACCCTTTAAATAAATGAAGCCTTAATGAGCATAAGATACTTGTTTCAACAAAAAAAAAACACACACACTGACCTCAAACATTGTAACAGTAGCTTTTCTATTATTGATTACATTTTTTGTGTATAATCAGAATCTCTCTGTACCTTCATCTCCTCCAAGTTGGCTGGTAGTGTGCCAGCCTTACGGTTGGAAAGGGTGCTATTGGGCCGCACAGGTGTTGCTGTGGGCAGAGACACCACAATTGAGGCAGGAAGGCTGCTGGTGCTGTTAATAGCGACTGTGGCACTGCTGTTTTGGCCCTCTATCACAGGCCTGGTGAGAGGGGAAACAGATGAGAAAAGAGGGGAGGAACAACACTTAACATCACAGCAAGTACAATTTGGTTCTCTGACCCTTGTTCTCAATAAATAAACACCACCGAACAATGCAGCAGCAGAAAACAACGACAGTTAAACTAAATCTTGCACAAGAGATGGAAAAGGAAGCAGAGGAATAACCTCATTGACTTCCTACCATTAATGTAAATCACTAAACAGGATTTGTTATTGGAAAATAGGTAATGGTCCTGAGTGCCACCGGCAACAAAAATGTTTTTAGACATTTTCCACCTAAAACCATTCATATGCACCCATTATACTAATGGTTGACAAAACACATCCAGGCTAGCTTCAAAAGCAAAAAATGACCTTTACCAAATTAGGCAAGACAAAGGCCAAATGGTTTGTATTCACCGATTGGCAATACACAGATTACAAACACACAGAACCACATCTCCTTGCTTACTTGAGAGGTGCAGGAAGGATGGTCTGGTAGTTGTAGTGCTGCTGTTGCTGTTGGCTCAGGATCTGTAGCTGCAAAAATAGCTGCTGTTGTTGTAGTAAACGAGCATATGAAGAGTCCATCGGGGCTTGGTTGGGTTCTTGTTTCTGGTCTGGGGGAATGTACTGATGATATTTCAACTTTTTCACACGTGGCTTGGCCTCCTTGCTCTTCTTACTACGGCTCTTGTCCCCAGGTAGCTTAGGCTGACTCTGCTGTAGATTGAACAGAGATTTCCCATTATGCATTACATCTAAATCAATGGTTCACAACAAACTTCCAAAAGGGCCTCAAGATGACTTAAAAATAATTTAAAATAAACCAAAACATTAAAATAAGCTAAAACAACTAAAAACAAAATATTTCTTATTACTTGGTTATTTGTATTACAAATATACATCTTTCTAATTATGCCAAGCTAAATATTATATTGTTTACAAAATATGAGAGCAGGGGAGATCAAATATTGTTGTGGGCGATGGGGTGCTTTGAAGTCAAAAAGGTTGAGATCCACAGACCTAAATCAAGGGGATTTAATCAATTTGTGTTGTTTTTTCCTAACTGTAGAAGCCATTGTTCTTTACTGACCTTTACAAGTGTGGGCCCAGACTTCACAGGGGCTACGGTGACTAGCTGTGGCATGGGTGCTGGAGGACTAACTGATTGCTCACTGGTGGAAAAAGGCTTGAGGAAATCTGTCGAAGTGGTGGTGATTGTAGGAAAGTGCTGTGAAAACAAAAATATTGAATCTCTGTGTACTGCAAAATTTGAATCACTGAATTCTGTATTTTGGCACCATGACCTCCCTATGTTCTATCCCTGAAGTCAAAAGAAGGAGGGAGAACTACCTGTAACAAGTTATTGGGCACTGGTGAGAACTCCTCTATGGTCCGGACCTCCCCAGGTGAGGCTGCAGATCCCTGGGACTCCTGACTGCCTGGCTGCTCAGGTGAAAACGCATCTCCACTGTCCTCATCTATTGGTTCCTCTAGAATTCTGGGGTACTGCATCTGACCATCTACCCAATGAACACAAATGACATAATTCATACACATGCAATTTTACCCCAATTTAATTCCATAATCATAGTGTGCATTTTCACCAATGATGGCTTCCTTGACGCTGGAGTCCACAGGTAGGATGTTCTTCTCCACCAGCTCCATGGGGCCAGGGCGTTGAGCGATCTTTTCATTTAAGTCATCAGCCAATCGAGCTCTCTTCAGTTTTAGCTGGGTGGCCTGCAGAGAAGGCTCCGCCACAGTCTCTGCCAAACCACCAAAAACCAATGACAATCAGTGCTGCAATCACTCAAACCCACACTTGTCCTCAACCACCACAACAATCACACAACAGTCAACTCAATCACAGCAGTAAACAAGACAAGGACGGCAACTGCTTGACCCTCCTGAACATGAATTCTTCTTGCTTTAATGGAATTAGGCTGTCCTGAATATATCACTGCTTTATGCTGAACAAACTTTACTGCATAGTTTGGGGAAATTAATATTTTCATAATGTACCAAGTTAGGCTCTCCTGTATCAGTTTTGGCACTCTCCCAACTAATGAATGTATGCCACTGCTACTGAATCTTCAGCGCCATTGTAAAATAAATCATATTTTACCACAGTTGTGAATGTGAGTTTGCAGTCTGTAATGAATCAGGTGTAATAATAATAATAATAAAAAATTACAGCAAGAAAAATCTTTCTATTAAAAGGTTAATTCACCAAAAAATGAAAATTCATACATCAACATTCAATCATAAGACTTTCATACATCTTTGAAACACAAATGAAGTTATTTTTAATAAAACCTGAGAGATTTAAGTCCATTCCACCCAAACTTGACACATAAAAACTTCATGAAGAGACCGAAAAAGTAATGCATATGAACTGAGCGATTTAACCCAGGTCTTCTGAAGAGACACAACTTTATAAATAAACAGATTTAATTTCGTTTTTTTTTTTTTAATTCACATATAAACATTGATCATCAGACACACACACACACGTTATATATATTATATATATATATATATATAGCTCATCAAATATGGCCAACAGATGCTCAACCAAACTTGCTTGCAAAAACAAAACATCTGTCACTGGATATTTCAGAAACTCAAATGTGCTTGCATGACACGCAAGAACAAACCTCATTGGTTCTCATGCGTCAAGCAAGTACAGAATGAGTCAAGCAAACGAGTATGTGTCAAGCAAACGAGTATGCGTCAAGAGCTTTCGTTTACAATTTCTTTATGAACTTTTTGATGTGTCTCAGTTTTGGTGGAATGGACTTTCAGTGAATGGACAGAAATCTCTCAGGTTTTATGAAAAATATCTTCATCTGTGTTTCGAAGATGAACAAAAGTTTTATGGGTTTGGAACAACATTAGTTAATGAAATTGAATTTTCCATTTTTGTGTGAACTAACCCTGTAATTTGTCCCAAACATACAGCATGATCAGTGTAGCCCGATTCCCAGACAAATTACTCTAACAAACCGGTTCTTTTTATTAAATCAAAAACTTACACCGCAGCTAGTGTAGCCAGATTCCTGAAACAAATGACAATTATAAACTCGTTCTTTTAATGAATATTTAAAAAAGATGCATTACTGGTTTGAAACACTGTTCCTTAAATATTATTTAAGAATTTATTCACATATAAGTAAAATCATGTTCATAACATGTTATAATGGACATATAACTGAAATATACCCAAATGAATCAGAAAAGAATCAAACTGAATCAATAGTTTGGGATTCAGAATTGAATAAGAAAATCTGTATTGACACCTGGCTCTACTAACAAGCTACAGCTACAGCTACAGCTTTGTTTAGAAAAAAGTAGATTCAACAAATTCTTGTGAATGGAGGATTACCTTGTAAGATGTGCATGCGGACCAACTCGGCCCTTTCTGGGCGGCTGCGTATTTTGTGCTTTAGGAAATTTTCAGTCTACAGAGAAAAAGGACACAGAGTTTCAGAAAACGAAACCCCCCTGTAATTCAGGGATCATAAAGTAACCATTATAATGATCTCCTCTGTGCTTTGCAAATAACAAACACATTGAACAGAAGGCTTAAGCTATTAAATCAACTGAGATGTTCACATGTGTCCCATTACTGAAAGCTGGGGACCCCTGAAGAGGTTTCATGGAGGATCAGTGGAAAGTGGAGGAGGACTGGGGCCTGGTGCCCTGCTCTTACCCTGGCTCTTTCAAGGCTGCGGATCTGTTCGTGAAACGCTGCAGGGCTCTTCAGGGCTGTAAAGTCACACAGACACATACACAAGAAGAGTATCAGTCTCATGAGCAAACAAGGCCGTCACCCACACACTTCAAACACACACGGCTCTTTCATCTCCCCCATTCTTTCTAAATGCAGTAGTGCCTTGTCTCACACATTACTCAGAGAGGAGATGGAGAGACCACACAGAGATTAGCACACAGACTACCCTGTGACCTTCAGGACCAGACAGCTACCTCTTAATCCCAGCAGAATCGGTGCCTGATATTACATTGAGTTATGAGACAGCACGCAGTGTAATCCCATCAATCAGCTCGGAGATGGCCAGAGGAAAAAATGTGAGATCTCACACACTGCTCAGTGACTTGGTTGAACGGAAAAGTGGTTATGAGCAATAACAGAATAAGCTGAGGTGAGCGTTTGAAAAATTACCATATGCATTGGTCAGCCATGCCAGGCTGTGAACTACAATGATGAGCGAGAATAAACAACTGATTCAAAAGCAGATGTGGTACAAAAAAAACCACAGCACCAACTGATTTCCTCTCTTAAATCACACAAAAACATGAATGCTCGTTCACACGACTTAAAGCATGGTACTATTTATGTGGAAACCATGATACATAAGGGCTCTTTAATGAATAAAATGTTTAAAAGAAATCTTTTACAAATCTTGCTGAATAAAACTATTAATTTCTTTCGAAAAGAAAATATTACCAACACTAAACTTTTGAACAGTAGTGCATGTTCAAAATTTGATCAGGAGTAACACTTTTAAATAATTTTAAATAAAGTGAAAAAATTTTCACATTTAAGGCCTTAATATACTTCAAAACAAAATTGAAGAATGAACTTGTGTGACGTCATTTCGAACAAAATTAGGCCAAAAAGAAAGTTCGTTTAGTATTCATTTCGGGACCAGCTTTCCACTATGAAAATTTTAGGTTTTGCCTCTTAAAAGTGGTCATGAGTGCCTCTTACTTTTAACCCCCTCCCCTCCAGTAAATATGTAACGTCCACTTTTCACAAACCAATTAATTCATGATAGATAAAATTAAGTCCACCATACATTTCTTTCAGATTATATTAAAAAAAAGGGTTGCAAAATGGCATTTCAGGACGTAAAACTTTTTTTTTTTTTTACATATTTGGTTAAACAAGTAATGTTTAGTATTAGCAGTTTTCATGAAAGGGTAAATATGAATCATCTTTGTCTCTTTTATGCTGGCATAAGCAGCAGTATTAGATGGCAGGGACTGTACTCACGTGGCATGATGCCCTGATCAACGAGCTGCTCGCGGGTGCGTCTCTGCTGTAGTCTCAGCTGGAGAACTGTTGGAGAGAAGCAGAGGCAGTGTTATGTTCTTGACCCAACCCCTAGAACAGGCTTGTCAACACTACACACAGAATGGGACTTCTCCACCTGATTAGCACACCTACACACCAACATAGACAACAAAGGGAAATCTAACCTTTAGCACAACTGAAATCACACACATTTCCTCTCTAGAATTACATAAGAGCCACCATTGAAAAAAAAAAACTAGACGTTCTTTCCGCTACCAAAACAACAGGCTCTTGATCGACCCTTTTTGAAGGGTGCTGTTTGGAAGACTTCCTGGGAAAATTCTCAAGACATTTTTCTTTGTCCTCTTGGCTGAGCCTCCCGGATTTACTTGGCTGATTATAAAAACAACTCAAATTGGTCAAAAAAAGCAACATGATAACATCTGACATTTATCAAAAATCATGAGCACCATTAGCTGGGATTTTATAAATGTATGTCGGCCGGTGCAACGCAGCTGCACGACACACATGCCAATAGCATGATACAATTTTAGTCAAAGATTAAACAATTTTTTGTTGTTAATGTTCAGTTCTTGTAGCTCAACATGGTAGTAGCACATACATTATGCATACTGATAAAATATTTACTTTAAGTCTGCCAGTGTCAAATGCATAAACGTAAAATTTATGTTCTGCATGTCAAAATGAAGGAACAGAGAGATTAAGTCTGACTGAAAAACAATTTTTTCACCCACTATGAGTCAGTTAACTGGTAACAAGGTCAGCTGAGGTCGAGCAAACGAAACTCTGGAGAGTGCTGAAGACACGTAATTGGTAATCTACCGTTTTCACTATGAATCTGTGCACTTAAAGCTGAAGTGTGCAATTTCTGCACCACTTGTGACACCACAGTTAACTGTATAAACAGTGACTATTAACAGTTTGTATGACTGAGAAAGTATGTTACATTAAAAATGACACTTCAGCTTTGAGAAGAAAGAATGCACCATGAAGGAGATAATAATGGGGCCTTCAGCATTCCTGGTGCCCTGACTACACTTGGGGCACAGAAGAAAAAATTGTTTAGGTCTCCTTGACTGCACAACATAACATTGCAGCTTTTTGGGTTGGGTTATTCCATAAGATGAGCAAAATGTCTTACATCATCTTGATAATGTAAAAAAATCTTTGAAAGGATCTGAAAGAGTGTTGAGATCATACTGTCTTGAGTTTCAGATCCCTCCAAAGATTTTTGAGTCTGCTCAAACATGGCAAACAAAGTGACGCAGTGGTTTCAAAACAGCTGTAATGAACAGAATACTATATAATAACAGTTATAAATAAATGAATTGTATTATATTACTTTATAATAATAGTTATATATACACTGCCATTCAAAAGTTTGGGTCAGTTTTTTTTAAAGAAATTAATTCTTTTATTCAGCAAGACCACCTTAAATTGATCAAAGGTGATTGTAAAGACATTTGTAACCCCTTAACACAAAACCAGTCATAAGTTGCACGGGTATATTTGTAGCAATAGCCAACAATACATTGTATGGGTCAAAATTATCGATTTTTCTTTTATGCCACAAATCATTAGGAAATCAAGTAAAGATCATGTTCCATGAAGATATTTTATAAATTTCCTACCGTAAATATATCAAAAATGTATTTTTGTGAGTGGATATGCATTGCTAAGGACTTCATTTGGACAACTTTAAAGGCGATTTTCTCTATATGTAGATTTTTTTGCACCCTCAGATTCCAGATTTTCAAATATTTGTATCTCGGCCAAATATTGTCCCATCCTAACAAACCATACATCAATGGAAAGCTTATTTATTCAGCTTTCATGTGATGTATAAATCTCAATTTCAAAAAATTGACCCTTGTGACTGGTTTTGTGGTCCACAGTCACATTTATAATTTTAGAAAAGATTTCTATTTCAAATAAACGCTTTTGAACTGTATATTAATCAAAAAAAAAAATCCTGGAAAAATTCCACAAAAATATTAATCAGCACAATTGTTTTCAACAAAGATAATAATAAACATTTCTTGGACACCAAATCAGCATATTGCAACATTTTTTGAAGGATCATGTGACACTGAAGATTGGATATAGCTGCTGAAAATTCAGCTTTGTCATGACAGGAATAAATTACATTTTAAAATATATAGCTTTTACTGTATTTTTTATCAAATTAATGCAGCTTAGGTTAGAATAAGAGACTTGTATCAAAAACAAAACAAAATCTTACCAACCCCAAAAGTTCAAATGGTAATGTAACAATTTATAAAAAATAAAAATAAAACTAATAATCCTGATATTGATATTTTTAGTGTTTAATCAGTGTATTGTTTTTTCCCAGTTAGACAGTTTTCACCCTTACTACAGAATCAGACGTTTAGTCAGACATCTCGGGTTGTCGCATCACATCTAATGCTGTGTTTTGAGCATTCCACCATCTGTTTTTAAGACGGTGTCAAGTGAAAAATTATTAATCTCGAAACTCCTGCATTATGTTCCAGTCAGCAATTCAGCAATAATCTTACATAAACAACCACTATGAAATGCATCCTATCAGGCTGAGGTGAACCTGAAACCAGCCAAAATATACAGGACTTCCTTAAGACCTAACTAGACGATTTTGAAAATAAGTAGCTTTATACATCCTTATCATGCCAATCTATGCCGGATCTACTGCTCAGATGAAGATAACATTAACTAGAACAATCTCTCACTTTCCTGTTGTGCATCTGATGGACATTCTCAACCTTGATTGTCCACAGAGAAATGCACATTAGCTCTCTCATTAACAGCCAATCAATTCTAGCTTTCTTTTTTCTAATGCCATCAAACAAATTTCCATTAGACCTAAGCAAGCTTACTAAACAAAGCATCAGGAAGCCAATAAAAGCTATTCAAAATCAACTAAACCTATATGCCATCAGCGACTGGATGATATCCACCTCTCAGAGTCGAGCAGCAAGCCGCAGAACCTGATATGATGTTTCCTCTGCAGGTGTTGTGAGTCTCGAGTCCTAAGCAGGCCATGCCGTCTGCCCGTCCTGCCGTACGCTCAGAGTATCTCAGCTCCTGACAGCACCAGAGCTTTGTGAAAAAAGCACAAGGACCTCGTTCTTCAGGACTCTCCATTCACTGTTAGCAGCTCCAGAGAAACTGGGGCTCCCTCAGAGGACACAACATCTCTGCTCCACCAGCAGACAGAAAGGAGGGAGCAGAACGATCAGGCAAAGTTTAACCCCTCCCTGCCACTAAAAGTTCATATCTAGATCATTAAAAAGTGCACAACAATTAACTTTCCCTGTAAGGACAAATGGATCATGAATGCTTTATTTTTAAGATTTGAAAGCAGCAAAAACAATTGGCTGTCAGCTGAAATAACCCTCCTCTTCATCAACATAGTAACATCTTGTTTGACAGACAGCCAGAGGATGAGTAACTGACACGGGCCATGCTCTGCCAAAGTCGTTTACATTTCCACTCGCTGTGACGGTGTGACCTCAGCATAGCTAGAGACCTAGAGGAGCAGCCCTCACAGAGCTGCGAGCCACCGCATATACACAGCGCTGTCCTGTGACCTTTCACATGTCAATCAAATGTCTGCACCCAAACTAAGAGGCAAAGAAATGTCAGGATTCTGGATGCTGCTTCTGTGCAAGGAGGACTGAGGGTGACAGAATGGAACAAGAGCTTCTCTTCTCAACAGGTACAGAAATAAAACGTTATCTAATCACCTGGAAAAGAGGCAAAACCAATCAGGATGTGGCATAAATTGAACTAGGCAGCAAAGTCAGAGTGCCAAAATGAAATAGCTGAATTTATGCAGCCTGTGATTACAACCGGGGAATGAATACCATTTCAGAACACGGGCAACGTTTAAATCTCACAATAAAAAAAAAAAAGATTAATGATGAACATTTAGCCAAGAGGGACATCTAAATCAGATATCTTGATTTAGATCCTGATTTCGTTGGCCGAAAAACAACAACCTAGTTCAACTCTGTACTACTTAAAGACAAATTTTCACAAGCCTGCCATTTCCCAGCATCAGATGTGTCAAGTATAAAGTGGGCTTCAGATACTGATTTGTCAGAGTTGTAGGTAAACCAACATCTTTACCACCTGTTTTTATTTTGACATTATGGCTGACAAAAGGCTGATATTAAAGGGTTAGTTCACCCAAAAATGAAATTTCTGTCATTAAGTACTCACTCTCATGTCGTTCTACACCCGTAAGACCTTCTTCATCTTCGGAACACAAATTAAGATATTTTTGATGAAATCCGAGGGTATCTGATCCACACATAGGTAGCAATGTCATTGAAAACATGGTTAAAATAGTCAACACGACTACAGTACTGCAACCTTAATTTTATGAAGCGACAAGAATACTTTTTGTGCGCAAAAACAAAACAAAAATAATGACTTTATTCAACAATTTGAATGGTTGTCATACGTAGTGAGGCTTCCTTGTTTACATCCGAACGCCAACTCAGTATTGGCCGAAGCTGAAGACGTGAGCAGCACGATGCATGCATGTGATGCTGACACAGGATCCGACTAATAATGAGCCAGCATTCAGACGTAAACAAGGAAGCCTGCACTGAGTTCACTATGTCAACTGCGTATGACAATAGTTTAAATTGTTGAATAAAGTCGTTATTTTTGTTTTGTTTTTGCACACAAAAAGTATTCTCGTCACTTCATAACATTAAGGTTGAACCACTGCAGTCACGTTGACTATTTTAACCATTTTTAACTACCTTTCTGGACGTCAAAAAGTGCAATGCAACGCTGCCTATGTGTGGATCACATACCCTCGGATTTCATAAAAAATATCTTAATTTGTGTTCCGAAGATGAGGAAGGTCTTACGAGTGTACAACGACATGAGGGTGAGTACTTAATGACAGAAATTTCATTTTTGGGTGAACTAACCCTTTAAAATGCTATACTATTTTGTCTAAATATACACTACTGTTTAAAAGTTTGGGGTCTTTTTTTTTATTCCACAAGGATGCATTAAATTAATCAAATATGACAGTAAAGCCATTTATAATGTTACAAAAGAATATTACCAAATAAATAAATGCAATAAATTATATAAAATATAATATAAAACAGCTATTTTTAATTCAAATATTGTTTGATCAAATAAATGCAGATTTGGTGAGAACAAGAGATGCACTTCAAAAAACTCTTACTGACCCCAAACCTCTGAACAAGTCTTTCTTTTACAAGTGAATTTAAGGATCACAACACTATAATGCAGTGTTTCCCAACTAGTGTGCCATGACAGGTTGTCAAGTGTGCCGTGGAAAATTACCAAATGCCAAAAAAAATAAATAAATAAATAAAATAAAATAAAATAAAATAAAATAAAATAAATGCTATACAGTTAAGAAAACATTGTCGCTGTCAGGCGGAAACCTTGCATCTCTATATTTCTTCATTTTTGTTTTCTTTTATTTTTAAAAATCAATGCTATTGGTCACCCTTTATGCCTGTATGTGGGTTTTACAAATATTTAACCAATGAAAAGGATTTAAAAGAGCTTGTGACAAAACCTCGTAACTCCACTGAATCCTCAAACTGTCAGTCAAACCTCATAACTCCACCCCACCACTATCGTGAATGAAGTGCTGCATGAAGTTTGGAGATCTCTGCTTGTTTGCCAGGCAAAGGTAAATAAAAAAAACTGTTTGAAAAAAAAAAAAAAAAAGTACATTTTCTTTGTTCAAGAAACACTATGTCTATAAAGGCTAATGTTTTATGTATTTGAAGAGAGGATAAGAGTAGTCTGATATTTCCCGTCTAGTTTTATCCAGTGTGCTACAGTTTTAATATCCCGCTTCATCCATTATATCATGAGAAAGAAAAAGAAAAACTGAGCGCCCATATGGCTACAATAAACGTTATAATCTGTAGGTTGATGAAAGCGAATAATGCGATGCACTTACTGTCTCAGATGCGGCCGTTCCAGTGACAGACAAAATATGTAATTTGCTAATCAAAAACCTTGCAACTCCATGTGGGCTTGATTTTCATAAAATGTTACTTTATTGTGTTCCTACCTGACTTGAGCTCAAGTTTCACATTAAATGTGAGTACTACTTTTAAAAGAATATCCCAACAGGTTTGATGTTTTAGTGCATAGTGGTGTGCCGTGGGATTTTTTTTTTACTTATCAAAACTGTGCCGTGGCAAGAAAAGGTTGGGAAACACTGCTATAATGAACAGTCTGAAAATTGATTTTTATTTTGAGATTTAAGAAACGATTACATTTAACAGTGTTATTAAAGGGGACATATGATGCTATTTTAAAAGTTCATTATTTTGATTATTGGGTGTAATAGGTTAACATGCTTTAATGTTAAAAAAAAACAAAAAACATTATTTTTCACATACTCTACGTTATTGCAGCTTCTATACTCCCAGTCTGTCTGAAACGTTCTGATTTCTACAAAGCCCCTCCTTCTGAAAGGTTAGAGTGCTCTGATTGGCCAGCTGACCCAGTGTGTTGTGACAGGCCAAACACCTCTAATGTGTCTCAAATGTAACGCCCCAATCACGAGCTTCAGCATTCAAACACACAGCAAGTGACTTACCATTTTTGCGCTCGTTGAGAGGGGGCAGCCTCTGGTTGGGGTGCAGGGTTAGTTCACCCATCTCGTGGATTACAGCCTCACTTTGTGGGCTGGGTGCCAACAAACCCTCAATCCCAGCATCCCCCTGGTCCTCCATGTCTCCTCAGCGAGGAGTCAAGGGTCTCGCTGGAGATCAGCAGAAGATGCAGTCACAGGAAGCTCCTCACTTCAGTTTCTGCAAAAGACAGTCAATATATATTCAGGTGAAGAAAAAGGTGAACAGCAAAAAATTAATATAGGAACTTGGTCCAATGTTTGCAGGCTGTGTATTAGTAATACTTGAAAACATAATTGAAATGGAGCTTTTGGGAATGATGTAATAGGTCAAGGATGTGGTAGGGTCTGTAATATCACTTTAGCCATATGACACGACCAAAAACACAGAGGATGTGTTGAATCTGTGGCATATACAGTTTCTGCTGTTGCACATCTATCAAAGTGCTAACAAATAATAAAAATGAGCCTCTCCACAGACGGTGAATGAATAGACGTTGTGTTTGCTAGCCTATCATTACTTCAACTTTACATCATCCCAGTGGTTTAGACGTGAAACCAATAAAAACATAAACAGAGCGCTCACCATGGTGCTGTAAAATGCCAGAATACACTGAGACCACATCAGCACAAACCACAATCATTCATTCCCATGAAACATCCGACATTCAAAACCTCCTGTCACATGGGAATTGAGAGGCTAATTTTTATGCTGCTAATTTAACAAACACAAATTTCAGATGAATTCAACAACTGATCTCAAACATAAAATGCAGGAATATTTCCATACAAGGGGACAGTGATGGATTTTGTTTAGCTAAAAAACTCTATTTTGCCAATGAGGGATTTGGTTTTCTAGCTGTTATCTGTAAAAAGTAAAAAATAAAATAAAAATAAAATAAAACATCAGATTCAGCTTCCAAAAAAAAAATCTTACAAATAAAAATTGTAAATACAGTGCCACTTGAAAGTTTGTGAACCCCTTGCAGAATCTGTGAAAATGTGAAAAATTAACAAAATAAAAGAGATAAGACAAAATGCATGTTATTTTTTATTTAGTGCTGTCCTGTTTAAGATATTTTACATAAAAGATGTTTACATATAATTCACAAGACAAAAAATAGCTGAATTTATTAAAATGACCCAGTTCAAAAGTTTGTGAACCATTGATTCTTAATACTGTGTGTGGTTACCTGGATGATTGGACTGTTTTTTTGATGAACGACTGTTTTTTTGTTTTGTGATGGTTGTTCATGAGTCCCTTGTTTGCTCTGAGCAGTTAAACTGAGCTCTGTTCTTCAGAAAAATCCACCAGGTCCTGCAGATTCTTCAGATTTCCAGCATCTTTTGCATATTTGAACCCTTTCCTACAGTGACTAAATGATTTTGAGATCCATTTTTTCACACTAAGGACAACTAAGGGACTCAAACACAACTAATAAAAAAGGTTCAAACGTTCACTGATGCTCCAGAAGGAAACACGATGCATTAAGAGTCAGGGGTGAAAACTTTTGAACAGGATGAAGATGTCCAAATTTTTCTTATTTTGTTTAAATATCAATTTTCTTCATTTAGTACTGCCCTTTGGAAGCAACAGAAAATACCTACATGTTTCCCGGAGACAAATTAAGTACAATTTACCTTGATCTTCAAATTCCAAAAGTTTTCACCCCCCGGCTCTTAATGCATCGTGTTTCCTTCTGGAGCATCAGTGAATGGTTGAACCTTTTTTATTAGTTGTGTTTGAGTCCCTCAGTTGTCCTCAGTGTGAAAAGATTGATCTCAAAATCATTCAGTCACTGCTGTAAAGGGTTCAAATATGCAAAAAATGCTGGAAATCTGAAGAATCTGCAGGACCTGGTGGATTTTTCTGAAGAACGCTGGGCAATTTAACTGCTTAGAACAAACAAAGGAATTATGAACAACCATCACAAAAAAAAAAAAAAAAAAAAAAACAGTCGTAGATCATCCAGGTAACCACACACAGTATTAGAAATCAATGGTTCACAAACTTTTGAATGGGATCATTTAAAAAAAAAAATTCAGCTAATTTTTTGTCTTGTGAATTATATGTAAACATCTTCTATGTAAAATATAATAATCAGGACAGTACTAAATAAAAAATAACATGCATTTTGTATTATCTCTTTTATTTTGTTAAAATTTTTCACATTTTCACAGATTCCGCAAGGGGTTCACAAACTTTCAAGTGGCACTGTAATTGTCCCTTTCAGCTGCCTGTAAGATCTGATCCAGCTTTTCAAAGTCAATAGCAGGTTTTTAAATAGGAATGCCAGCTGTTTTTACTGGGTTATCAATGACTCAGGCCATTTACACAAAAATGTATTGAGTAAAACATTGTGGGACATGTGGTCACTGAACTAATAAAGTTTCAAAAGCATGTTTGAACATGGAGACGGATAATATTGGAAGAAAGCTGCATGGCCTGATATAACCTCTGAGTAAAGGGAACATTAGCATACTTATCAACCAGTCCAACCATTTTTTTGATTCTGCGATCGCTGAATACAACAGCAAATCAACAATGTTGCATTTTTTATGTTCCTGCATAATTTGCCATTTAAAGGTATAATAATTACAAAGAGTGGCATAATAGTACTACATAAAGTTAGAGTGACACGTTAGAGTGATAAAGAAACATGCATGAATGAGAAAGTAAAGTGTGGGACATGATGTTGTAAAGAGGGTTATTAAGCGCAACAAGCCAAGAAAAAGAATACACAAAGAAAGCCGCCTGCAGTCTTGAATTGATTTCTCTGTCGCGGCTTATTGCGTTTAAATGGTCAAATACACATCCTAACTGTTAATCAAATAACAACAGAAAAAAAGAGAAACTCACTCACTGCTATAAACTGAATAATAGCAGTTTCTATAAGGATCATGCATATTTAATGCATACAGTGAAGACTATGCAGTGGGTTTTTTTTACATTTAATTTTTCAAATTCTTTTGTATTTTGTACCTGAATACAACTACCTATTTGAAAAACTTAAAGGTGCAATAAGTAAGATTTTTGCAGTAAAATATCCAAAAACCACTAGGCCAGTGTTATATATTTTGTTCACTTGAGTACTTACAATATCTCAAATGTTTCCAACTATTTGTAAATCGTGAGAAAATTGCAACTTTAACCAAGGCTCCGGGACGTGTGAGGAGTCGCCTGTCAATTGCGTCATAACCGCGTTACACTCGGTTTCCGGTTTATTTTTGTAGAAACCATGGAAACACCAAAGACGCTTTAAAATATTACATGTTTTAATAGACAAGGGAACAACTGTTTTGATATATTTATAGACAGAAAACTAATTGTTGTTATATAGCTCAACACGTTTAGTCTTATTGTTTAAATCTAATTTTCTTGATTTTTTGCGAGTACCATGCCTCAGAGAAAAACCCTATTTTGTCAAGTAACGTTAGCTAACATAGCATAATCAGATGCAGCTTTATTTTTAGTAACAGTAATACAGCATTTTCTCCATCATACAATACGTTTTAAAATTAATTGCATGCCATTTATCAACACAAGTCATCCAGCATTTAATATGATATTCTAAAATCGATCTGTCTTACTGCAGTGTGCAACAAGTGTCTCACAGCAGCCACCGAGCGAACGCTCAGAGTAACGTTATAGCATAATTTTCAACACTCTCAAATGTCTCTAATGTGATAAACAGAGCTGCGTTACCTCATACTCATGACCGGAAAAGCGGAAGCGGCGCCGGCGACTGTGGCATAATAAAAGTTCCGCTGTATTGCGCAATCGCTCCAGCGGCCTCGTTCAGCTCCCACAACACTCAGTCCTGCTCTGCTTTATACTACAGTAACGTTAATAATCTCATCAATGAACATGATTGTTTCCCGAGTCCTATCCTGATTGTTTCTACCGGCTGTGAGGTGAAGACCACATGTCCCAAGATTCCGCGCTCAAACTTGGCGTCATCAAGCTACGCCTTTGTTTTGAATAGACCTCTAGCGGACAGAAAATATTACATATTGTAGCTTTAAACACTGTTTATTTGATTTTTATCTTTGTCTTATTGTTTGTAATTTGCTTCTCTGTTCTTTTTTTATAATAAGAAAAAACATTTTTGCATTAGCAAAGCCCTCCATATGACAAAACAGGATGTTATCCATATGAATAAAAATAAAATACACAGCACAATGAGTAATAATGACCCAAACCAAGATAACCAATCAAGGATCTGAACATGACATACTACAAACAAACACTCACACACAAAAGTGTGCAGATACAATACTACTAGGCCATGCCTCAGTGTATTCTTACATAACACACCAGCAAATGTCATCTACTCGTCCTCTTCATTTCTGAATTTCTTACACTCTCACTGTAACATCTTTTGGTTGATAGACAACACAATACACAAATTGATTATGTTTTGAATGGCAGTGTGCCAACATTCAGCACACTGTATGTGTAATGAAGTCTGCTATTAGTCCTTGATAGTGACTGTTGCTAGGATACAACAGCCTCCCACACAAATAAACTCAAGCTGCTGTCATTTCTCTCTCTCTCTCGGCAGTACACTGTTTAGTGATCACTCATATAGGACAGGGTCAAATGTATACTACACTGTAAAGTTTAAGCATGTATTTTAAAATGCAAGCCAAAAAAAAAAAAAAAACCTTTTGACAAAGGAAATGTTTCTATTTAATGTATTTAAACTTAATTTGTTTAATTAAACAAATTATGATATGAAAAAAAAAAAAAAAAAAAAAAATCACACTATTGTGGCAGATGAGTAAAGTACTGAAAGACTAAAAGTGGCTTCATTATTTAAAAATAATATGTAAAAGTTATAAAATACCTGTATTGTACATAGTGCAAATACCAACATTTTCAACCTTTTCATAATGTTTAGTCAAAATACAGTATTTGCTGTATTTAAAACATATTAAATGTATTTGCTCTCAAATTGCAATCTTTTTTTCAGAGGAATAATCCTTTTGACCAAACAGCCCTCATTATCAAACAGATTTAAAATGTTTAATTTTGCATATCGATATTCAAAATTATGCTTAATAGTAATTACAGTGAAATCATTGTGATGACTTATCACTCATTTACCCATTTCCTATCATTTAAAATAATCTGGACAAACTAAACTATGATGATAATCTCTAATTTATTAATTATTTTACCGTCAAAATCTTAACTTGATGTTCATTTGTAATGTCATAAAAAAAAAAATCTATTTATGAGCATATGATTGAATGCACACATGTGAATATTTGTATACAGGGCCTAAAATAACACTTGCCAAGTGCTAAATGTAAGTAAAAATTGGCGTTGGTATATTAAACGGTGTCAATCGTCAAACTCTGTTCGTTACTCACGGTGTGTTTGTGTGTGCGCGCAAACATTGCGCCCAGAAATCCCCATCTCAGACAGCTAGCGAATACTGAATTGAGCTCTCTTTCACAGCTTCTTGCACTTCGACATATTCAAACAAAACTGTCAAAATACCAACAAGTTTAGGCCCTGTTTGTATATAATTAGCTCAATCTGTGGCATATCCACTGCCACAAGCAATGGTGATGCAACACAAAGCAACAAGCTGACCATGAACCGTGAACTTGCCATGGCAAAATTTACCTCTACACTTTAAACTGTTGTTAATAAAACATAGGGCCTATGTTTATGTATATTAAAATTAAACATAAAAATGTAAAATATCAGTATATTCTTCAGTAATAATAAAAACATTGTGGTTATGACACCGTACAAAAGCATGAACATTACAGATGTGGACTACTGCGGCAAAGAAAAACATTCAAACAGTGTCCACATCTGGCATACACCACATTAAATATGTGGTACAGTGATCTATGAGATACAAATATATCTCTCTACTCTAAGGACAGTTACAATAACAATGTATATCTTACATAAGAAAAGAGCTCGGGGCTGTGCTGCTTCTGTGGTCTGCTGTTTCTGGCAAGCCACACTGTTAAAGCTCATGGCTAAACCATTTCCCATTCAGCCCTCAAACCACATACACATCAAACTATATCAGTGAATGGCAAGCTATCTATCAAAATCGATTCAATAAAGTTATCGAAAGGCAACTATCATGACTAAGAATTAAGGGTGTAGTAGTTCTCCCAAAAGACTAGCGAACTCTAGCGTTATTGTTAACTAAAGCTAGAAAACATCATAAATAAGTATTTTCATTAGTTGAAATAAATTAATTATTAACTGAAATCAAACAGAATACAAAAAACTCAAACTTATTTTATTTCAGTTAGTTGCTGAGGCAACATTTCTCATTTTTGTTTAGTTTAAGTTGAAGTACTAAAACAAGATCTGGACAGTTCTGTCATGAAACTCTAGGCCCTGTTTCCACCTGATATTAAGATGCTTTTTGGTCGATCGGATCACAAGTGGACGACACTAAATACAGGTGTAAAACATTTTGAGCTTGTCCACTTTCGACCACTTTCAGAGGTAGTCGAAACGCATTCGACCAGATTGCTTTCATAGTGTTTTCCACAAAAGAGCGCCTACTCTCTGCCTACTGATTTAATGTGTAAATATTATGGGAAGCACACTAGCTAGACAGAGCTTAAACTTTGTCAGCTGAAGACCCAAGTTTTGTTTGAAGATAAAAAAAAAATGTACCAAGCACAATGTTCTCTGACCAGTCCTGATTTCTAACACTCACTCACAGCATTCGCGATTGTTTTGCGGCTGTCAGGTATATGTCTGCCTCGTCTACTTGTGATCCGATTGACCAAAACGTATCTTAATACCAGGTGTAAACAGGGCCCTAGATGGTCCAGGCTAGGGCTGCACAATTAATCGAATTTCTAATCGCGATTACGATTACGGATGCCACGATTTCGTAATCCTTCAAAGGCGTGATTACAAGGAAAAATATCCACTTACATTATTCTGCGTATTTAAGAGGTGTGTTTAGAGCAAGTTACGTTGCGAGAGGCGAATCACGACTACTTCAGAATGTAAAAGGTCTAAACCAGCACAAAAGGAGCTACCAGTGAAGTAGGTGTACACTGATATGTCGAACGCACGCAAAACACCAGCACCTGCCATTTTTAAAATGCCGTGTACACAGCCTATATATTTACTCCACAAACTATCTCTACAAACATGGAAAACAGTTATAGATGGACCGCTCAACCTGACGCTAAGAAGAAAATCCAGCTCGAGCGGACCGAGCAAAACATGATTATGTATTTCTGCTAAGCTAGCGACATCGGACATCAAACACATGGCAAAAGCTAATACTTTTTCATATACAGTCTTCTTTCTTTGTATAACAGTTCTATCCAATAACATATTGGACAGGACTGTTAAACAGATCGTAAACTAATGAAGACAGAATGTGAGCACTGTGTGCTCAGGATCTGTCTGAACTGTTCTCAGCACCGTCAAAATAAAAGTCTGCCACGCCGTCAAAATAAAAGTAACAACAACAAGTGCAGTTTACACTGATTGGCTACTGATACAGCAGGAACCAATGAGCTTGCTGCTTAACCTTTAAATACTTGGTCAGCATTTGCTGTAGCAGTGCAATGTGCTTTCAGAAACCCTCTACCTTCCCCAGCTCCACCTGTATACATCTGCTATGGGTAATTCAAGTATGCAACACTGTACAGCAGCAGCAGCATGTCTTAATTGCTCACAGCAGTGCGTCTGTGTATGTACTGGCAGAAGAAAGTTGCATACTTTTTATTGCGCTTAAACTCTCACAAGGTTTATATAAACAGTCAGTTATGCCTTAAGTGAACGTAAACAGTTGTGAGAAAACTGGATAAATGTCTGTATATTAGATCCGCGCATGAGGTCTTAAAGTGACAGCAGCCCAATAATAAACCTGCTGCTGCTTGTCATTAATGTTAATCAAACAACAAAAGACAAAGAGAAAATCACTTTCACTTTAATTACCTTTAATAAGAATCAGTGTATAGCCTATATAATTTATACAGTGAAGTCTTTGTGCACTGCAAAAATCAAAAGTTGAGAAAACTTAGAAGTTTAAGGCAGATTTTTGAGTTCTTGTTTTTGTAGGAGATTTTTGAGTTTTCTCAACTTTTTGTTGTAAAAACTGAATACAAGTTGAGAAAACTCAAAAATCTGCTGAAGTTTGTTGCCTTAAACTTTTAAGTTGTCTCAACTTTTGATTTTATACAGTGTAGTGTTTTATTTTTACATGTTTATTCAATTTCTTACCTGAATACTAGGCTACTGTTAAATACACACCTACTTGTGTTTACTTCATTTGTATATTATAATGTATTTGCAATGTGCATATTTGTTTTAACTTTTAATAACAAAGATAAAATAATAAAATAAAGATTTTCATCTTCACCCACCCCTACTTTGGCCTAAATGGTCTGTCATTCTTTTTTCTTTTATATTTTGTTACCTTGCGACTACATTTTTAAAATAGGGAAATTTGTTTGGCTGTAGTGTTGTCAAAAGTACCGGTACTTCGGTACCAAGTCGGTACTGAAATTTTGAAACTGTGATGATACCAGCATTTCTGTAGTACATTTACATTTACAAAAGAAATTATAGATTAGAAATTAAATGTGACATCGCAGCCATGGAAACATTTTGGTTCATGCCGAATGAGAGAGGTACGTGAGTCCATAAATTTAAGCTTTGCATTCTGTTTTGCGAATCACGATCTGGTCACCTGATTAGCAGAGAATTTAACAATATTCCATTAGACTAGTTATTCCACTGAACATGGAATCTCTGTTTCTTTTCCCAAATCTTCACTCACACATGGGATTATAATGTTTCTTCCTTTCGTTCGCTTTTAGGTCTATTATAGGCTATTCGCAATCTTTACTGTGGTAAAGTAGAAAAAACACCGTAGGACAGAAACCTTTTTGCTTGCACGTCAGTTTCTATTTAGCACAGTTTGTGTTTGTTCTTAGACTTTATAAGGCGCGTCAAGTTTATTTCTATAGCGCGTTTCACACACGCTGGTAATTTTTTATCTTCGCTTTCCCTGGCAGCGCTAAATCAAATATAGCCTGAATGTGTGAAGATAAAACTCGATCTTCAGACCTTTTACAACAAGTGTCAGTTCCTTGTAACATCAGGAGATAACATGAAGAGCGAAATGGTCTCTTTCCTGCTCGTGTCCCACATCCCTCTCAAAGAGCAGAGCAGTAGGCTATATGACGCATCTTTGTGTAGAAATAAAAAACGAATGTTTTTTTTTTTTTTTAAATAATATTTAACTGTCTTATTATTTAGGTTACCATTATTTACCGATATTTATTTCATAGTTTTACAGGCTGTATTGTGTCGTTTCATTGAAGGAATAGCTAAAATAAACACGCACGTCTGTTACAAAATGGATGTTTGAGCATTTATTTATTTTTTTTATATTTCAAAATGTATTTCATTGAGGTATATATACACACACAAACATACACACACGCTCCAAATATTTATATGTATGATTACCATATTTAATATGTTTTTAAAATAGGCTATATAAAATAGTAAAATAGTTCCAATAGATTTTGCTGTGGTACCGAAATTGGTACAGAGAACAGTAAATTTTTATGGTACCGTGACAACACTATTTGGCTGTACTGCTTAGTCACTTGCAAAACAGTACAACCAACAAGAAAAAATCATGAATCGTGATTTTCCTGAAAAAAAAATTGTGATATTATATTTTCGCCATGTCGCCAACCCCTACACCAGGTCATGTAAAAGAGAAGTTATGTGAAGGGATAGCTCAACCAAAAATGAAAATTCTGTCATCATTTACTCACCCTCATGTTCCATATTTTTGTTCATATTCTGAACACAAAATAAGATATTTTTGATACTCTGATTCTCTCATCATTTCTGTCCACACAACCAATATTTCAAAGTTTCAAAAAGTAAAAGCATCACACAACCATATATATTTGAGGACAAACCTCATTGCTTGAACTTGATGTGAGCAGCAAGTGGTAGTGCAGAGAGATGTTCTTTCACTGGATGGATAAAAATGATGAGAAAATACTAAAATTATCTTCATTTGTGCTCAGAAAAAGAAAAAAAGTCTTTTGAAACGACATGAGGGTGAGTTTTTAATAACTGACAACCACCATTCCAAACTACAAACAAAAAAACTGCCTTCAAAATCAAGCTGGCATTGCTAAATCTCAACATTTCATTTCAGGGATTACATCTGAGCTTAAAATGGATTATATTTTACAGGACTACCAGTGTAAAAATGTCAGGAACACTGTTCAACACAACACTGTTAAAAACAACAGTGAAATAGCATTTCATACCCTGATGACCAACATACTGATCAAACATCAACTGACCACAAAGTGACTTTAATAACTGAACAAGTTCTTGTTTCATATCTGTTGCAACGAGCATTGTTCTAGTAAGGAAGTTACAACACTTGGTTTTCCTTAAGGAAGGTGTGCCCTCGAGCTCTAGTTCCCCATTCAACCTATTACCACAATAGCTTCTCCTTCACAGTGGCCAACATTTAATCTGTCGCAAGTGGCTTCAATGTCAGGGATCTGAACCTGATTCTGCTGAGACAGCATACTATGAGCCATGACTAAATACTCTGGAAAATATCAAACTCCAATTAAAAAGCAAACCCAGATGCTTGATCCTTTTCATGTGTCGTGCTGGAAACATGAGCAATGACTTCCATGTGTTCATCAAAGGAAAGTATCAAGGTGGGCTGGCACAGGATAAATGTTTAGTTTATTTCAGCCCAGCACTTGTGCTCAACTTCCTCAAAGAGGGTTAAAGGCAAACTTTAAGTTTAATTTTTTACGAATGGCCCATCAATAATACCTGAAGGGAATCAATAAAACGTTTACATATGTATACTAAAAAGTTTTGTTGATCAATCCTAGCTGTCTGTTGATATGTATAATGTAAAATTTATATTCAGTTTCCACAGCGCACATCCCCAAGTCAAGTGAGATTTACAAAGGGCACCATAGCTGTAATGCTGGGGGTCTGCTAATTACAAACTATTAAAAAAAGAAAATACAAATTAAACAAAAAATAATATAAGTTACCAACTTACCACTGCAGCCAAATAAAGGCTAGACTGCAGCTAAATCAGTGCTGTGCTTTTAGTATTATTTATATGCTATTTAAGCTACAATATGTAAATTTTTCACCACTAGAGGTCACCTATTCAAAACAAAGGCGTAGCTTGATGACGGTGAGTTTGAGCGCAGAATCTTGGGAGATGTCGTCTTCACCTCACAGTCACTGGAAAAGAATTCAAAGGAACTCGGGCAGAAATCATGTTCATGGATGAGATTATTAACGTTACTGTATGAAGCAGAGCAGGACGAGTGCTGTTGGAGCTGAACGAGGCCGCTGGAGCGATTGATAATGAGAGACGCCTCGCGAGCAGTGGAGCTCTTATTATGCCGCAGCTGCCGCTTCCGCTTTTCCGGTCAAGTGTATGAGGTAACACAGCGCTGTTTATTATATTAGAGACATTTGACAGTGTTGAAAATGATGTTGTAACGTTGCTCTGTGCGTTCGCTTGGCAGCTGCTGTGAGACACTTGTTGCTCACTGCAGTAAGCTAGATCGATTTTAGAATATCATTAATAAATGCTGGGTGGCTTGTGTTGAAAAATAAATGTCATGCAATTAATTTTAAAACGTATTGTATGATGGAGAAAATGCTGTATTAGCCATCTGACAAAATAGTTTTTCTCTGAGGCATGGTAAAAGCATGGTATTCATGGTAAAACTAGATCAGACGTGTTGAGCTATATAACAATAATTTGTTTTCTGTCTATAAATGTAACCAAACAGTTGTCCCCTTGTCTAATAAAACATGTAATATATTAACATCTTTGGTGTTTCCATGGTTTCTACAAAATAAAAACGGAAACCGAAGGTAACACAGATATGACGCCATTGACAGGCGACTCCGGGACACGTCCCATATCCTTGGTTAAAATCGCGATTTTCTCACGATTTACAAATAGTTGGAAACATTTGGAATATTGTAAGTACTCAACTGGACAAAATTTATAACACTGGACTAGTGGTTTTTGGATATTTTACTGCAAAAAAAAAATTACATATTGCGGCTTTAATTAGTATGTAGTAATTGAATTAGTATTTTCAGTTTTAATTTACAACGTTTCAACGTTACAAATCTAGGCAACACATAAGGATTAAAAACAACATTTGCGTATCATAAAAACATTTTTTTCAGCAGGTGAAATATTGATTTGGTTGTCGATAATTCATTTCAAATCAAAACCACATCACAGAGCATAAATCTCGCATACAAGCAGCACTACAGAGTATTTGATTTCCGACATTCATCACTTGCGATGACATGAAGTGGAGAATGGCAGTAGTCTAGTGTCACAGAGCTTCCCGTATAGTTACACCTGTATATAACTCACGAGTTGTTGAAGACTGCAGATCTATCAGGTTGTTGACTCTCATTCAGGAGTTTCAGTTTCACCAAGAGAGTCAAAGAGATACAAACACGATGCAAAAACTTGCAGTGTGTTTAACCTTCTTGTCATGCAGAGGATTAGATCATCAACAGACCCTTCCTCCTGGGCCTGCCGTATCTGATACTGAAGGGCTCAAAATGTAAATCCCACTGTCTTAACATAAACATCAAGTGAAACAGCAGTATTGATCTACACACATCACAACTCAATGTTTACAGACAATACTGTAAGTTAGCATGATACTAGCCTACTGCAAGTATCCAATATTTCGCGATATACAAGTAATTTAAAGCTCAGCCAAGAATATTTAAACTATACCGCGTTAATGTTTTTATTTTAGCGTGTATATCACGACATGACAATCATGTGTCAATGGCTCAATCCTCACATGAGCAAACAGGCTAGCACGAAAACTCCAACGCTACACATTAAATCATTTACTGTCATATGATTTCGCTTCTTACCCTGTTCCCTATAGCTGCGTCTAGCTTGTTTGTCGTAGCCCCTTGATTTAATGCTCCATGACTGTCATTGATGTGGTCACCCATGTATCCAGGGATTGATTCTGTTTTTCTTTGGGACTTAAGTTTTTTTTTTTTTTTGAGGAAGTAAGATGGCCGCTGCTGGTGTGTTCGTCTGAACTCAGTGACGAAAACAGTGTGAGAGGTGTGTGAGGCCAGTCGCCATCAGGGGGCGCTATTGTTCTTCCTGATTTTTTGTATGTTATAATTTTAAAAAAATATTTTTATTACATAATTTTTAATATATTAATTTATTACAAATATGTTCATTTACATAATATTAGTTAAAGGTACAGTTAACCCCCAAAATAATTACACTTTATTTGTAGTCAAAGAAAGAAGTCATATAGTTTTGGAACATCAAGGACGAGTAAATGGCAGAATTGAATTTTCCGGTGAACTATACCTAAGTTACATGTTGAATACACAAAGATAATGGCAGAAATACTTTATTTTAATCTTGATAAAAAATTTAACATTTTCTAAGAGTGGAAATTTGCCTCCAGCTAATGCCAAGATAAAAAATATCAAACATCTCATTAGCAAATAACTGTATTTAAATGTCTAGATATCTACAATACACACCTAACTATATGCTACATCACAAGTCATTACAAAACTACAGTTGAAAAGGTATTTAAATATTCAGGAATACAATAATTCATTCACTGCTTCTTATGCAACAATTTCACAATAAATATGAATATAAAACCCCTTTGACAAGGCACAATTACCAAACCTGAGATTACAGCGCAAAATACTGTTCTTTTTTACGATATCTACTTGTTCTTCTGAACAGGCACCACATTCATGGAATTGTGTAGAAATTCATAAAGCTGCCTGCCATTGCTGCTACTACCCAATATCTCACTGAGCCTTTCTTGGCTAAATGTTATAAGATCAGCCAGACAGGAAGCGTGCTTTATAAGACTCTTGAAATTTTTTACACTGACTCCAGGCATACGAAGCAAGAAGTCGTAAGGTCCGGGATTGTACAGGTCTGCTGACTCCGTCACGGTCTCTGATTCCGCTGTAACGGCCTGAGCTGCTGTGGCGTCAGGCTCTGGGCGGCCGTTTTTGAGCTCCTGAAACAGCTCTGCTGTCACATAGGGAGAGGGGCACCAGAGCAACCTCAAGCGAGGGAAATGGAGGGTGAGGAGGGTCAGTTTGGAGGTGACATCGCTGGCAGAGATCTCTTGATGAAAGTCACTGCGGGCCACAAGGGAGAAAGGCTTTGCAGGGTCGAACTCGATAAGCAACACGGGGCGACGATAAAATCGACTCATAGAGAGGCATTGGGTGTAGAGACGCCCACTCTGCAGGGAACCAATGAGGTCACTGACACTTTTGCGCTCTACGCAGATCTCAGAAGTCAATATGTAGTCGCCAACCTCTAAGGTGACCGGTTCAATGTCGAGACCACGTTGATGCAGAAGGGAAGGGAGCTCACTGCGGAACTCTCTCATGTCAACTATGATTCGATGAGGCTCTTTAACCTCTTCACGACCCCCTAATTAAAGAAAAAATTTTTTTCAAAAAATTATTCAAGCATGAACAATAGAGATGCACAATTGTTATTCTGGCAGGTACCAATAAACTGATCACATTAATGTTATGGCCCATAACCGATAAATGGTTGAGAATTCAATTCTAGACTATTTTAGCTAAATTAAAAGGGTCATGAACTGCATTTTTTATTTCATAAATGTTTCAAATTGTCATAATTTAGAAATTAAAGGCCATTTTCTACTCCGTTTTTAGCCCTCTGATTTGAACGCTCTGTTGGAAGGGGCGTGTCTGCGGTGAGACTTCAATGTAAACTCCCACTGCTATGATTGGCTAACATCTTTTCATAGGAAATAAGTATTATATGTGAAACTACTTTGACAACTTTTACTATGTTTTTACTATTACAGCTGTTGAGATTAACTAATTGTTAAGTGTTGATTATAGCATTATATTTAGATCTACTCCCGTCGCATGAAAGCTTGCACGATTAACACTGCAGATGACAGACATGTCTGTTTAGCGCATGAATGCAGTGATCTCGTAATTGCAACTCGATTTCTGCACTCTCATAAATGCTTTCATCATAACTAACAGTGCAAGCACGATGTAAGTAAGACATTCAATGTGCAGTGTAGACAGTGTCAGTGATTATCATGGGAGTTTTGACGAGAGTCCAGAACTCAGTCAGTGATAAACTTGCACTGTGTGATTGACAGCTCCAGCGATTATCAAGGGAGGGTTCTTTGATCGCTGTATATAATTTAATAACAATTTAAATAACAGATTATTTTCATGCTACTAAGAGAAACAATGTGAAGTTGACTGTTTAGTCACTGGCTTGATTTACTGACGCATAAACAGCAATAAACGAGACAAAGAACATCTGACCGTACATGAATCATTACATATCAGAAATCACGGATCACAGATCAGGCATTAGAATGAACACAGTTACTTATATCTTACAGTAAAAGTTTGTTTGCAAAGCCTGTACCAAAATTGTTTTACCAAAGAATCTACAGCGAAATGAACCAAACAAACAATGCTCTACTGAGACATTATTTTTAGTTTAGCGATCCTATATCTGTCTTCACTCCTTCTCATCTTACTAATGCACCGGTGGGTGGGGCTAAAGTAGCAATGGTGTAGAAGTAGGCATTGATCTGATTCTGCAGAGGTGGTCTTTCGTCACACTATTATGTCATAACGTGACAAAATCCGAAACAAGTTGTTTACAGAGCTTGGTTTCAATAAAAGTGTTTTTTGGACTAACAAGGAAGTTTTGAGTTCTGAAACTTAAAGGATGTTTTAATAGACCTCCTACATGTCAAAAGATCAAGGAAAATTTGATTTCTCACTTCATGACCCCTTTAAATTCTAAAAAAATAAAATAAAAATGTAATTCTACAAATAAATTTGGACATCACAACATTACGTATAGTATACCCTCTACTATTGGCTGAAACCCAATATGGCACAGATATACTATTTATTTAGACAGATAACTATTTTCTATCAGCACATCAGACATTTTGAACTAACAAAAACGTATTGCGTTAATATTTCAGGTGGAATGGTGAAGGTTTACCTGCTTTGCGAGTGTTGGTGGCGGCACTGGCGGGTTCCTGACTGCGGACAAGATCTAGATTGGTGTCCTCTCTACCTTCTCTCTCTTCTGGCACAACCATACTGGCTTTTTCCCTATTTTAAAGAGAGAGAAAAAAAACACCTTTTAAAATGAGTGATGTCACAAAAAATATGAATGGCATTGAACTCAATTTCTCAGAAAACAGGATATATTCTGCTAACCTTATGAGGTGCTCAAATGCTTGTTTCTCTTTGCTCAAAACTGTAAGATACCTCTGTTCTTCTGTCGAACCTCCATATATAAGAAAATACACACTAATAGAGGAAAAAAGAATTCAAGTTAAATATTTATTTATATAAATAGTACATATTGTTATTTTATATGTACTTAAATCAGTTAAATTATTAATATTTATAAATATATATATATATATATATATATATATATATATATACATACACAATACCGTTCAAAAGTTTGTATACTGTTATTCATGTTTTTCCTTTAAGGATGCATTAAATTGATCAAAAGTGACAGTAAAAACAGTTATAATGTTACAAAAGATTTCTGTTTTAAATAAATGCTGTTCTTTTGAACATTCTATTCATCAAAATCCTGAAACTGAAATCACAGTTTCCACAAAAATAGTAAGCTGCACAGCTGTTTTCAACATTGATAACAATAAGAAATGTTTCTGGAGCATAAAACAATATATTAGAATGACTTCTGAATGACTTTCACTTAAAGGATTAGTCCAGACGAGGAATAAGGGTCTTATCTTGCGAAACGATCGGTCATTTTCTAAAAAAAAAAAAAAAAAAAAAAAAATCAAAATGTATATGCTTTATAAGCACAAATGATCGCATCACGAATGCTTCCACCAGAACGCGATTCCGTATTCTTAAAAAAACTTACGCTGAATGTCCTACGCTTTCCTTATTCAACTTACGGAACGAACGCGGCGACAGTTCCGTTTTTCCCGTAAGTTGAATAGGGAAGGCGTGGGACATTTAGCGTAAGCTTTTTGAAGAATGCGGAATCGCGTTTTGGTGGAAGCACTTGTGATGCGATCATTTGTGCCTATAAAGCATATACATTTTGACTTTTTTTTTTTTTAGAAAATGACTGATCGTTTCGCTAGATAAGACCCTTATTCCTCGTCTGGTATCGTTTAAAGCCCTTTGAAGCTGCACTGAAACTGTAATTTTGACCTTCAACCGTTTGGAGGCCATTGTAGTCCACTATAAGATTAATCCTGGAATGTTTTCATTAAAAACCTTAATTTCTTTTCAACTGAAGAAAGAAGGACATGGACATCTTAAATGACATGGGGGTGAGTAAATTATCAGGACATTTTTATTTGAAAGTGAACTATTCCTTTAAGACTAACGTTATAGTAACGGCTGCTGAAAATTCAGCTTTGCCATAACAGGATTAAATTACATTTTAAAATATATTTAAATAGACAATTTTAAATTGTAATAATATTTCACATTATTACTGTTTTTACTGTATTTTAATCAAATAAATGCAGCCTTGATGAGCAGCCTTTCAAAAACATTAAAAAAATCTAACCAAGCCTAAACTTTTGAACAGTAGGTTGAGTACTGCTGAGTGTTTCTTAGAATATACATTTTCTCCATGCCAATATACACACCGGAGAGGTTTTCCTGGCCTGCTAGCTTTATAAATCTCCAGTTGCCGCACAAAACTGAGTTCAGCATCATACAAAACAACAAACATGGGGTCAACCTCATGCAACACCCGCGTCAAACTGTAGGGGTCGGTGCAACCCTTCAGTGGGTGAATGACAGTCAGTGGCTCTTTAAGAATTCCATAGTAGTCATCCGAAGAGAGATCGAGAAGAATCTCTTCTTCTTCCTCTTCCTCCTCCACCTCTTCAGCCAGTCCTCCTTCATCTTCACTGTTCCCAATCAGGTCCTTTTTAGCTCTATCTTCCTGCCCCTCCATTTGAGAGTCTCTCGATGGTCTCTCGATCTTTGTTGGTCTCTTTGATTTGGCTTTGGGTCTTTTTGACTGCCCATTCTTCCCTTTGCTCTTAGCGCTGTCCTTCTTGGGCCAGCCTTTGTCAAGCTTCAGTAGATCAGGCTGAGGATCTTCTTTCCCAATGGTGCGTGAATAAAGGCGATTCAGTAGGTGTTCTGCTCCTTTTTGGATATATTCCTTCAGCTGAGCACATGTTCTGTCATCACTGGCACATATCAACACACGGCCTGATGTACAGAGAACAAATTTAACTTGGGTTCTGTTTACACCATGGTTCTGTATTAAGATTCGTTTTGGTCGATCGGATCACAAGTAGATGAGGGAGACACATTCCTGTTTACACCTGAACACGGTGAGACCAAACTTGGGTCTTCAGCCAACAAAATTTAAATATAATCTGGCTAGTGCGCTTTCCATAATGTTTACGCATTTCCTAGTCTCCTACGCAGATGACGCAGTGCAGAGCTTCCGTGTTCTACGTCAGAACGCCAGCTCAGTATTGGCCGACGCTGTTCACATTAGCAGCACAACAGATGCGTTTGATGCTGACTCAGGAACCGGCCAATAACGAGTCGGCGTTCTGATGTAGAACTTGGAAGCTCTGCACTGCATTCACTGCGTCAACTGCATAGGAGACTGACAGGGAAGAGGACAAATTGTTGAATAAAGTTGTTATTTTTGTTTTGGCGCAAAAAAAGTATTCTCATCGCTTCATAACATTAAGGTTTAAACCACTGTAGTCACGTTGACTATTTTAACGCTGTCTTTAGTACTTCTCTGGAACTTGATTGTGGTAACTTCATTGCTTTCTATGGGAGATAAAAAACCTCTCAGATTTCATCAAAAATATCTTAATTTGTGTTCGAAGATGAAAGAAGGTCTTACGGGTGTGGAACGACACAAGGGTGAGCACTTAATGACAGAAATTTCATTTTTGGGTGAACTAACCCTTTAAAACCAGTTGTAAACAGGGCCTTGATGCTTTGCATACGAATGTAAGTCATGAAACAATTTACTGTTAAATAACTTTACCTGGTTCACGCTCAGAGCTGCTGTTTTCTTTCTCAATCTCCTGTAGCACCTCTGTTAGTGCTTCCCACTTTGGATTTTTCTCAAGCACAAGCTCTCTTTTTGGAGGGGCTGGTTTTATACACAAATAGAAAAGAAGATACAAGTTTGTATATGATTAAAAATGGAAATAAGTATGTAAACACATTATACATCAAAAATATTGTACTTAGAGCACTTTGTTTCTGGTCAGTCTCTCCAACTTTCAGTTTCTTCTTTGACTCCTGAATGCAATACACACGGCTGCGAGCATTTATAAACATTGATGTGCTTGAGTCCAGGAATAACCAACCTGATTCAGAATGGAACAAAAAGAATCAGGTGACTCTACTGACTATGATTTGCTCCATCTCTGAAGAGTTACAAATAGAGCAACAGATCAGCTGACTGTACCTGAATTACTACCAAAGCTTTTCTGGCTGGTTCTCAAAGACTCCAGCAGATTGAGGAAGGTGACACAGTCATACTGAGTGAGGTAGAGAAGAAGAGTTCTTAAAATCTTCAGGTCCTGAACGAGAGACTTGGTCCTGGACCCCAGCTGATGCCACAGTGGGTCAAGGTAATGACGAATTGTCTACATATGGAAAAACATGATCAGCAACTCACAATTTACAGCAACTCACATCAGTTTATATATATATGTGTGTGTGTGTGTGTTTTAAATAATTGCCTATATATTTGCTCAGCTGTATTGTTTTCAAATTAATATAAAAACAAATAAAATAATTTATTTATAACATTAAATAATTAATACGACGTACATATAGCCATTATTAATAAGCATGGTCAAAGTAAAATGAAACAAATTAAATTGTAAAATATAAAATATTATAAATATTTTGTAGTTATAATAACTATTATTAATTTTATTATAGTTTATTTTAGTGGTATTGTGATTTTTTATTTTTATTTTTTTGTTATACAGTATTATCAACAGCTCTATGAATTTTTCACTTTCTCTGGAAGTGCTCAGGGTTTTATTATAAAAATAAATAAAATAATTTATTTTATATTATTATAATTTATAATATTTATTTCTAACTATTATTAATATCCAAAGTCATAATTTAAGATCTAAAACCTAAGGTAGAGTCAAAAATGTAAAAATAAAACAAAAAATTTAAATAGTGAATATGAGGATTTTTTTTACTTTCTCAAAGGAAGTGCCCAGGCTGTTCTCCAGAGAGAGGTCCTCTGCTTCCAGGGTGGGATTGTAGCGCTTCAGCTCTTTCAGGCAGGCATTCATAATGTCCAAAATAGAGCTCTGAATGGCTCTCATCGCTGGAGTCAAAGACACATGCAGCTCCACCACATCCGGCTTGTGTCTGTCCAGTGTTGTGTTTACTGATGCTTGGAATCTAGCAGATAAAATCATGTTACAAATACACAATAAGATTTATAAAACATTCACCTCCAAAAATCATAAACACCCAAAGAGTATCATCTATGAAAAACAAAAAATAAAGCCATCATACCTTGGCCAAAGAAAAAGCTTCTTCACAAACAGGTTTCTCATGACACGCTCGACTTTACAGAAGCCAGAAGAGAAGGATGTGGCCTTGTCCGTAAAGGCCTTGATGAACCCAGTCTTGTTTTTCTGCCTATAAAGTCTTAGAATAAAAGCCTCCTGACAAGACTCAATGATCTTATGGGCACGATACACCAAGATTCCTGAGTAAATACACAATAATACTATTCGGTCCAGCAACACATTATTGAAAAACTTCTTTATAGTTCAATTGTAATGGAAACAGCTTCATTTTCCCAACAACCTTCCTCTTACCTGTTATGAGGTGAGCAGGAATTCTGTCCGTAAGGAAATCCACAACTAGGATGCGGCTGGTCACAAAGAGAACTCCTCCTTTAGTGTATACATTATATCTGTCAGCGCTCTGCACATCACTGGTCACAGTCTGGGGAAGATGGCTCACCCCTTCAGCACGGAGCTGCTCTGTAAAATACTCCTTCAACAGGCATACACATTAATGCACACTTCATCTGAACTTTAATCATAATTATTGAATCACTTTAACCCTATACTGTATCATATTTATGTAGACGATGTACCTTTCTCATTCAATACAACCATTTTTTAACACCTTTTAGCTTCTTTGCAGTTCACTTATGAAGATATAGAACTGCATTCATTAAAATTAAAAGAATTAGCTAAATGTAAAACATGTACACTACCGGTCAAAAGTTTGGAAACATTACTATTTTTAATGTTTTTGAACAGTCTCTTATGCTCATCAAGGCTGCAGTTATTTAATCAAAAATACAGAAAAAAAACAGTAATATTGTGAAATATTATTGCAATTTAAAATAATGGTTTTCTATTTTAATATACTTTAAAATATAATTTATTTCTGTGATGCAAAGCTGAAATGTCAACATCATTACTCCAGTCTTAAGTGTCACATGATCCTTCAGAAATCATTGTAATATGCTGATTTATTATCAATGTTGGAAACAGTTGTGCTGCTTAATATTATTTTATAACCTGTGATACAATTTTTAAGGATTCTTTGATGAATAAAAAGTATAAAAATATCAGCATTTATTTAAAATAGAAATATTTTGTAACAATATACACTACCGTTTAAAAGTTTGGGGTCAGTAATTTTTTTCCTTTCTTTTTTTTTTGAAAGAAATTAATACTTTTGTTCAGCATGGATGTGTTAAAGTAAAGATTTATATTGTTAGAAAAGATTTATATTTTGAATAAATGCTGTTCTTTTTAACCTTTTATTCATCAATGAATCCTGAAAAAAGTATCACAGGTTCCAAATAAATATTAAGCAACACAACTGTTTTCAACATTGATAATAACTGAGTATCAAATCAGCATATTAGAATAATTTCTGAAGGATCATGTGAGTAATGAAAATTCAGCTTTGCATCACAGAAATAAATTATATTTTAAAGTATATTAAAATAGAAAACCATTTTAAATTGTAATAATATTTTTTCTGTATTTTTGATCAAATAACTGCAGGCTTGATAAGCATAAGAGACTTCATTCAAAAACATTAAAAATAGTAATGTTTCCAAACTTTTGACCGCTAGTGTAAGACATATCACACTGCTGTCACGTCTTGATTTGCCATGTCAACGAACCCTATCCTCCCTCTGTAGATCAATTGTAGTATAACAGGATAAATCCGCCTGTCTCACCTGTTCAGGAGTGGTTGTGTTTAATAAGAGCACCAGACTGCCCTCCTCTGAATACACCCTCATGAAGTGTAAGAGAATGCGGTCGATCCCGAGCCCCTCAGCTGCGATCAGCAGTCCGTCTGTGCTGAACACACTCAGAAACATCTCCGTCTCATACTCCAGCAGCGCACTCGCCATCTTTATGAGCGACTGATTAAAACAATTATCTAGATTTCAAGTACGAAAATACTGATTCATTGTGTCTGGTTTGCTGGATGACACGAATATATACTCCTAAGAGTTCATCTAACGTAACTGCATTTTATCTAGACGAGCCGAGGAATAAACCTACTATTTACTGTTTATATTTTGCCGATAGTGCACACAAAAAGAGCTGGGCAAAACGTATTTCGTTTATATTATTTCATATTATTTCATATTACACAAGTTTAACTCGTCCTCTTTACTGTTTTAAAAAGGCGTATTGTTGAGTCACGTGACTTCGCGGTGTTTAGAATGTTAATTTGTATTAGCGCCACCTCCTGCACAGGAGGTAAAAACACAAAAACCCAAGAATGATTTTTAAATGTTTAATCTGGATCAGAATGATCTAGATTTGGAAGTCCCATGTTTTGCGATCCAGGATCAGGTGATCCATCTAACTTTTGTGCCTGTTTTTCAAAGCAAAATAGAATTGCATTCTAACCCACCCTGATCCAGACACTTTTTCAGATTACCACTGCTCCAAATAGGGTTACATTTCACAATGTAGGCTGCTAGCTATGTACAGGTATAAGAGTCAATGTGGGGTCACTTTAAGTGTAGTAAGTATTTGAAGAGAAAGAAAACATAAACAATCATCCCTTTCCATTTTCAATTTCCTTTAAACAATCAGACCCCTACAGAGGCAATAAAGGGACACACAAAAAAGGAAATGGGAGAAAAATGATAAGGCTTTTGTATTCTCTCACAAAAATTGTGCGTTCCCCTCAAGAAATGAACTCAAGTTTTGAGAGTGAAGTGTCTTGGGGGAAAACATTTGCAAGAAAAGGCAGAAGCATTAAAATTAATTTTTCTTCCCATCTCATATTTTTCTCCCATCACCTTTCCCCTTTAGAGTTTCTGTAGCCCTTTATGTGACCCACAACAAAAACAAACAAATATACCTTCAATAAGGGATGCAATTGAGGCTACATTCGACTGGTTCATCTCTGATGATTGTGCCAAAAGATTGGATTTTGTGATCTAATCTGATTTCAGAATCCTTTTTTCTTTTAAAAAAACCATTTTCAAGATTTGATATAATCTGATAGCCGAAATTCGATCAGATTATTTTTTGAACAACTCCTGTCATTAAAAATTAAAAGCAAGTTAATATTCCATGTTTTAGAAATTGCATTGAACTTTTTTTTTTCTATGGAGGCTGAACTTTATAGAAAGTGTACTCCTATAAACGGTAAACACTTGTGTATGAAGAGAGATACTTCATTTGCTTATGGCTTCCTGCTTGGATTTTTTTTTAAATTCCTAAAGTACCGTGATGTATGGAAGCCTATTATTGCCACATAAGAAAAAAAAAACATGCTTTGCTAAAACATTATTATAACCAAAAAAAAGTCATAATTGTGAGATAAATAGAAGAAATTATGAGAAAAAAAAACTCATATTTATATATAGTAAGTCATAATAATTATGTGCAAAAAAATTTAATTACATGAAAAGAAAGAGAAATTAACAGATAAAGTCACATTGTGAGATAATCGGCCACCTTATGACATAAATTATGAGAAATAAAGTCATAATTATGAGATAAAAGTAGAAATTCTGAGACAAAAAGTCATAATTCTGCATAAAAGTTATAATCAAGTTATATCATAACATGTTTTTATCATAATTATGCTTTTTATGTCATACTTATGATCTACCATGATGATTTTTTTTTCTTATGTCATATATTTATTTTAAATATCCTCCATTCATTCCACCAATTCTCCGGATTTGTTTATAGTAGGCATTTATTGTACAGTCAAACCAAAATTTATTCAGACACCTTGAACATTTCATTCATTAATACAGTTAATTCACTATAGTTTAAAAAAAAAAATGGTAATAAAATATGACAAGATCTCAGTTTAACTTGTGTCAGAAAAAAAATAATCTTAATTATGTCAGATAACACTTAAGCAAAACATGGTCAGGTCAAAGTGTCTCAATAATTTTTGGTTCCAAATTTTTTATCAATTTTACTGGTAGTTCACTGTATGAGGAATTTTTGGATATAATATGTCACAGTTTACTTTATTTTGCTATCCTTACTTACATAAATGAACTATAGGCCCGGTTTCACAGGATTAGGTCTTAGTTCAATTAGGGTATTTACTGTAAGTAGCTTTTATAAACATACCCCAGAAAAAAACTTTACTGATGTGCATCTTGAGACAAAACAATGGTACTGGCATATTTTAAGATATGGAGTTTCTTTCAGTTGAAACAGCTCAAACATGCATTTTAGACTTGGACTAGCTTAAGCCTTGTCTGTGAACCTGGGGGTTAGTGTCCTGCACTCACTAAAAATATATCAAAAATATCAAAAATGTCTGAATAATTTTTGGTTTGACTGTATGCCTCAGTACAGGTAGTACACCACCAGACCATGTCTCATGTATGTCAAAAATCTGTAAAACTCTATTCTATTCCTCTGCAAATATTTGAGAAGGCTGCAGAAATCAGGATGAATCGCTATGAGTGGGTGCATTGCTACTTAATGGCCTTGAGAGAGCAGTAGAGCACTTCTGTGTAGAGTGCTGCTGAAAGAGTGTTTATCACAATTTAAGTGGGGCATGCATAAAAATAAATAGGAAATGGGTCTAAAGAGCTATTATGAAGAATATAACATGTACAAGGATGTTTTCATAGATAATCTTTTTTTTTCTGCATTCTGAGAAAATAGAGAGAAAAACATTTTCACATTGCTATCAAGTATCAACATAATTACACAAAAACATTCTGTAGCAAATATACAAAATCTATGCAAACAGATGAATTAGTTAGAAATTCTCCATATCTACCAGCTCCTGTTGGATTCCATGCCTCCCTGGACACTTTTAGGAACATGAAATATATAACTGCTATACATGCCAGACTCTATACAGTATTTATCCATGTAAATGTAAAGGTGTGAAATTTAGCTTTCTATATTGACACCTTGTCAAGATAGAGTGAAATAACAGTGGATTCCAGGTCTGAATCTCTCAAGGTTATGTTCAGTAATCTTAAGTGCATTCTTCTGTCAGTTTGACACTTTCATTATTTATTTCGCATATTTGCTGTTTGCTAAAGATGAATAGAAAGGGAAAAGCATGTACAGAATGTATCTCAGGAAGCCCTTAATTCATCAAGTGCTCTGGTTTCTTGTTTGAAATTAAGGACAAGTAACCTCAAATAACATGAAAGAGCATCACTTGTCCATTCTTTGCATCTGGGTGTTCTGAGTGGCAGAAAGCAAAAAAAAAAAAAAAAAAAAAACCTGCTCTTCAGAGACCTTGTTTTGTTTTTTGAGGTCACTGACTAAGCACTTGAGGAGAGAAAGCCCTAATGGTGGAAGTGTAAGTAAGGCAGGATGAACCTTTTATTCCGCCTGGTTCAAAGTTTAAAATGAGGCATTCTGAAAACATCACCATGTCAGAAAGATGAGGCGGAGGGGAGAGCAAGAGGAGAGCAAACAAACAGTCCCAATCGGTAGTGGAGGATTGCAGTGACTGGGCATGTCAAGAAGCATATGAGATTAATGGAGGCAGGAAAAGACGCCGGCTCAGAGAGCAGCTGGATTTTGGCATTCTTTTCAAAGGGTGACAGGAGGTGCGCTGCTTAAACAGAGTTATGTCAATGACTCATTAAAAACAAGTCCAAATGTTCAACTCACTGTAAACAGGGTTCCATGCTCTGCTGCTTTAACCCTGTGAAGCTTGACATGTAAATAAGTCAGAAAAAATCTTGGAATGAAACAATTTATTGAACCTTATAGTATCATATTTGATACATCAGGTTTTAATGACTCATACAGACGGTTTCAACGGCAACAACATAAACAAACGTTTTGTGGCCCAAACTTAACTTCCGGTAGACTTCCAAAGAATCAATAACAACAGAGTCCCTCTAGAGTAGATTATTTCTGATAACAAGCAAAATAAATAACTAGTAAATTGCATTAGCTAGCAAGTTAAAACTATGTCTAGCCAGCATTATTTTGGGTTACCAGTAGAAGAAAAGAACCGTTACTTGGCCAAACATAAATGCGACAAAGTTACTACCAGACCCATTAAACAAGCACAAACCGGAAGTTTACTTCGGGCCAGGCGCTTAACCGTGGCAACGCGCGTGCGTCCGATGAAACCATCTATACTCATTGCGCGACTCGCCAAGCTTTAATTTGTGGCTCGCATGGCAGAAGATAATACTGTGATATTACCTATAACGTGAAAATGAGCGGGGCAGCCAGAGATTTGCCCCAATAGCTCTCTATGAGAGCGCGTTGCAGTTCCATTTTTCACCACAGATTTACGTTGGAAATTTGTGGGGCGCTGTAGAGCTAGGGAGGGCTCCACACATCCTCCGAGAGACCGGCTAGCCCACGAATACATACCTGCCGAATCCATGCGCTACATTTTAATATATCCTGCTCACTTTACGACTTAAAATAGTCTAGAAAATCCGAAAAATTATCAACCATGAACACTATAAAGAGGAAACAGAGAAACCAATGAACATCTTGCATGCCTCGCAAGGATTGCAACAACAAGCTACAAATCTTTCGCTCATCCCAGCATTAAGGTAATCCTGCTTTTTTTTTTTTTTTTTTTGTCTTTTAAGGAAATCATCTTGTCTCAATTACAAATTTGACTGGTAAATATTTTTTTTCGCCTTTTGTATTTATTACATTGCATATATGTTCAAGGATGACAGATTGATAAGCAGATATGCTAACACATGAAAAAAATACTATAATAATTTACAGTAAATACTATAGTGTTTTTGAATCATACTATAGTAAAGTACTTGAATGAATTTGTTGTGGTAATTATATAGTTGTTGTGGCAATATAACAACTATAGTAATATAAACAAATTACTTTACCCAATAGTTTTCTACAGCTATAGGGTATATTATACCACAATACACTACAGTTTACTGTAGTAAAAACTAAAGTATGCTACAGTATTTATTACAGTTTATCAGTTCACAATAGTTAATACTACACTATGCAGTAGCATTCATTAACAAAGTGTTGTAAATACTACATACAGTATACTACAATTTACTACAGTATGGTTCAAAAACACTATAGTATTTACTATAAATTAGTATAGTATTTTTTCATGTACTGGATGTAACTTTTGATACTTTGCGGTAAAAGATTGACTTTGTTCTACCAGTGTGGCTCTCATGGAGGGAAAAAAAAAAAAAGTGAAGATATAGTATGATATAGGAAAATATGATTTTTTTTTTTTTTTAAGAATTGTATAGTATTTGATATACATTTTAACATGTTTTTTTTTTAAAAAATGTATGGATAATCAAGTAAATCAACAGCCATTGCCAAAAGTATTGGCAGTGACTTAAATTTTCTTTCGCAAAATTTATGCTTCAGTATTTGTAGATTATTTTTTCACATCTTTCTATACTGGAAAACAATAAGCATTTCATAAATTTTAAAGGCTTTTATTGGAAAAAAACATTCAATATGTGCGCAGAGTCAATATTTACAGTGTTGACCCTTCTTCTTCATAACATCTGCAATTCGCTCTGGCATCCTGACTGACGGCGATCCATTCTTGCCTTATTAGTTCTCAGAGTTGATCACAATTTGTGGGCTTCTGCTTGCTCACTCACCTTTTAAGTACTGACCACAGGTTCTCTATGGAATTAAGATCCAGAGAGTTGCCTGCGGATCCAAAATTTCATTGTAATGATCTCCTAGCCACTTCATTACCGCTTTTGCTTTGCGACATGGTGCCACATCATGCTCGAAAATGCACGGATCATCACCATATTGCTCCTGGATAGATGGAAGAAGTTGCTCTTGCAGGACGTTTTGATACCATTCTTTATTCATGGCAATGTTTTTGGGCAGAATTGTGAGAGAGCCTCCTTTGGATGAAAAACAACAATGTTGGCACGACACAGGACTTATGGTAGCTCTCACCTTTTCTTCTCCAGACAATCAATTTTCCAGATGTCTCAAACAGTCAGAATGTCCAAAACTGCTTCATCTGAGAAAATATCTTTGCACTTGTCTTCTGCTGTCCAATCCTTGTACTTCCTGCAGAAATTCAGACTATCCTTGATGCTTTTCTTGCAGAGAAGAGGCTTCTTTGCTGTACTTCTTGACATCAGGCCGTTGTCCAAAAGTCTTTGCCTCAGTGTGTGTGCGGATGCACTCACACCCACCTGCTGCCAATATTGAGCAGCTCTGCGCTGGTGGTGACACGATTCCATAGCTGATTCCTCAGGAGGAGACATCCTGGCATTTGCTGGACGCTCTAGGATGTCCTGAAGCCTTCTTCACTGCAGTTGAACCTCTCTTCTTGAAGTTCTTGACAATCCGGTAAATGGTTCTTTCAGGTGCAATATTCTTCGCAGCAGTTTCCTTGCATGTGAGGCCATTTTGATGCAAAGCGATGATGGCTGCACATCTTTCTTTGGAGGTAACAATTGCTAACACAATGAATCAGAAGCTTCTTCCCTTCTTTTATAGCAATCAGTCTGCTCTTGTAATCCAATCAGAATGAGAGAGTGATTTCTCCTGACCAGTACTCGTTCACACACTTTCCCATGTGCTGATGATATGATGAAATGATGTTAGCTCATTTTGTGCCAGGGCCAAAAACAGTGAAATTTGTGATTTTGGCCAATGAGGCTTTTGCAATTATTAAAACTTGCACTCTGCATATTAATAGAAACAATTTGATTAAACACCACAACAACTGAAGCAGAAAACACAATGTTTATGTCACTGCCAATACGTCTTTAAGTTGCTTCAATCCAGTAAATGTTCATCTTGAAATATTTTAATATGTTATTCTTACATTTACTTTATAAAAATCATATTTCACAGCAAAAAGACACGTGTACCATGACTTGACAGAGGATGTTTTTAGAATTATACTAAAAGGCTTTAGCTTGCTTAAAAATATAAACTATCAATCAGACAACAGAAGGCACATCGTGGATTCTGGAGAACAGGTTTTTCAGCAAAGTTTTTATGATGTTGATAATATAGAGGCCTTAGAAATTTGCGTATCAAATATGATACAGTAGGTTAAATGAATAGTTCACCCCAAAACAACATTCTTTCATCATTTACTCATATTGACCCAAACCTGTATGACTTTCTTTCTTTGGTGGAACATAAAAGAAGATTAAACCTTCTGAAGAGTTTTTTGTCCGTATAAGATGTCAATGGGGTCAAAAATAACATGAATCCCTATTGATATTTTTCAACACATCTTCTTTTGTTTTCCACAGAAGAAAGAAGTCATACAGGTTTGGAATGACATGAGGGTGAGTAAATGATGACAGAATATAAATTTTTAGATGAACGTTCATTTTAAATTTTTGGAGAGTGGGGAGACTGAGTCTGAGAATTAGTTGAAAGGATACACCGCCTTTAAGACAGAGCCTACCACAAACAAATTGGATTAAAGTCACCAAGGTACGTGAATTACACTGCAGGATATTTGGTTTGCACATCACCAAATGAAGTTAGAGTGAGAACAGTGTGACCCTGATGAAGTAAACTAAAAAACAACCAAGGGAACATTCTCAAGGGAAATTTAAACCTTCATACAATATAAACTGGCTAGTTACATGATAAATGATCTATCAGTAATAGAGAGTGTTTTGGGGAAAATCTCACACATTCAAAATGCACCACTGTGAGTTACTAATAAAGAAAGTGCATTTCAATAGAACAAATAAAAACACAAAAGAGTTTGGGGTTGAAAGTGGAAACATTTCATATTTTTACAAATTACTACAGCTGCTCCATTTGATCAGACATTTTTTGTGCCAATAAATTTAAAAATGGAGCTCTTAGCATTGAAACCAAACTGCAGTGTGGCTGATAAGTTTTTTAAAAAATAAATAAATAAAATTAGCCTATTTCTGCAATTCCCTTTATTCCAAATATTAATATCATGTGTAATAATCTAACTGAAGCAGAGGATGAAAATCAAGGCTGCCCAGTGTGAGAAAATGTGGTGTTAGATTATCCGCATTAGCATTCTTACTGGATTTTAAAAGAACCAGTAAGAAAGGGATTAATGTTCATGTACAATGTAAAATATAGAAACCTTCTGCATGAATAGCGCAAGTCATTTCTATGTTAAAAATTAGTTGAAATTCCAATTAAAGATACAAAATTAATCACAGAGCTCAGGAGGATAAACAACACAAGGTCACATTTAAGTTCACACATTCCACAGCATTATGTACGAAAAGCACGTTTTGAGGTTAAACATCTCAATCCATCTAAATTTAATAGGGTTTTGTAGTCTTATTTAGACAGGTATTTATAGGCCAAGTCATTTTGCAATGCCAATGAGGCATCTTAATGATGTAGTGTGTGTCTGTGTGTCTTTGCTATTGTGCCCTCCACCTCAATGCATACTAAAAATGAGTCTATTACTGTCCAACTCCACTGAAATAGCATGCACAGATGGGCAGACAGTACAGCAATCTGTCAAATTCTGTGTGAGGGCTGACTGACAACCTAAAGTGTTGGCTTGTGGAAAGTTCTCGCTTCAAAACTTTATTTTGTTGGAAAAGAGGGAATTTTAGTTAGGATACAACGAGGTGTCAAGGGTTTGGCTGGCTGAATGGGAATGATAAAGGATGGCTTTTTCCAGGTATTTAAGTCACTATGAAATCAAAATGAACAATTTCTTTTTTTTATTGAATATTGCTGAATTTATTAAAAAGGATTTATCCATGCATATAATTACTTGTAATCTTTAATCAAAATATCTTTCCCTCCTTCTTGCAACAACATCTTTTCTCTTCTCTGATGATGTTTACTGGCATGAGGGCAGGACAAACTGTCACAATAAAATGAGATCACAACAATAGCAAACCACAATGATCCAAGGATCCAATCAATTCACGATGGACAAAATCAAGTACCGCCCTACATTTTTTTTTCTTGTTCGAGAAGCCGTTTCACTTGGATATTTGTCATAATTGGGAAGAAAAGACTCACATCTTCCATTTCATGTCAACATGCCTTTCTACTATCTCCGACATTCGCGTATGATTGTCACATTTTGCCTCTCTTACAGCAGTTGCAGGGAACTTTCAAATTGGTTGTGAGCCATTACCTTCTGCTTGATTCACCACAGTAAAATAAATGAATAAAAAGACCACCAATACATCTGAAGGCCTAATCAATGTAAATAATTAGGCTACATCTGAGAAAATTATTCATAATCACACATTTTACAGAAATAGTGTTTGAAGAATAACATTTTAGTGAATCCAAAATGGCCGCTAATACATCTGAAAGCCAAACAGCAGGGTTTCTAGTCCTAATCAACGTAAATAATTATCTTGGAGAAAATTATTTATAACCACACATTTTACATGAAATAGTATTTAAAGAATAACATTTTAGTGAAAAAAAATTTGGTAATTCTCACTTTGCATTCAAAGTTGTAATTACAAAGTTTAAATACATCACATCCTGTCTGGCTGTCAAATATACAGTCAAGCCACAAATGTTTATAGTTATAATGTGTTCCGAAGCTCAAATCGGATCGTAAAATTCTCCATATAATAATTATTATATTAATAATAATTGCCAAATTTGTTTTGCTACATCAACGCAAACAGTTCCAAACAACGCATTAATAGAACTGTTGTTTGTCTCAGAGCAACATATAGTGGTGTTTCATTCCTGAATGAATCAGCATTTTTCAATGAACAGGTGAAGTGATTTAGTGACTCGATCATAATTCACTTCACTTCATCCCTAAATTAATCATTGCTTTTTTAAAGTCGGCATGAAGGGAAGTTGCAATAATCTTTTCCTCCCTATTGTGACGTGTATCTGGGTGAAACGGCTTCTCAAACAAGAACAGATGTAGGGCGGTACTAGATTTTGTCAACTGGGAATTGATTGGATTGTTGTGATTTGCTATTGCTGTGATCTTGTGTAAATATGATAGGTTGTCCTGCCCTCATGCCAGTAAACACATTATCAGAGAAGAGATGTCACTTTAAGAGGGCAATAAATAAATAAATAAAATAATGATGTGCACGGATAAATAATTTATAATGAATACTGCAATATTCCATTAAAAAAAAAAAAACAAGTATATGGTATATGGAGCTGCCTGAAGTGTACATATGAAGTAGAATCGGTCAAAATCGAGGGAGCGAGGGTCTGTCCATATAAACTTCCCTCGTCCACTTCACGAGGTGGAACGCACTTCAAAATGGTGGCAGGGATTCCTCTGAGGGGAAGTGCTTAGTGAAACACAGCCAGTGACATGTTCTGTTCCTGAATGAATCAGTATTTCGAATGAATCTGTTGAATGATTCGCTCATAAAGACTTTCACTTGTCGCCACCTATTGGCGTCTGGATGTAACCTGCAGAAAAGTCACTGAAAAATCTCCATCACAAACCAGAATCCCACAAACTAATTGATTTCATATTACATTTAATTGTTCATACGAATCTGTTTGGTCTAGCAGTAATTAACTGTTGTTTTAAGGATATTTTACACTTCAAAATAGCAGTTATAAAGCCAGTTTTGGCCATTCGGCAGGTGGTTATTATTGGTGGTTTATATGTCAGGCTGTTGATGCCCTGTGATTTACTCAGTGTAGGAGTTCATTCTGCTGTGTGAAGAAAACCAACCTGCTAAATGTCAAATGTCCTCCTGTTCCAAAGCTGAATTCATCTACATGCTCTGCTGCCTGTCCGTGTGAGAAGCATCTGGGATGGGCAAGAAAAACTGCTTTATAAACTGACCAATGGCCTAATAATTTCTTAAGTTAAAAACTCAGTAAAAGAGAAACCTGTGTAACTCTTTACAGCTGACTTACTGTGACACATCCAAATTATCAATGTAAGAACAGAGGCCATTACTACGGTGTAGTCACTGACCTGGACAAATCGTATTACGTTGTACATCCTTGAGTACTGCATGCTATCTTAGAATGACATGCTGATTACTTGCCCTTGGGCTTGAGATCAGAACAAAAAGCACAGGAAGATGCTTTCAATATACAACAGCTGCTACAGGAAGAAGCTGGAGAGAAAATAAGGTAACATGACAGGGGACATTTTATGTCTAGGTTCACTGAATCAGGTCTGTGTAGTGAGCTGCTAGCAATGGAAAAGACTGTTTTGTGTAATGGATGAAACACTGAATCGTTGGTGTGGTATTATTTTTTTCTATTGCTGATTCATTTACGGACTGTATTTCATATTTCCAATTTGATGCCGTCACTCTGGTAATCCTGATTGTATTTGTACCATTTAAATATCATTAACATAATTATGTTTTATAAGAATATTTCGGTAACACATTACAATAAGGTCTCATTAACATAGTTAATGCATTGACTAATATGAACTAACAATGTGCAATATATTCTTAAAGCATTTATCTGCCTTTATTAATTTTAGTTAAAGGTGCAATGTGTAAAATTTCGGAGAATCTATTGACAGAAATGCAATATAATATACATAACTATGTTTTCAGTGGTGTATAAAGACCTTACATAATGAACCGTTGTGTTTTTATTACCTTAGAATGAGTATCTACATACACCACGGGTCCCACCTCCGTGTCAAGTCGCCATTTTGCACCGGCATGTTTCTACAGCAACCCTAAACAGACAAACACTCTATAGAGCGCGTTTCATCAATATGTTCTTCTTCTTCTAAATCGTTCGAGCTTTTAGAGGCAGCTTGCATCGTCACTACGTTGAAAACGCATGAAGAAGTAGTAGTAGTAGTAGTAGTCTGGTTTATTAGAAGCAGAGACCGTTCTTTGTTAGAAGTAAGAAGAAACCTCATTGCTTGACTGGCTAATGAACTCTCTGCTGTCTCAGACGGTGACATCTTTGACTTGTGTCGGCCAGACGGCCACTGTAATTTCTCTATTTTGCTTCGAAAGGGCGGGGTAAGCTGCTGTTGGTTGCCGTTTGCAATCTCACCACTAGATGCCGCTATAATTTACACACTGCACCTTTAATAAAAATGTTAACTACAATGTTTGATCTTAAAAATGTAAATGCTGAGATTAACCAAGATTAATAAATGCTGTAGAAGTATAGTTCATTGTTTGTTCATGTTAAAAGTAGGGTAGGCAGTTTCGAAGAGGCTAGCAATAGCAAGCCTAGCTTTGAAAGCATGAGATCCCACCCTCTCTTCAGAGCGCTCTTCAAAGCCATGCCTCCTCCAAAAGACTGAACGCACACAGTCTGCAAAGCGTCACGAGAAACGGCGTTGAATTATCTCATGTCTCAAAGCACATAACATTACAATAATAGTGAACGTAAACAACTTACAGAGCTCTTACTCGTATCACCTGACTGCTGCAGATTCATTTCAGTGTTGATAGTGTTGACATAGAAATGCAAAAATCCAAGTCTGAGGATATGACCAGCTCTGGGTAGAACGTCACGTGTTGCCACCTCGTAATTACGGTTATTACATGGTGTGAATGCAGCATAAGCTTGTTGTTTTGGTTCAGGAGGAAATGTAAAAGTTGGCTGCTGTTTGTTTGTGGCGCCCGGTGACTGTCTGTCTACAACTCTGCATAGCCTCATCATGGAACACGCTGATGACGTGTGTTGTCTGCGAGAGCAGGGTGCATGGAATGTTGACAGGCAGGTATAGGACATCGGACCGAATGCAATGATAGGACGAACATTTTATGGTCCTGAGACTTCCACAGATGATATATATTTTTTAATATTTTGACCACTTCTATAATTGATTGCTATCAGGATGTAAAGAGAGTTTCAACCAGTATAAAAAGTGTTTACCTACTCAACATTTCAGCTACCTTAGCTTTATTCCCAAACCAAATTTTCCTTACGGTCATCTCCATCTAACAATCTGATCTCTCTAAGCAATGACCAGTAATATTTTTAGTAAAAAGAATGTCTTGAATGTCTTTGTTTTATATATATCGCCACTATATTGGTAATTATACACTGTCATTTGAACAAGAATTCAGTAAATAGAATAATTTAAGTCTTACATACTTAGACAGTGACAGTTTCTGGTTAATTTCAATCCGACATAGGACATAGGCCTAAATGAAAAATGACCCGCGGTTCAGTGAGGGAGACGGCTGTGAATTCAGTAACAGCTCTAACTATTTACTGTGCGAGTGAGTCTGATTCAAATCGCTAACTCACGGGTGAGTTTAAAGTTTCGTGAATCAGGCATTACAGGTGCATGCACTTTAGATGTACGCTCTTGGGCGCAAAAAAAAGGGCCAAGCCCAAAATGGCTAAACACTAAGCTTTTGCTTGTCTTAACCACAAATTAGTAGTCAGGAACTTAGCAAAATTTAAGCTATGCTTCTTAAAAACCCATTGCTGTCTCAGAAAAACATCAAAGACAGAATGAAGTTTTTGGCAGAAAATGGGAAGTTGTGTGTGGAGTGATGAATCACAATGAAACACGAGTTTCAGAGCGGTGTCTTTGAAAATCTGCTGAGAATTATATAATAAATGCATCTCTACCACAGTGAAGTATAGAGGAAGAGGTGTCATTGTGTGGGGAGCCTTTTAACTGCTGGTATTAGTAAGCTGCTTTACTGTGAAAAGTCATTTAATGCTTTGGAGTACAGGAGAATATTGCTGAATGGCTTGCTTCCCACAAATGAAAAGTTGTTATCTAAAGAGGAATGATCAGATGTTATTTTTTCAACAAGACAATGCTCACAAAACAACCAAGAAGTGGCCATGGAGTCCATTAGGCTCATGTTTTGGCCTGGCCAGAGTCCAGATTTGAACCCTGTACTGAATATTTGGTCTCACATGACGACGAACTGGGAGACATTTTTCAACTACTCATGAACTGTTTGAAGCCATTAACATTGAGTGGAACAACACTGACTCTTCTTCCTTTAAAAGGCTGTCTGCAAGGTGGGGAAGGCTATTCCGTACTAAGTTACTTTACAGTATTTGTGCAATTATTGCTAATTTCCTGACTAGTGATTTGTGATTAAAATGGTTAAGACCATTAAAAGGATCAAAATATTCAAGTAGATGTGCACATCCCAAAAAAACCCAAACTGGGCTCAGGTGCAGGACAACAAAAAAAAAAAAACTAATGAAAAAGAAATGTGAAGTCCGCACACTGAAAAATAACAGCAGTTATTTTCAGTGTGCGGACTTCACATTTCTTTTTTCATAAGACCATTAAAAGGCCATTTTTGGCTTGGCCTATTTATTTATGGCATCTCACGAGATCATATCTGGATGTACAAATATTTCCAAATCTTGCCAGTGGCGACTAGATTTTTAACGACTACTGCAAATGTTTATTTCGGGTATATTTGTGTGAATTGTAGTTGCATTCTAGGGCCCTATATCCATATCCTAAATGAAAAGCTAATTTGTGAAAAAAGAGACAACAGACAAAGCATTTTTTGATTTATTTTATCATTTAAAGTACAGTACAAAAATACAACCATGTACAGAATTCAAAATCTATTTGAATCTAATTCTATTAAACCTGGCAATTATACAATTAAAACAAAGAAATATGACATAAAATGAATAAGAAATACTTCAGATTCTGCGCTCAGATTTCTAGGTCACTAATCAAGTAAATTAGCTAACATTTTACAATAAGGTTTCACCTGTTACCATTAGTTATTACACGGCTCTGTGGAATACTTGATTCTGATTCGGTATGTTATTCCCCGATAACAACCGCTGAAAGCAGATAACACAGGCTCATCCGTGTTACTGAAGTCAGCAGCGCTATACGCTCGCTAGGAATGTTTTTTCTTTGTCAAAGTTTTGCGTTTAGTAAGCTAATAAAATATTAAAACTCAGTAAAATCCTGATCACCCTGTCTGGGTTTATTCTGAGATCAACTGGCTTGATGTACATTATCCCTTACTTAACTGCATTAGTTAAGATTAACTAACACAAACAATACTCCAGCATTTACTAATATCTTATTGTTAATTTTAACATTTACTACTACAATAAATCAGTTGTGTCCATCAACATTAGGTAATGTACTCTAAAATAACATAAACAATGAACAAATGTACTTTTATTAACTAACATTAACAAAATATACTGCTCATTACTCGTTCATGCGAGTTAACAAATTAGACCTTATTGTAGTGTTACCGTAAATTTGCAACATTGATCATGTGAACACCTTTGTACAGTGAGTCAGATGTTCATGCAGCTCAAGTGTCACCACCATTAAAGCTAAAGGAGCACAAATAAAATACTAAAACATTCTGATAATCATGTTCAGTTTTCAATTCAACTTTTCACTCAAACTGAATGTCTTTTACATCATTTATAATGAAAACGTTAAACTTTTGAACCCCTCTGTATGATCATACCATTAGACATTACATATAAATATTACATGGAAAGATCCAGAGAAAACTGGAAAACATCCAGTTTAATTTTAGCATGTATTACCCTGGTGAGGTCTCAGATTGAATTCAGACAAGAGCTTGGTCATTTAAAATGTCTTTATTGCTGTATGCCTGCCGTCAAAGTCACACCCGGCTGCAATCGTCCAAGTGTGAGGTGAGGTCAGCAATTATGTTTTCAGTGATCCACCCACAGTACAAGTGACTCGATGTCCCGGTCAACGCAGTCATGTCTTTCAATAGTTACCATGGAGATTGCCTCTTCCCTCCTCTCAGAGACAGAACAGAGTAATGAGCAGAGAGGAGCAAGGAGTGAACTCATCAAACTGTCATCCAAAATGTTCAGCACTATTAAACTACCATTGCACCCTAGCATCTCCTCACTCCATTAGTATGATGAGGTGATTTATCTTCACTGTTTAAGGAATTCTCAGACACATTTGCATGATTAAAACGTGGAGACAGATGATGTGAGTATCAAAGATCAAAAGTGCCACTGGTTCAAATTTTTTAATGCTTGCTAATGTATACAGAACATAAGACTCTTTTTGTTCCTGTAAAAAAAAAAAAAAAAAACCTCTAAATGTACTAACAACGGCTCAGTTTCTATTATGAATGTTGAAGATGAGGACACAACCACATGATTATTGATCTGGAGGTGGTTTTAAACCAACAATTTCTTCAGGTCTTCATCCATTCCTCTTTCGGTTAATTGATCCAGACTATGGTAGCGATGGATGATGTAATCTTCAGTAACTACCACCACTCGCACACCGTGAGTGTCATTCCCCAACTGACAACCGACTGCAGAGCTCACCACCATATCCAGCCCATCATGGCATCCTCCTGCATTTCTGTGGTAGTGACCAGAGAACACAGCTTTCACCCCTGAAATGAGACACAGGTTGATATCACTAACAAATGACATCAAAAACAGATCAGTCTGATTTTGAATGTAATTAAAAATAAAACGCTTCCCTAGTCAATTCACACAAAATAATCAATTCATGATCACATTGTCTCAGCTTCGCACCTACAGATGCCCACAGTCCATTTGATGACCTAATGATACAAAACTAGAGGGTACTTTCACAATCTGGCAAGCTCTAATCTGAATGGCTGACTCTATACAACTTCCTGTAGCTCGAACACCAGAGCATGGCATTAGCAACTCTTTAGATAAAAGTGTATACATCTACATGCAACTTTCTTTTTACAAATCCTCCTAGAAAACAAGGTGTGTTTTCAAGGTTTATACAAGCTCTTTTTGAGGATGAAATAAATAGCTGGATTTGCCAACATTTGCACGGTTAGTGACATTAAATCACTGAAAGAAATTCACCCCCAGTTTCACAGACAATGCTTAAGCTAGTCCTAGACTAAAATGAATGTTTAAGCTGTTGTAACTGAAAGTAACTTGTACTGATAGATCTTAAAATATGTCAGTGCCATTGTTTTGTCTCAGGATGCACACCAGTAATGTTTTTTTCTAGTGAACGTTTATAAAAGCTACTTAAATGCCCCAATTGAACTAAGGCTTAATCCTGGCTTAGGCTTAAGCCCTGTCTGTGAAACCGGGTCTCAGAGTTTTGTTTGAGGTACTTAAGTAAACTAGATGTCCATTAGCAGAACTTTTCACTTTATTTTCAGTTTTTGTGAGTCCTTATTACTCTGAATTATGTTATAATTTATGTTATCTAACCTACATGAATTATCTAAGTTGATCTGACAAAAGAAAAAATGTTATAACAAATCATGAAAATAATTTTTTACAGTGTATACACATTTTCTGCTGCTTGTCAGATATTTTATTTTTTTATTTTATTTTTTTGGAAATTCCACACATCTTTTATTGTGACAAACAATTTCAGATGAACCACTGCTAAATGCCGCAGTACTGTAAAAGTTTGGGACCAGTAATTTTTTTAAAGAAATTGTTTATTCAGTAAGAATGATGCAAATCAATCAAAAGTGACAGTAAAATGTCTATAATGTTACAAAAGATTTCTATTTCAAATAAATGTGGTTCTTTTAAGCTTACTAAAATCCTGAAGAAAAAAAACATCACGGTTTCCTCAAAAATATTAAGAAGCACAACTGTTTTTAACAATGATAAAAAAAGAGAAATGTTTCTTCAGCAGCAAATCAGCATATTAGAATGATTTCTGAAGGATCATGTGACACTGAAGACTGGAGTAATGATGACTGCTGAAAATTCAGCTTTGTCATCACAGGAATAAATTACATATTAAAATAAAATATAATAATATTCTATGATAATATTTCCTTATATTTTATCTAGGACATTTTTATATTATATTATATTATATTATATTATATTATATTATATTATATTATATTATATTTTATTTTATTATATTATATTATATTATATTATATTACGGTTAGTTCCTGTCCTTGATTCTGATTAGTCAATAGCTGTGTTTTATTCACGATAAAACACGGCTATGACCGCTTCACCCAATGGCTGTAAGTATATAAGTATCACAACACCCTTAGCAACCACTCTTAGCAACATAAACTGTCTGTTCTCAATTCATATTGTTCATTGAAGCTTACCTTATTATGTAGAAGAGTATTGTGAGAAAGATTGATTGAACGAGTTTATTACCAGCATTCAGATTTAGCATTTTCCTTCAGGTCAGTCCTATGTTCATAATAAAACATATGTTTAAATGTCCGCTATATCTTGTCCTTTTAACAGTTAAGGGGTTTTCCCATGACTGACAGTGCTAGTCAAAGCATTTATCAGTTGTGTCTTGTTCCGTGTTCACAACAATTCAGTCTTTTCAATATAAAAGTCTTCGCTACTGAGTGACTCACTCATAAAGACAAGTCATAAAGTCTTTGCCGCCCTCTAATGGCATAATAATGTAACAGTCAGGGACTATTTTTGACAGCGTAAGGAAGGCTTTTAGTGATTTTACTTCATGAAAGTTGCATAGATACATATTTTTTGGCTTCGCGTCATGCCTAACAACACCCTTCAGTCATGACTTCTTAACAGCCTCTCCTACCTTATTGCTTACTAATATTATATTATATTATTATAATGTTATTTTAAATTAATAATATTTCACAATATTACTGTTTTACTGTATTTGATCAAATAAATGCAGCTTTGTTGAGCATAAGACACTTCTTTTAAAAACATTTCAAAAATCTGACTACAAATGGTATATAAACATTGGTCAGATGGTCTCTTCCAGTCTAAGCAGTCTGTTATTGGCCAGTATGAGCTGCAACGTGGACCACATTTATACACAAGACCCTGATCAAACCAACATGAGGCTATGAACTCAACACTGCAACTGAATCAACTGAATTTCCTGTCTGATTGACCATGTGTCCACGCTGATAGACTGAAAATCCACATCGGCATGGTGGGGGCCGCATCAGATTCAGTTTCCCCGTTGATCTGCATAACCATTGTGAAGCTTCTCATCTCTCCCCTGCAGCAGTGGCCGAGGCTCTGTCATTCAGGAATTTAAAGCAATGGACCGAATGCAGAATCACTATAGTTCATCAAACAAGTCACCCAGAGTGAAAGGCACAAATGAGCTCTCTCTTTTGTGAAGGACGTGAGGCTGGTGGCTCTTCCACAGTTCAGACAAGGTTTCATTTCTGAAGAGAATTCTGAAAAGGTGGTACCCCCATACCGAGGTAATGGATGCATTTGGAAGCAGGAAACAAAATCTCACATGAATTTTTCATTCAGACAGAGCAAAGGTGCCAAAAACCACAGGGATGATGGTAAGACAGAAGATGGCATGCCAAAATACATAAAAGAAGAAGAAGAAAGGAGAAACTGATTATGGCAGGAACACAATGTTGAGAGGTATAATTACAGATTGTTGCTGTCAGTGTTCATCTAAATTTCACTAGTTGTTCTTGTTCCACATGCACATGATAGCTATCTGCATGCTCTGTTGGACAGAGAGGAACTCTGCTAATGAAACCACACAAACAAACACAATTCCAACTACCTTGACACTTAAAGACTTGCACAATGCAGCACATAAAGCAGAAACCTTCCCAAAAACAATTAAAACAACGGGAACAAAACATTATGAATTATGTAAATTACTTTAATAGGAATATTATGCACATTTCAAGCATCTTTCACATATCATAACCTCTAATCCACTCGACGGAAGCAAGCAACAGAAACATGGTGGATAAAAAAAGAGTGTCCAATTATCTGGGGAAGTCAGATGTGAAACTGAGGAGGGGGAAGAAAAATCAAAGCACTTCTTAAACAAGTCATTTACTCTAAGGACATCCTCTCTACTGCACTACCGGATAGAATAATTAGACATGCAATACTGTTAATGACTGAATACATCTACTGTAACTACACTTCAACCTAAAACCTGTTACAAAATAGTGGGAACGTATTAAAAAAAGAATCGGTCCCACTTTATATTAGGTGACCTTAACTACTATGTACCTACATCAAAAAATAAGTACAATGTACTTATTGTGTTCATATTGTATTGCAAAACACGTTTGCTGCTATTGAGGTGGGATACGGGTAAGGTTAGAGACAGGTTTGGGTGTATGGTTAGGTTTAAGGGTGGGTTAAGGTGTAACTGTAACAGTGTAATTACATTCAGGTATTTTTTAAAACATAAGTACAATGTAAAAACATGTATAATAACTGGAAAAACTACACCAGAAAAAGGGAAATGGGACCAAAGTAACAGAGCATATACATATATATATATATATATATACAGGTGAATCTGAATAAATTAGAATATCATGGAAAAGTTTTTTTTTTTTTTTTTTTCTGTAATTTAATTCAATAAGTAAAACTTAAATATATTCTAGATTTATTAGACATAAAGTAAAATATTTCCAGACTTTTTTGTTTTCATTTTGATGATTACAGCTTCCTGCTCATCAAAATCAAAAAATCAGTATCTCAAATTATTAGAATATTTAATTTCAAGTTCTATTAAATTACCATTCTCAGGGTATAAATACTGGGTTTAGGTCAGTAATCCCAACAGCAGTCATGGGGAAGTCTGCTGACTTGACAGTTGTCCAGAAGATGATCATCAAGACCCTCTACAATGAGGGTAAGCCACAGAGGGTCATTGCTGAAAGAGCTGGCTGTTCGCAGAGTGCTGTGCCAAAGCATATTCATGGAAAGTTGACTGGAAGGAAAAAGTGTGGTAGGAAAAGGTGTACAAGTGAAAGGAATGACCGCAGGCTTGAGAAGATTGTCAGGCGAAGCCGATTTAAGAACTTAGGAGAGCTTCAAAAGGAGTGGACTGAAGCTGGAGTCAGTGCATCAAGAGCCTCCGCACACAGACGTCTTCAGGAAATGGGCTACAACTGTCACATTCCACGTACCAAGCCACTTTTGAACCAAAGATAACGTCAGAAGCGTCTTACCTGGGCTAAGGAGAAAAAGAACTGGACTGTTGCTCAGTGGTCCAAAGTCCTCTTTTCAGATGAAAGTAAATTTTGCATTTCATTTGGAAATCAAGGTTCCAGAGTCTGGAGGAAGAGTGGAGCGGCACAGAAACCATGTTGCTTGAAGTCCAGTGTGAAGTTTCCACAGTCAGTGATGACATGGGCTGCCATGTCATCTGCTGGTGTTGGTCCACTGTGTTTTCTGAAGTCCACAGTCAACGCAGCCATCTACCAGGAAATTATAGAGCACTTCATGCTTCCTTCTGCTGACAAGCTTTATGGAGATGCTGATTTCATTTTCCAGCAGGATTTGGCACCTGCCCACACTGCCAAAGGTACCAAAAGCTGGTTCAATGACCATGGTGTTACTGTGCTTGATTGGCCAGCAAACTTGCCTGACCTGAACCCCATAGAGAATCTATGGGGTATTGTCAAGAGGAAGATGAAAGACACCAGACCCAACAATGCAGATGACCTGAAGGCTACTATCAAAGCAACCTGGGCTTCGATACCACCTCAGCAGTGCCACAGGCTGATTGCCTCCATGCCACGCCACATTGATGCAGTAATTCAGGCAAAAGGAGGCCCAACCAAGTATTGAGTGCATAGAAATGAACATACTTTTCAGAAGCCTGACATTTCTGTTTGAAATATCCTTTTTTTTATTGATCTTATGAAGTATTCTAATTTATTGAGATAGTGAATTGGTGGGTTTTTGTTAAATGTGAGCCAAAATCATCACAATTAAAAGAACCAAAGATTTAAAGTACTTCAGTCTGTGTGCACTGAATTTATTTAATACACAAGTTGCACAATTTGAGTTGAATTACTGTAATAAATGAACTTTTCCACGACATTCTAATTTATTGAGATGCACCTGTATGTGTGTATGTATGTACAGGTGCAGTACAGGTGCATCTCTGATATATATATATATATCAGAGGTGTAAAGAGTACCTGAAAACCATACTTGAGTAAAAGTACTGATACCTTACATTGAAAATGACTCCACTACAAGTTACAAGTAACCAATTCCAATACAACTTGAGTAAAAGTCTTAAAGTATCTGATTTTAACAGTACTTAAGTATTTTACTCATGCTGAATGTAGGCTCAGAGATGCACTAGTCCTGAGAGACATGCCAGTGAAAATAAGAATCAATTGATTTGTAAGATGAGAAATCAAGTTTATTTTCTAAAATCAAAATAAAACGAGAACACCTCAATGTTGCAATAAATCAAGGTAGACACAACAACCTTTTAAACGTCTACAAACTCTCAAGTCTCAGTTGAGCTCAAGTGCACAGAAAGGCCATAAGTAAACCAATATCCTTCAAAACAGTCTTGTCAATATAGCGGATAAATAAAACAATGTTACGTAAAATTCAATAGTCAGAGTCTACTGTATGTGCTGGTTTAAGCCTTATTACTAGCTGCAGTCATTTCCTCATCTAATAAATAAAACATCTGCGATCAGCAACTACCTGCTAATGCACTCACATTCACGTAAAGTATCCTTGTTTTGGGTGAGTAAAGGCAAAATGCACAAGATATAGTACCTTCAATGCCCTTAGGTGGCGATATCACTTCTTTATATCAGAAACAAACTGCTGCAGAAAAAGTTAGCTGCCATGAAAAATGTAATTTGTAATTGCATTTCTCATCACAAATGTAGTGGAGTAAAAAGTACATTTACTTGCTCAAAAATGTAGTCAAGTAGAGAATAAAAGTTGCCAATATCTTTGATACTCAGTACAACTACAAAGTAGCCAAAAAGATACTTAAGTACAGTAACTAGTTACATTTACTCAAGTACTTTACATCTCTGATATATATATATATATAAAAGCTTAACTTATGCTGTCATGCAGTCTAGCTAGTTATGTTAAAAATGATGCTGTTGTATGATGTTAACTGTAGGATAAAGTCGAGAAGGTCAAGACCTCTGAGGTAGGACTAAAACAACATTTTAACATTTCATGTCTATAAAAATAGCTATTTATGGTAGCCTATATTATATTGCACAGTGTATCAAATACATAGTTCTTACAACAACAAACTTTTGCTTTTAATGCTATAACAGAGGGTCTATTTCCATTGTCATCTTGAGGTTTTCAAATAAACATTATTTCTCTCTGTTCAGATAATCACATTAGTCTGTGTCTCTCCGTTTGGACATTGTTTTGCTTTGTATGCCATAAAAAATTCTGCATTTTGTGACAGTGTCTCAGCACGCTTGCAGTCGCTTCTTTTCTCGGTTGTGATTTTTGGCTGTGAACATATCAGTGTGTCCATACTCCCACCAGTCCTGTAATCAGGCTGATTAATAAGCTGTGATCTCTTAACAACAAACAGTGCTGTGATGGATTTAGTTGTGGAGATCTGATGTAAAGTCAGTAGTTTCTACATGTTTATAAGGAGATGTCCATCTAAAGATGATCAAAATATGTCATCCCGCTGGGAGTTCTGGGATTCTACACTAATGCCAACAGCAGTACTATGAACACAGAATATTATAGCACCCTTCTGTACTGTTTCCACAGCATATTCCCCCTCAATTTTGTCCACTGCTCTCAGCTACTTATTTCCATCTCATGAATTGCTTTTTATTTCACTTCTTGTAGATACGTTTGAGAAAATCCCATTTATCTGCCTGTTAATTAATGGGCTCATTACTGCAAGAATAGTAGTATCTAGGGATCAACTTGCCTTTTGGCTGAGAGAGGTGAAATTTGCTGAGAATGTGAGAGAATAGTACGTACTAAAAATAAACATTCACATAAAATAAGCCAGAGATTTGGTCCAATAAGGAAGTATGACGCCGTTCTGTGTTCAGTTCTCAGGAGACACACTAAACACCCTACTAGAGTCTCTATTCCCAGCCACAGAACTAACGGATCTGCCAGATATGGATGGTATGTAAATCCTGTCTCGTCTATTCAAACTACTCAGACTGCATTAACGGTTTAGTTTGAGGGTTGTGTGTGTGCGTTTCTGCCTGTTTGTGTGTGCTGTCATTAGGCCACTGGGATACATTATTCACAAAACTCTGCCAGAAATAATTTGCATGACATAAGGAAGTACAAAATGATTTTGTGCAGAGAGAACATTGCTTATGCCGATCATATATCGCACCCATTTATCACTGTAAATCCTTTAAATAAGGGACAAGGAAATAACATCTGGAACGCCACTCAAAGTCGGACATTCGGCGTGTGAACTCGGGGTACATCGATCAAGCCCGACCTCAGCAAGAAACGTCATTTGACACCACTTCCAAGATGTTGGCGCATCCTGCTTCCAATGAATATGAACGTAAAAACAAACTTTAACATTAGACATTAAGTTCTCATAATTTTACCTTCCTTTTTGCTTTTCAAAGTGATTTGCTCGATATGCTCTCATTGTGTCATGGCAACATCATGTGAGTGACTGGAACTCTGAGGTCTGAAGTGGGACATTTAATTTGGATATTCCCACGTCCAACCTTGTGTGGAACGCAGCATCAGTATTGGCCGACGCTGTTCACGTGAGCAGCACGATGCATGCGTGTGATGCTGACGTAGGAGCTGGCCAATATTGAACCGGCATTCTGACGTAGAACCCAGAAGCGCTGCATTGTGTCTACAACATAAACAGCGTAGGACACTGACAGGGAAGTGACGAATTTGTTTAATAAAGTCGTTATTTTTGTTTTGTTTTTGTGCACAAAAAGTATTCTCGTCGCTTCATAAAATTAAGGTTACTGTAGTCACGTGGACTGTTTTAACAATGTCTTTCTACCTTTCTGGGCCTTGAAAGTGGTAATTAAATGCTGTCTATGATATTTTCATCAAAAATATCATAATCTATGTTCTGAAGATGAACAAGGGTCTTACAGGTTTGGAACAACATGAGGGTGAGTAATTAATGACAGAATTTTCATTTTTGGGTGAACTAACCCTTTAAAGGGGACTTGACATGGATTTTTTTTATTATTTTAATATGTTTCTTGAAGTTCACTTATATGTTAATAAAGTTTTTTTGCACAAAAAAACCCCAAACAGTATCCACGCCCACTCACTATTGCAATTGAGTAAGTTTATATCCATATAAAACCGTCATTTACAGACAAAGCATTATGAAATCATTTACTTGCGGTTTGTGATGCAGCTGCTGTCAGATCCCGTACAGTTGGCTGCTGCATCTTTCAAAGAAAGTTTCTTTGCGAACTCTCCATTACACTGTGGCGAGTTTACAAAACAAAATGCTCCGAACAAACATAAAATCCTCCTACGTGATCTGGGATGTCATTAAAATAAAAAATCCACTTGTTTCTGATCCTTTTGAAGTCTGTTCAGAGATGCATATGAGCTATTTAAATGGGACGTATCAGAGTGAACGTTCTTTCACTCTTCCATTTGTCCTGTTATCAGAACTTGAATGGGCATCTGTATATTGTATTTAGTGTCAGTGATTATAATGGGTTCTATTTGCTTTTGACGCAACATGGCGCTCGCATAAGCCGTTAAGCGACTGAACGCCAGTGGGCGGGGCCTATTGTGCAATGAAGTATAATTATTTGTCAATGTCTTGCTCTGGAGGCAGTCATATGCAAATGTATTTGCCGGTATGACGTCACACATCCCGCAATATCAAAACAAGCTGTTTTTGGAGCTGGAAATGCTTTGTTTATAATGAGAAGGACGTTTTAAATAATGAAACTAGCAGGATGTTTTAATGGTCCTATATGACCTCTTTAATGATGTTTATTTAATCAAATTTTACACGTAGATTACCTTTGCCATCACCTAACGTTACTGGTCATTTATTGCTTATAAGTCATAACATGACATAATTATCAGTGTAGCAAAAAAATAATATTATTTTAGTTTTTATTCAGAAGTTATGACAATTTCGGGAAAAAATATATTCGAGCCAGAAACTATGAGTGCAACAAAGTGCAACAAAGTAAATTATGTTTCTACCATCTGCAATTTACATTAAACCAAATTACAAATCAAATTAGAGTTGAAAAAGAAACTGCAAAAAGATAATATCCAAAAGGATATTGCCAAATGGGGCTGTAGTTACAGTATCTTTCTAAGCTCTTGAAACACTCCTTATAATGATGCAAGACATTGAGATACACAAAAACACAGCCAAGCCTTTCCTAAAGGATATCTGATAACAATGGGCACTCCATCACACTGTAACCTCCACAGAACAGACTATTCATCATTGTCTGCCTAAAACAACATGCTTGCCAGCTTACCTACAATTCTCAGCAGATGACAAGCGTTCTGTTGATTAACCAAATCCCGCGCTCATTTCTACTGGCGTGTGCTGAATGAGAGCCTTAAGACAGCTGAAATAGCTGAGGAAACACTTGGCTTATCACTGCTAATTAACACACTACAAGATAGCACCACTGGCAGTGTGAGAAACGTTGAATGGTAATTTAAAATGAAATGGTTTGCATTATAATACAGTTCAATGGGGCTCAAAAACAGAAGTTGCCTTTTAAGATAGCACAAGCTTTCTTTCTGCTTGTGTGTTTAGTGCAGTTGTCAAGAGTACTATTTTAGATTCAATCAAGGGTGTTAACAAAGTGCACAAACATACTGTAAAAACCTCACTTAATATTGGCTCAGTCTTCAGTGCTCAAATTAAAGCCTTATGAAAGATTCCATTAGAATGGACCTCAAAGAAAAGAATCTTATTGGTTTCTTTTTCTGTGTCTGATTTAGAGGGAAAATGCATATTTACATATATGTAAACAAACACGCAAGAGGTTAAAGGATTAGTTTACTTTAAAATTAAAATTACCCCATGATTTACTCACCCTCAAGCTATCCTAGGTGTATATGACTTTCTTCTTTCAGATGAATACAATCGGAGTTATATTAATACTGTAATCACCCTGATGCTCCAAAGCTTTATAATGGCAGTGCACGGAAACCACAAATTTGAAGCTTGAAAAAAAAAAAAAACGTCAGTTACGCTTTTTTCGTAAGTTGAATATGGAAGGCGTTCTGGCAGAAGCTAGATATTTTACTTTATAATGTGTTAAATATGGATATTTTTCTTCCACAAATGCATCGCTTCGCTTCAGAAGGCCGTTATTAACCTCCCGGAGCTGTGTGGAGTACGTTTATGATAGATGGATGCACTGTTTTTCGAGCTTCAAACAGGTGGTTTCTGTGCACTGCCATTATAAAGCTTTAGAGCATCAAGTGATAATAGTGTTTGGACTGCTTTTTTCTGTAAAAAGCAGTCCAAACACTCACTCTAAAAAATGCTGGGTTAAAAACAACCCAAGTTGGGTTAAATTTAAACAAACCCAGAGACTGGGTTGTTTTGATTTAACTCAACTATTGTTTAAAAATTACTATATGGCTGGCTTAAATTGAACCCAAAATAGGCTGGAAATTAAAAATCAGATGCATAATTACTAGAGGCAACAGTAATAATCAAAAGGTGAACATTTATTCACCTTTTTAACAGTTTAATAAATGTTTATTATTTAATTATTATTTATTAAACTTATTAATAAATGTTCATTTATAAAACACTTTAAGCAAGCAATACAGTAATTTTTAAACAATGGTTGAGTTAAATAAAACTACCCAGCAGGTTGGTTAAAACAACCCAATCGCATGGTTAGAACAACCCAATCACTGGGTTAAAACAATCCAATCGCTGGGTTAAAACAACTCTATCGCTGGGTTAAAACAATCCAATCGCTGGGTTAAAACAACCCCATCGCTGGGTTAAAACAACCCAATCTCTGGGTTAAAACAACCTAATTGCTGGGTTAAAACAACCCCATCGCTCACTGGGTTAAAACAATCCAATCGCTGGGTTAAAACAACCCTATCGCTGGGTTAAAACAACCCAATCGCTGGGTTAAAACAACCCCATAGCTGGGTTAAAACAACCCAATCGCTGGGTTAAAACAACCCAATCGCTGGGTTAAAACAATCCAATCGCTGGGTTAAAACAGCCCCATTGCTGGGTTAAAACAACCCCATCACTCACTGGGTTAAAACAATCCAATCGCTGGGTTAAAACAACCCAATCGCTGGGTTAAAACAACTCAATCGCTGGGTTAAAACAATCCAATCGCTGGGTTAAAACAACCCAATCTCTGGGTTAAAACAATCCAATCGCTGGGTTAAAACAACTTCATCGCTGGGTTAAAACAACCCAATCGCTGGGTTAAAACAACCCAATCTCTGGGTTAAAACAATCCAATCGCTGGGTTAAAACAACCCAATCTCTGGGTTAAAACAATCCAATCGCTGGGTTAAAACAGCCCCATCGCTGGGTTAAAACAACCCATTCGCTGGGTTAAAACAATCCAATCGCTGGGTTAAAACAACCCCATCGCTGGGTTAAAACAACCCAATCGCTTGGGTTTGTCCATTGTGCCTTGTTTTTTACCCAGCATTTTTTAGAGTGCTATTATCACCATTTCTTCCTGTCCGTCATCTGCCATGTTTGTTTACTCTAAAGTCACGTTTGACCGCAAGAGATTTCTTGTGTTCACAGTCAGGAATCTGGATGTTTGTGAATGGAATCTGTTAGTGTGTGGTGTGCTGGCTTGTTCATATTGCAGCGCTCCACACGCTATAGGAACAAATCTGTTAAATCTATGTGTTTTTTTGTTTTTTTTTTATCATGTTTGTGGTCTTTCACATTTTACAAATCTTTTAGTATGGGCCAGCCTTAAGTAGCAAAGGAACAACTGTGGGGCTTTCTGCAGAATTCTAAACTAACAATTTCTCTGTAGACCTGACTAGAATCTAAACATTCAGACTCTCTCAGGCTCATGTCCCAGCATCCACAGAAAACAAGATCAGTTCAGTGTACACCAACAAAATAATATTTATTATTAACACAAAACTTATCACAAAGCACAGAGAACCTGACAGACAGACATTACAGGGCATTTGAGTTGAACAGTGTCCTACAACTACTATGTCAGTGCAGCAGATGAATATAGGTCTGTAAACAGCTCAGGATATCAGGAAGTGTCTATTATATGTATTCATTACAAATGCCACCCACTGTACAAACCTCAAAGCTAACAGACATCTGGAGTGATCAGCATGTTTTCCTCCAAGGCGGATGTCTCAAAAAAGGATCATCTTCTCACAGCCTCGCTGCCTTTTAGAAAATGTGGTTTAAATCATACAAATATAATTTGCAGCGTGCTATTAAATCTACGAGCTCAAGGAGCCCGGGAAAATGAGTTTGTGGGCAGTGGCTGTGTTTTCCTCTGACAGTGATCTCTGATCTCCAAGAGGATTGCCTTAATTTTTTTTTTTCATTTTTGTATCCTTCATGTTTTGATCATTGAGAAATTGGAAAGTGGAAATAGTAAAAGTGGCATTCAAAAGGAAGCTGTGAAGTGGATGTGTCAGTCCTCCAATCAAGCCCCTCTCTGTCGTCCTTATTTACATTACACACTACTCCATTCCCATGATCATACAGCATGTATAAAATGAGAGATGAAAGTTCAAATCTAATATTAAAGATGTCACATTTTTCATGACTAGAGAGATTGAATTTTCCTGTTTTACCCGTTTTTTAAAGTGATTTTCAATATCAATGCACCATGATGCATCTCTCTGTCCATACAAAGATCAATATATGTTGTTTCTTTTGAACACTAACCTTTGGAACAAAGGAAGATCAGTATTTTTCCCCTCATGGCTAACATAACCCTCAACCCAGTGGATTTACTTTTTTCTACATAAACAAGCTTGTTTAATGGTTTCTGGTGCCAGAACTACTACTATGTATAACTGAAAATAAATGAAGAGTTAATCAATCTGACACTTTTAAAGAACCATATCAATTGATAGCTGTAACAATAACACTGCCGTTTCTCTTTTCTTGAAGCCACATGATAAAATCCTTGTGTAGGAAATTAGGAATTTGAACAGCAATCAGATTCAATGCTTTCAGGCTAAAATATTGAATCGCCTGTTAATAGTAAAAATCTTTATTTAAAGGGAGCAAAAGGAACTGCAACCCCAAAAATGCTCATTAGATATCAACATGAGAATAGAGTATTGAGTAATGTATGCTGTTTAAGTCAGCACGGCTGTTAAATAAAACATCATGCGCTTTGATCCAACCTTCTCTGAGTTCTGAAATCAATAATTAACCTATGCACAATATGTCTCTTATAGAGTCCACTCTAATAACAGAATCCCAAAATGTATATGGACAACTTGCATATTTCTTGTCTGCAAAGCTTTTATTATACATCTTTTAAAAGCACTCCAGGGCACTCACAGCATAATTAAAGAGCCACAGGCAGGACAAAGGCATTATTCCAGCATGTGACCATAAATGTGCCATTTACTGTAGCATACTTGCACCAATAATTTCATGGTCTTTTATTGTGTTACCAACAAATAAATAAAAAAATAAACATTTTATCTGCCCTTATATTTCTAAAATGTTGGGTAGTCTAAAATAATTACAGTTATGTTAAAAAAAAATCTGGATTTTTCTGGAATTAGTTTTTCATTTTTAATGACTTTTTTAAGAATAAAAAACAATTATTTTGAATATGTTTTTAGTTTTCATTGTTTTTTGTTGAATATGGAAAGTTTAGACTTTTCACTGAAAAAGAATAAAATAAATAAAAATTATTGTCCGTAGGCCTACTATACACTGATGTGTTATGTAGACTAGTTAAAGAGGACCTAATATGTTTTTGTTTTTTACTTTTTTTTTTTACATTAACTTTCAGAAAAAGGTCTGCAAACTTACAAAGCACAACGCCACTCTAAAGAGAGTTATTCTCTATAACCGAAACATCTCGATTGTAGTCTTGAGTTTTCTTCCAGGAACATACAGTACACGTCATAATATTCCTGGTTGAGTTGCATTAGTAGTGTGTTGAAAATCACGGTTATGGTAAAGGTCATGACATTTCCGAAACACGTTTGACGCAGTTGACTAATCACAACACACTGGTCCAGTCGACCAATCAGTGCACATTGCGCTTTTCGGAAGGAGGGGCTTCATAAAGACAGGAACTAAACAGATCTTTACTGACAGACTAGGAAGTGAGGTGCTGCAACAATGTAAAAAACAAAATCAAAGACCCTAAAAACAAAATCTTGTAAAAGGGAGTAATAGGTCCTCTTTAATATAGCAATATATTAACCTTGCTGTTTAATTCTTGAACAAATCAATTGATTATTGCTTTTTTTTAATGAATCAAACCATTTGGTGAATCAGTCAGGTCTCACTGAATTGGCTTGCATTACCCACTCACTGAAAAGCACATTTTTATGTCTGACTTGAAATGATCTGAGAATGCTATTTATGCCTTGTGAAAACAATGCGAAAAATGTTAATTCAATCAATATAATTATCGGTGTTCTTATGACAACATGAAGAAACAGTTTTACTGTTTTGTTGCAATAAACTGTAAAAAATTAAATTTAATAAGCAGTTTCTTAATCATAAATAATTAAGTAAAAACAAAAAATATATAAAATATATATATAAAAATATGTTGGAAAAAATAATTTTAGTTACTATTTAGTCTATTTTGGAGAACAGGCTAAACAAAATCCTGTAGGAAACACTGTGGAGACACTGTGTTTAAAAAACTAATAGATACTGTATGATATGAAGTATGAACACTTGCAACTTGGCTTGTTTGAAGTGTAAGGCTCAAGTGCTTTCTTCTCACCTGCCTGTTTGAATCTCTGGATCAAGCGCTCTCTGATTCCCCTCTGCAGGTTGAAGTAGTCATCCTCTTCATCAGGTGTACGGAGGAAGAGCGGAATGTGCTGGAAGACAAGCACGTGGTGGGAGGGGGTCTGGATGGCTCTCTGCAGCTGGCTCTCCAGCCAGACCTCGTGGGCCTCCATTAACTCAGGGCAGCCTGATGAGTCGAAGAAGAACTGAGAGTTCAACACCAAACACAAGACCCCACCCACCCAAAAACTGAAGTAATCATCGCCCCAGTCACGGCAGAACTGCTCCACGGTGTCCGGAGTGGGTGTGTTGCCAAGGTCGTGGTTGCCGCTGACGAACACAAGAGGAATGTCGGGGTCAGTGCCTCTCAGTGCTTCTTTGAGGTCCTTAACTTGTTCTTCTCTGAACTCATTTCCTGAAAAATGAAAAGAGATTTTTCTTGTTTGAAAAGCCTCATTTAAGAAAGTCAACATGAAGTGGCACATGCAACCCATTTCCATGATATTCAGGACTTAAAGTGTTAGTTCACCCAAAAATGAAATTTCTGTCATTAAGTACTCACCCTCATGTCGTCCCAAACCCGTAAGACCTTTGTTTTTCTTCAGAATTTTCGTTGCAGAGCTTCAGAGTTTATGTCCGAACAGCGGCTCAGTATTGGCCGGCTCTGTCACGTGAGCAGCACGAGGCATGCGTTAGCCCGTGTTCAGATATAAACACTGAAGCTCAGCAACAAAAATAGCTTAACAGTATGACAGGGGACAGACGAATTTGTTGAATAAAGTCATTATTTTTGTTGTTTTTGCACATAAAATGTATTCTTGTCGCTTCATAAAATTAAGGTTAAACCACTGTAGTCACGTCGAATGTTTTAATGATGTCTTCCCAGACAGCAACATGTGGATTACACGCGGACCAGATGTGGGCCGGATCTGGCCCGACACTATGTTGCTGTCAGGGTTTAGTACCTTTCTGGACCTCAAAAGGTGCAATATCGTTGCTGCCTATGTGTGGATCAGATACCCTTGGATTTCATCAAAAATATCTTAATTTGTGTTCCGAAGACAAACAAAGGTCTTACGGGTTTGGGACAACATGAGGGTGAGTACTTAATGACAGAAATTTCATTTTTGGGTGAACTAACCCTTTAATTTTAGGCAGATCTAGATATATTTCTATATATTCTATATATTTTTTCCTAAACATTTGTTCACTTTATTCCAAAGAAAAATATATATATTTAGATGTTTTTTCTTTTGGAATATTGTGCACAACAGGACCAGAAAAGACTACAAATTACAAAAAACTACAGTTAAATCCTCAGGAGGAATATTGAGCACAGCAGCAATGAACACAGCAGGAAGAGTCGGTTTTCAGTGGAAAATAAGAAACAGTGCCAGACATGAGGCATGTGATAGTATATAAATACTATCTTCAATGGCTCCTTCCATCTTCAAAAGAATACTGAAGCAGGCGATATGTGGAGGATTCAAAATGAAGTTTCTGTTTCTTGCAGAAGATAGGGAAGCATCCAGTATAACCACATTTCTCTAAAGTAAAGGCAGACTGTCAAGCATTGAGTTTTGAAGCTCGTTAATAACAGCCTTAGGTTACCTCTAATATGACAAGTAGGGCATCTTGCTAATTGCCTGCTGTGAATTTGAAACTCAATGAGTAGCAGAAATGAAATTAGAGTTGGCATTAGTGACTGCAGTTTTGTGAATGCTAGACAAAGAAAACTAAACCAACAGACCATGAATTTAGTCTACTGAGAGAATTAAAATGCTTTCCAGCACCTCACTTAAAGAATTTTAGAAATGCATTTTTTGTAAACTATTATAAAGAGAATCGTCACACAATCTTTTCAATAAGACAGTTCAAAGGACCATGATTGCCACAAAAAAGTTGTCCATACAACTCTGTGTAATATCAATTTTTTTTCTACAGAAGAAATTCAGGTTTCAAATTACATAATTATTTATTAAAAAGTTAATAATAATAAATTAATCCCTTAACAATAAATAACATAATCTTCATTCCTAATTGAATTACTTCTTCAAAAAATAATACTAAAATAAAAGTCAAAAAATGCTCAGTGATAAAGCAACTTCTTTTTCCTGTGCTCTTAGTGTGAATAGGTCAATTACTAGTCTTACTGTGTGATCAGTGCCATTTCCCAATATCTGAAACTGAGCCTCATTTCGACTTTCTCTCTGAATTACATAACATTCAAACTCAACAGGTCTCCCCTTTCTCCCAGCAGTGCCAAATCCCACAGAAACCTATTAAAATCCTTCCCAAAAGAGATCTCTATCAGCTAAACATACAGAGAAGAGAGGGCTCTTTCAGAGCTGATTTCCCTCTGGTCAGCTCATTGATGTGCAGCTGCTCCTCAGAGAACTTCACTTTTATACGCTTTCAACAGCAATTAAAAGCCTAACGTATGTGGAAGGAGAAACAGAAGGAAGAGAAATTCTCCGCCTCACCTTCTGAAATGTCCCCTACCGCAGCACACACAAGGCTACAGGCACAAGGCAAACGTTTTTATAGTCCCCATAAGGAAAGCATCAGGTTCAGTGCTCTCGAAATCTAATCACCTCCCTCGATGATCTCTCCTGCTGCTAGCCAGGAGAAGTCCTTGAACCGGAAAGCTCACAAGGATTCTGTGCCGATATCACGGAGCGGCCCTTCAATTACCGTGTGGAACTTTGCTTGTCCAACATGCTGCCGCTCACTGTTCATTATGACTGGCAGAACGCAGGAGGTAGAATGGCTGAAACAGAATCAGATTTGGTCACTAATGAGGCTTGAAGGGATCACAGCACGTGTTTAATGAAGGAAATACTGACTGACAGGGTTGTTCAAACCCGAGATTGCCAATACAATGACACAACGGTGATGCAAAAGGATAGTGCACCCAAAACTTTCACCCAATTCTTTTACTCACCCTCAAACCATTACAAACCCATATGATTTTCTTTCTTCCATAAACCACAAAAAGAGATGTTAGGCAGAATGGTCATGCTGCTCTTTTCCATATAATGTAAGTGAACAGTAACCAGCTGTCAAGCTTAAAAAATGACAAAAAAAAGGCTGATAAAAGTAGAGAAAATTAATTATTCTTTGAAAAATTTTTTATCATATTAGTGTGATTTGAATATGCACATATTCAAATAAAGTGTGTCAGAAATGGTTATGAGATACGCATAAATAAATGCCTTTGGCATAAATGATGTAAATTATGGCATGACACATCTTGACGTGACATATATGAATATACGCTACCGTTCAAAAGTTTGGGATCAGTAAGTCTTTACTTTTATTCAGCAAGCATGCATTAAATTGATCAAAAGTGACAGTAAAGACATTTATAATTGTTAAAAAATATTTATTCGCACAACTGTTTTCAATGTTGATAACAATAAGAATTAAAGTTGCAAGCAGCGATGAAAGGGCCCTTGCACCCAGGTTCACCACCACCCGCTGGCGGAAAACTGAACTGTGAACATGCATGTAAGCGAGTAAATACAGGAGAATTATGGCAAAGTCATTTCAAAGTGCCACACTTCCTGCTGCCAACAAGAGGCGCTTTGACTGTAACTGAATGTTGCCATGTAGATGTCTTCAGGCCAGGACTATTATCAAACATGTGAAGTTTGGAGCAGATCAGACATTGTATGCCTGAGCTACAACAACTTCCTGTTTCTTGGCGTTAATCGCATACATTAGCACTTAGCCAAGTGTTGCATGATTTAACGTGTTTCTAGTATGTTTAGTACTTTGTGGCATATTAAAATGTGTTTCTGGGAGTGAATTACAGTGTAAAGCATGCCATTTCCTGTTGACAACAGGTGGCGCTATGACTAACTGAATATTGGCATGTAGATGTCTTCAGGCCAGGACACACATGCAAAGTTTGGGGCAGGTCGAACATTGTACACCGAGTTACAACAGCTTCCTCTTTCATGTCAAAACACCAAAATTTGTCAGGCCGCCACACACACACCCTTCAGCGAAAACTCAAGATCTTTGCAATGTAACATTGCTAAGGCCTTAAGATTAGACAGACCAAATATGATGTTGTTCTAGGAGTTAATCACAGTCTAAAACATGACATTTCCTGTTGCCTGCAGGTGGCGATATGACTGTAACTGAATATTGGCATGTAGATGTCTTCAGGCCAGGACTCTAATAAATCATGTGAAGTTTGGGGCAGATCGGACATTGTATGCCCAAGTTACAACAACTTGCTGTTTCATGGCGAAACATCAAACTTTGTCAGGCCGTCACGGACACACCCTTCGGCGAAAACTCAAGATCTTTGCAATTTAACATCGCAAAGGCCTTTAGATTAGACTGACCAAATATGATGTTGATCTGATTAAAGCTCTAGGAGGAGTTTGTTAAAGTACAACGTCTGGAAATGGCAAAAACTGCACAAATTTTGCAGAGAACATTCTAAATATCTCACTTCCTGTTGGGTTTACAGATTTTGCACCCCAGAGACTTTTTTGTAGGTATTGGGCTGAGGCATGTGTCTACGAATTTCATACCTGTACGTGAAATATAGCGCGAAGGGCGCTTAATTGAAATTTTGTAGGTGGCGCTATCGAGCCATTTTGCCACACCTAATTCTGAAACCCATATCAGACGTAAATTTTCACCACTTCTGATGCATGTGCAAAGTTTCATGAGTTTTCGGGCATTTTTAGGCCCTCAAAAATGCGATTCATTTCAAAGAAGAAGAAGAATTGACTGAGCAATTACAATAGGGTCCTCACACCATCGGTGCTCGGGCCCTAAATATTTCTTGATCACCAAGTCAGCATATTAGAATGATTTCTGAAGGATCATGTGACACTTAAGACTGGAGTAATGGCTCCTAAAAAATTCAGCTTCGCCATCACAGGAATAAATGACATTTTAAAAAATATTACAATAGAAAACAGTTATATTGTAATAAGATTTCACAATTTTACTGTTTTTATAGTATTTTTAATCAAATAAATGCGGCCTTGGTAAGCAAAAGAGACATCTTTCAAAAACATTAAAAAATGTTACCGCCCCTAAACATTTGAACTAGTGTATTTGAATGAGATCGACATTTCAGAGTTCCGGCAAAGATTTTTTTGCGAATAACAGACTTATTTAACAATTTGTTGCTTACACAAAGCTAAAACATGGTAAAGAAAACTTGGAATATTTTTGCACTACTTTTATTTTACCTTTAGTGATTTTTGGAATTTGACATTCCCTGGTCACCATTCACTTTGGAATGACATAAGGGTGAATAAATGATTTTAGGGTGATATTTCACAATTATCACATTGACATATTTCACCATTGAGAAATATAGTGGAATGTGTTTACAAGCTCAATCAAAAACATACAGCAAGCTTCCAACACTTAAAACTGTGCAGAATTCAAGAATAAATGCTTTAGGCCCATATAAGAAAGAAAAAACGATCAGTAAGATACAGCAATGCCTCTATTCCCAGAAGAAGTTCAGGATGGCTCCCAAGATACAGATATTCTTTTACAGGTGCACTATTGATAGTCTCCTGTCCAGTAATATTACTGTCTACTGTGTGAGCTGGACCAGACAGGAACTGCACAAGGTGTTATGGTCTGACTCTGAATGCACCACCGAGGGTGCACTGCCCAACCTGCAGGATAACCACAACATGCGGAGCGAGACTAAGGCCAACAAAATCATTACGGATCCCTGCCATCCAAACAGCAGCCTCTTCTTATTGCTGCAGTCAGAAAAAGCCTAGCAAAGCCTTAGGGTCAATACTGAGAGGTTCTGGAGGAGCTCCTATACCCAAGCTATCCAGACACTTAATGAGGACTCTGCCAGGGGCCTGCAACACTAACAACACAGCAGAGACCTTTATCTTGCACATATACACTTTATCTCACACACACACACACACACACACACACACACACACACACACACACACACACTAGAGTTGCACGGTTAATCGTTAAAAGTTTGCAATCTCGATTCAAACACCCACGTGATCTCATTCCTAAATGACAACTGTGTCTGTGTCTATTAAACCTTTGACAAAATCACAGCAGAACATTCAAATCTGTGTTGTCGCTGCCGCTGACCCAGAGAAAGATGTATACGTATGAAACAGCTTTACAAACAGTCTTTTCAACCACACAGTATTGTTATTTCTGTGTTACAAATATTCATATTATCACAGAAGTACTGGGATAAAAGTTTATAGTTGGGATATAAACACTGATGTCTACGGAAGCGATCAAAATAGAGTAAATCTCTCCAGTTGCAGTATTATAACATAGTAACTAGGTGCTTCAAATAACGCTGAGTCATCCAGTAATAAAACAAGTGAATTCTTTATGAGTAAGTCATTGAATCATTCATTCAAACAGTTTTATTTAATAATTCATTCATTAAACATTTTAAATAGACTGCAGCAATTTACATTTTGTCAGAACCTCTAGTAAATTATGTTATTTTGTTTAGTTGTCTGTTCAGAATCGTGGGAGGACTGTGATCTTTCACAAAAGCATCATTAGCCAACTAACATCACAAGTTCCATTGTTACTAACATTCTGTAGTTCAACGATTTGGTGTTTCCCGAAACCATAGTTCAAACGAACATTTACAAACTGCATCGCAAACTTGTGTGGTTGGAAAAACAACTCTCAAGCTGTGGTTAGAAGTATAGTTTCTTGTTTTTATGACACGTGGACTTAATAAATCATTATTACAATGTATATCTTTTATTTCTAATATATACAAATGTCATTTACATATTTTAGTTTGTCAAGAGATTTTAAGCACCATTTAGTGCACACGTGCATACGTGCTCTAGTACATAAGAAGTCCTCAGATGCCATGTCCGTAATTTATAGCAAAAAAATCTAGCATTGATTTGATCTCCAATGGATTCATTTAAAGAAGTTATTACTCCACCACCTGCGTGACATCATTCACTAACATGGCTGAACGACAGGTTTGCAACAATACGATTTTGGGAAACACACCCCTGTTTGAAAAAAAAAAACGTGGTTCTCAATTTATCCAGAATCGTGCAGCATTTTTACATTTTTAATAAAACATTGTTTAATATGTTTTTAAAGCTATTTTAAATTTGAGGACTCATGAAATGTCCTCAGATTTCATGTTTATGTCGTAATACCAGTGTAATACCCATGTCATTATACAAATCTGTGTCCTCATAAATCACAAAAACGCGCGTGCACACACACACACACACACACACACGCACGCACGCACGCACACATGCACACACACACACACTTATTTTTATTATGATTGTGCAGATGAAGAATATCATACATAACCGTTTATTTCTCATTTGCACACCCTCATAATTTCCACTTGCACTTTTGTTTACAGGCAGAATTCACACCCCACTATTTCAACACTTATTTGCTCCCTAACTACAATTTTTGTTTGTTTTTAACGTGGCACTGAGTTTATTCAACAACCAGCCATGTGTATAACTTAAAAAAGACACAAACTGTAGGTTATGCAATGTTTACAAGTGGTTCCAAAACAGCACCATACTGTTAACACCATGGTAGGCAGTAACATCCTTTCATCCAGCAGTGCAGCAGCTGGATGTGTAATCATTTATAAAACATAAGTAAAGATGAGGAATTAAAAAAGATGGGGAAAAGATTTTATAGGGTAAAGTGGTAATTTTAGAAAGTTTAATTTTAAAATTGAATTAAAAAAAAAAAATCTCTCCTGAGTTTGATTTTGAGTTTGTATAGGGCACATTCCCACTGTTTTTGACCAATTCAGTATAACATAATAATAATTGTGATTTTTATTATATTAAACAAAATAAGAAATATATTATAATATTCATAAAGTTGTACTGTAAAATAAGAAATTGAGTGTATACATATATATATATATATATATATATATATATATATATATACTACAGCTGTACATTTACAGTACTAATATTAACGTAACTTGCTTTAATAGCTTGTGGTAAGGTGTTTTCGGTTGCATTGTATCGAGGGCTGTACGTGTGTGGATGAACAGTGCCACTCTGCAGTGCATATATTTATTTAATTAAATCACAGTCTGTGCAATTTGACAACCACATATCGCAATATCGATTTTATTTCGATATATTGTGCAGCCCTAGTGGACTTTTAAATCAAAAATGAAAAATACATTCTTTGAATCAACAAAGACAATTGTCAAAACCTGCTAACAGCCTTGTCTAGATATAACATCTCGGTTACTGACATAACCCTTGTTAGCTGATGGAGGGAACGAAGACATTGTGTCAAAATACCAACACTAGGGGTCGCCCTTGAGAGCCCTAAAACACCTCTGACATATTCAGAAAATGCCAATGGAATTGGCATGTGGAATTTGCATGCCAGGTCATGCCCCCAGACATATGGGTATATAAGGCGAGCTGGCTGCACCACATACTTCAGGTTTGTTCTGAGGAGCTGAGACCGCATCTCAACCCCTCAGAAGCAGATCAAGTTGTGGCAGGAGAGATACAATGTCTCCGTTACCTCCATCAGGGAACGAGGGTTACATTAGTAACCAAGACGTTCCCTTTCTGTCGATCACTTTCAAAGTTGTATCGAAATACCGACACTAGGGGTCCCTATACTAAACCTTACAACTTGGACCGCGTCAGGAACCATGGCGGTGCAAATGCGGTCAAGCCTCCGCATGCCAACAGCAAGTGCAACTACGCTAACTCGCAGCCTACCAATGCCCAGGGTAATGACCTCAGGTCTCCCAATCAAGGGGACCAACTCACCTCTTCAAGGGATAGGTCACTGAGGCCTTTTTTTTTCCTCAAGTTTTTTGTTTTTACACCGAGTACACCTTGTTGGGAAGGATTCTCCTTCTCACCGAGAAAGGAACACTACGGAGACCACATCCTACCCGAAGGGTGAGGTTAGTATGTGGAAAATACATCCCATGGACTTGCCAGAGGGGAGTACTACATAGGGAAGAATCCCTGTGGTGGGCTCCATCTAACAAGAAAAGAGATGCTCTGCACATAGGAAAGCTTGCTCTTCTCCCAGTTGACCTAAAGTCCCAATCGGACTAGGTGCTTGAGGACCAGGTCCCTGTGTGGACACAGCAACTCTCACGAGTGAGCTAGGATTAGCCAGTTGTCGAGGTAGTTGAGTATGCGAATGCCCACTTCCCTCAACAAGGCAAAGACAGCCTCTGCGACCTTCGTGAAGACATGAGAAGGTAGGGACAGCCTGAAGGGCTGATATGCCTAACCTTCAAAGGTGAAACGTAGAAACAGTCTGTGCCGTGGAAGGATCGAGAAATGAATGTATGCATCCTTCAGGTCTATCGAACCAATCTTGATGTTGAACACATGAAAGGTTGTGTTTCTGCGTGAGCATTTTGAACTGAAGAGTGTACAGGGCCCGATTTGAAACTCGTAGATCTAAGATTTGTCTCAACCCACCTCCCTTCTTTGGTACGAAGAAGTAAGGGCTGTAAAACCCCTTCTTCTTGTAAAACCCCTTCTTTCTCGGCCAGAGTGGCAGGCTCTATCGCGTCCTTTGCCAAAATAGGGAAGAAAAGACTATCGCAACTGCTGTTTCATATTAACTTTATTGAAGAAGTGGTGAGGAGGAAGTGGCGTAGGTCTGGTGAAGTCCATGCGGAGCAGAGAGGGGAGACAGGCTGCATGACGGACATGCCGTGTAATGCATATGGCATCATCTGCCTGCTCTTCTGGCATGACACTAATGGGTGTTGACGCCAGACCATTTAAAGGTCTCCAAACCTCATAAAGTCCCATCGCTGTGCCTTTACAGGCAGCTTATCATAACCTGACCTATAAATTACATTCAGCAGGAAAGCCACAAACCTGGGCTCATATTAAATCAAGCAAATATGACACTTCAGAGTTCACTCAGATTCTAAAAGGGGATAATCTGATAAGTCAGCCATTGAAAAACCAGTTACTGTCAACATTTGGGTGATTTAAATTCATGTGGTGAGAAACATTTACGACGGCTTTAAATGTACCGTCGCTTTGATACTGGCACTCAAGCGCAAGACATTTGCACAAACACCTGACACATGAAACCAAATGTATAAACTCTCTCGTCACCTTCACAGGTGACTTCCAGTCAGCACATTCATGTGTGTAGGATAACTGCCGCCTGGTCTCTGGAGGTGATTTTTTTATTTCCTTGTGTGCTTTGCCGTTTTAGCTGAGGCAATTAGATAAGTGTTGAGATTGCAGGTAGTCGGCTCATGCAGATGGTCCACAGCTCCATTTCATAACAGCCACCTCAAAGCTTAGAGATGACAGAAGAATAAAGAACTTGAAAAAGAGACTCTACTCAGCACAAACTCTCCCTCTTCAATCATAATTGTAAAATAAATTAACCTTAAAGTGTGCTTTTTGTCTAATAAATTCAGTCCTTTTTGTTCTAGAAATGAACCTGTCAATCCTGTCAAATACAATCTTTTATATTGATCTATCAAAAAAGTAGTCGACAGCAATACCTGTGAAATTGCGTGATTTTTGTTACCAAAAACTAATATGTGACTCAACTTCTTTACTACAAAGAATGATTATATTATTATTAAAATTAATAATCAATAATACATTAATAATTATTATTTATTTATTATTTAAAAATAAAATGATATATTACTATATATAGTATTATATATTTCATATATTAAACTATTATATTAAATACTAACAAAATAAATACAATGTATTCTAGCCTTTAATAATTTCTCAAGTAAACATAGCTTCTGTAACGGTGCATGGCCGTATCAAGGAAGCGAACAACGAAGTACTAAAATGAAACACGCAGGAGAATTAAAGTAACAACCACTTGGCACAAATAATGTCAGACAAATGAACTAGGGAAACTCAGGGCTTATATACTTAGAGAACGCAATCAAAAGAGAAACAGAACAGGTGCGTGTAATCAGGAACTATGGAAACTAGTGTTGCAAGACATACCCGCTATTAAAAATGGTACGATATGAAATTTTATTAGTACCGGTACTTTAAGAATGACAGGATTCTAATAAGAGCCGTATTTCTTAATTTGCGTCAATGAATGACAGCAGAAGTCAGGACATCTATGCAGAGCTCTGCTTCCACTACCTGCAGGGAGTAAAATATAACCACGCAGCACATGACAAAGAAAGCAACAAAGAAACATGCATGAGAAAATAAAGCACGGGACACTCGCTGTCAGAATGAAATCGTTATGAAGTGCTGTCAAAAGCCATGTTGGCTGATCAGAAGCCTGAAAAAATCTTTATTACCGGCTCCGGTAGGCTAACAACATTATCATAAGCATTTTATTATTATTATTAATGCCATAAACTAGAAAAATACTGTGAGACATATTCATTCAAAGTAAAAAAATATAGTCATAAGCAGTGACCTGCGTAGTATTGCACTCTGACGCCTTTGTTCTGCAATATCATGGGAGAACTATGCATGTATCTATATACATGTTATAAGTCCTGTTAGCACAGTTATTAGCAGCAATATTTTGGCTACATCCATCATTGCACAGATTCGCCTCATGTAAACAAAGGAGATAGCGGTGCACAATCTGACGTCAAACAAAGAAGATGCAACATCACTGGCCAAAAAACCTGGTTTCACCGTCTACATGACAACGCTGCAACTGGAGTTTCTAAAAATGGCAGGAGTTTTGAAAAAAAGTTCGGTTTCAGTTACCGGATACTGCGTTTGCGTGTGGACGAATGCCCTAACAGCATAGAAAAAGCTGTGGTTTTGAAAATACCCGTGTTTGTGTGGACAGGGCCCCAGTGTATTGGGTCCGTGTAGGTCTTAAAGTGACAGCAGCCTAATAAACCAGCTGCTGTCTGTGTGATTAATGTTAATCAAACAACAAAAGAGAATGATAAAATAAAATTAAATAATTATGTTGTGATTATAAAATTACATTTAAAAAATATTAAATTACTCATAATGAAATAAATTTTGGTCATGTCACCAATCACTTTCCCAATAATATCCCTAAAATAACTCTTTTTAACTTCAAGCATGTCATATACTTTATTTTCTCATTCACTCTCATTCACTCTAATGTGTCAGCAAATTTTAGCAGCCCTGCACTGCGTGGATATATTTTCATACAGCAATATTCACTACAGTGTTTACAGCAAAATCTCTATTGATACACACTTCATATCGTCATCACAATACATATCGTCATACCACCCAACCCTATTTGGTACATATCGATTTTTTTGTCTGCTTAAACCCCAACCAACTGTGTTTACCTTAAAGGGATAGTCCACCCAAAAATGAAAACACAAAATAGGATTTTTTGAGGAATGTTGGTAACTAAATAGTTTCAGTTCCCATTGACTTGTATTTTTTTGTCCATACAATGGAAGACAACGGGAACTGTTTGATATCCAACATTCTTCAAAATATTTGTGTTTCGCATAAAAAAGAAATGCATACCGGTTTGAAACAACATGAGGGTGAGTAAATGATGACGATGACAGATTTTTCATTTTTGGGTGGACTATCCCTTTAATACTTCACCAAGATGGCCATTTTGACCTAGGAGGACTAAAATATCTGGAGAAACCTATCCGTTTGCATTCCATCAGAACCATTTAAGTGGAAAAGATGGCTTACCAGGCATAGCGTGGACCAGGTCTCCACACAGGACCATGAAGCGAGGTCTGGGCTGTAGTTTGTTGATGGCCTGGACTGCCTGCTTTGTGAGCTGGACCTCCTCAGTCCACTCATCGCCTCCTGAATCGCAGTCACCAATCCTCCATGCCTTCATTAGGCCCAGCTGAGGGTCTGCAGCCTGGATGAAATAAAAAGGCCCGCTCCACTCCTTCTGTTCATCTGGGAAGGATAAGAGAGAAAAAAAACAAAAACTGACAAACTACCTACAGTAAAAATCTCAATTATTAATGGTCTGTTTGTGTATAATGCATACACTGCTTTACATAATTAAACATTACATAAGATGCTTACTATCAAACTGTTTTAAAGTATTTATAAAAATCATTATCTCAAGTGAAAGAGTCAGCTAGGGGCACAGCCCTAACACCTGGATTGTGTGGAAATGTTCCTCTCGCTTGTCGTATAGAAACTTCAGTTGTATATAACACCTTCACAGCAGCTCTTGTGTTATAAGGAAACAAAAACGGCAGGAAAAAAGTCAATTTCACACCTCAGGGTGTACAGCACAAATACAGCTCAGAATCAGTTCTTACCCATGTTTCTTTGAGAAACTTCCAGCATTAAAACTTGGTCAAAAAAATATAAATGAAGAGGATACCCCTGCTGGGAACATCATACAAGTCTTGTCTTTGCTTTTCACTATACTCACTTACGCCAAGTTTATGAAGAGATTTTTGACAGAGCAGCAAGCCTCAAGAGCTAAAAGAAAAATAGAGAATTTCTATCTCTTCCTGATCCTAGCAGTGCAGCCAAGAAGGGGAAAGATTTGTATGATTCCGATTTATCTTTAGCTATATACTGTCGAATGAACAATGAAAGATTTAAGTCTCACAATTAATTGTGAGATGTGTGTGTTTGATTCAATAAAAACAACTGGCTTATAAGAGTCATTCTTTGGAGAGTCAGACTACACTGGTTACGCTCTTTGTTGTTAATTCACTACATAGAACCGGCTCATAAGAGTCATTTATTCAGTGGCCAGGCTACACTGGTTGCTGTGTGTGTTTTTGATTTACTACAAGAACCAGTTCATAAGAGTCATTCGTTTGGGAGTTGGATAAAACTGGTTGTGTAGTATGCATTTAATTCACTACAAAGAACTGGTTCATAAGAGTCATTTGTTCAGCCACTGGACTACATGCTGTAGATTTGATAGCAGTGTTGCAGTGCCTTTTAATAAGTAAAGTAGTAAACTCCGTCAACGTATTTCAGTACGCTATTCTGTCTGCACTGCAGAAGAATGCATGTGCCAGAAACGGAAAACGGAATTCTGAATAAGAATCGGTTCTCAATTCCAAACATATTTTGTCACTAAAATCTATGTTAAAATTAACTCTTTTTGTTTTCGAATGAGCTACATTTTAATTAGTAATGCAGCATGAAGTTTCAACACAAATCCCTTTGGACCGACCAAGCTGTTTCATTCCAGTCGTTTTGTCCTTCTAACAAGATGAAGTGTTTGCTATGCTCCAAGCATCACTTCGGGAAAGCACAAAACCTGGTTAAAATAAATAAAAACACATGATATCTGACCAACTCAAAAAGCATTTAAAATGTACCATCTGCTGCCTGGAATCTTGTTTGTTGTCTAACTCTTTCATGTACAGTCCCCAGAGACTGGAAACTATTTTCAGGCAACTTTAAACAACATGAATTGAGAGGAGCAGACAAAGCTCCCATGACAGCCGATAAGCACAAGCCTCTTTCAGCAAACATAAATCAGAGGGATATCTCAGATGACTCCCAGAGCTTTCAAATACTGCTAACCTAATCATAAGTCAAGATAAAAGCCTCCTGTGATAAAGCATTAAAATATCAACTCAACACACAGCATCCACTAGCAGTCACTGCTGTAGGTTTTTCACATTAAAAAAAAGGAAAAAAGTTGCAGATGTCAACACTGCCAGTGCAAAGCAAAAAATAAGCAAGAAATTAGTCTGAGATGAAGATTTCAGACTGGATTTACATAAACAGTGAAGCAGAGAAACCGCACAGGGACACAAAACACTTACTGAAAAACACCAAAACCAAAGATTAAAGTCTGCATGAAATGAAAATCTATTTTCTAAATACATTTTATTGATATTATTGTGAACAATTCACCTATGCACATATATTCTATTGTTTTGTTTTTAATTTGGCCTCTTCATTTTAAAATGAAAATGACATCAAAATGTCACATGCCACATTTTTTTTTCTAGTACTGTACATCACAAAATGGAAAAAAGATGCGTTGCTACCTCTGTTACATTGCAACTTTAAGTTAAAGGGGGAATTCCCCACTGGCAAGACTGATGAAACTGCTATATGACCAGAGAAAACAGAGAAAAATGGCTGCGGCATTCCCTTTTGCCAAAAACTTTAATGCACTTTTGATTTTGACACTACCAAGTAGTAGTAGTAGTTAGTAGTAGCAACAGATTGCTGCAAGAATGATGTATTTTGGTAGGCCAAAACCCAGAAATAATTTAGCATTTTAGCACTTCCAGTTCCATCGTCAAAGTCAAAGGGTTTTTTGAATGGGTTTTTGATTAAATGCCTGAAATAAGGCCTGTGGTTAACACAAGCTCAAGATATTTCCATTCCATTATTTATTTTATGACATATAATACATCAGTAATACCCCCTTGTGATTTTTTTTAAGCGTTTTACTTGTCTTGAAAAAGACAGTTGCTAACAAGTGGCCTAATGGTTAAACATTAAACCTACAGAGGTTAAACGTCATCAAACCAACCAGGAAAACTCATCTACTCACTAGTTCACTTTTACAGCCTCATTGTGTTTATTGCGCTCTCGCAAACTATACTAACTCAAATTTTAAGGGAAAATGTTTGTAAATAAAGACACTGACGTTTATAGCCTATGTTTAGCTTTTTCTTCTGCCGATTGTATTTAGGCTTCAAAATGTATAAAAGTTTTTTGTGAAGATTGTCATGACGAACAAAACAAGAATAAATCATAAACTTTTATTAAACAGAGCTTATTTTCTGCAATAATTCAAAAGCCAATTGAAAAAAATTGTAGAGGGAACCAGGGTGATGCTAACTTCTGGGTTAGCCTACAAAACTATGTTGTCATTGCAGCACTCTATACAAAGCAAGCTGGTTGAAAATTCAAGGATTTATCCTTTAAGCAGTCATGTGAGGCTATTGTTCTGATATGGAAAAACTATGCTAAATGTACTTAAATATATTTTGTTTAATATCAAAGGTAGTTTGTCCTTGCAAACTATGCACTGTGGTGGAAATTCATCATCACTTCACTGAAGTGTAGCACTTCTTCTGTTATTTATGTATTTATAGTTTCCCAATTGTTGATTTTTGTTTACTAAATCAACAATGGGGATTTGATACTTTGATATGTTTGGTCTTGGGTTACCATTTGGTCACTAAATTAAACCTCAGTCCTAAAGCAAAACCAGATAATCACTGATTTAGCCCATTTTAACCCACTTGTCCTAATAGCATATACGTCATTGTTACTAGGCTGACTTCAGGTTGACTGGGACACTTTTTCCAAGTCATCTCAATAGCAAAATCACCTGTCATGTGACATGTTATAGTTTCTAACTAAACTGACCTGCAACTATCTACGCCACATTTCCAGGGTGGTTTGTTATTAGTGACAGAATACTTACTGAGAGGTCTGTTAGTCGTAATAAATAAGCGGTAGCGTGCTTGATAAAGACACCCCGGTCAACGACTTTACAAGGAATTATAAACTTTTATTGAAGTGCTTATAAAATATATAAAGGACCAGAAACCAAAACATACTGTCATAATAAAAGTTTAACAGGATTATCTATAATGTAAATCGATGTTAGCTAGCCTCAGCTAACCGTACCTTCTGTCAGCCCCTTATAACTCCGATCCTTCGCCCTCAGAAAGACACTTTCGTCCCCTGCCATTGAAACGCACTATAGTGTACGACAATAAACTGTTCAGTCGCGGAGCTTTGGTTTTTCTGTTAGGTAACAAAATGGTGGCGTTTGTTGCTAAACCTGATAAAAGCATTAGTTACTTAATACAGTGCGTTCTTCAATCGATGCGTTTGGGGATGTATTAGCAATGTCTGAGAATGTTCGGATTCCAGAAAACCACCGTCTGACTAGAACCGAATGGAAGATCAGCTCCCTAATGCTCAGTCTGGATATTTTTTCAAATTTACAAAATGAAGGACAATGACACTACTTACAATATGGGTAGTACTACTAATATGATACAACTTTTAAATAAACAAACCGCAAAGAAATAACTTAAAAGTTCAGGGTATAAACAAACGTGAGGATACTGACTAAACTAAATCAAAAATCTCAAATTGGTTTATTTCTAAGCACCCTTTGTAATTCTTTACAATAAGCCTATAACTCGGTGGAATTTTAAATCAGATCAAAATTTTAGATAAATGTGAGATTCGATGATGACACGTTTATGGTTGCTTTTAGCAGTCTAATTCATGTAGGCCTAATCAATATGTTTCTTTCTTTTTTGTGCATACACAAACACAATGTATTCATCATTAAGCCACCGTAAAATATGCTCATATGCCTATCATTAATATAAAAAGTTGAATTGTTTTCTCACATAATTCTAAACAGGAAACATTGTATGCTATCTACAAATGAATTGTGATATTCAGTGATATTCAGCCATAAATTAAACTTTTGTCATAATTTAGCCAACTCACCCTTATATTCCAAACCTGAATGACTTGAAATAGCCTACAAAACGATGTAATTAATAATAATAAAAATTAATAATAAAAATATATATTTGTCTTACAAGTTTGGGATCGCTCCCAGTTCTACCATGAGATTAAAATAATTATATATGTTATAAAAGTTTTCATAATGACTAGGCTACTAGCCTACTAGAAATAATATTTTATCGGGATACTTTTACTTTGACGAACTGCGCAAGTATCCTTTCGCTGTCCAAACGCATGAAGTAGCCTATCTCGTCTCACCTCACCAAGCTCATTTTTGTTCATTGAACGAACAGAGATGAATTACTAGTATCATGCACACTTAAATTAGACGATGTTATACAATAGAGGCACTGTGGAGACGGTGGCGCAGACCCACGCATTGCGCAAAGAAACCACAAACCAGTAACATTTTTCTCGTACAGTCAAGTTGCACGTGATGGAGTTGGTTTGCGAACTGCACGGGCTGCATTAGGTTGCGATTTTTTTAAGGCTAGAGCCTTTCAGCAGGTAGGCTATTTATTTTACGCACCTGAGAAGAAAGTATATTCGTTTGCAAGTTACATTTAGTAATATAAGTCAGGCGGCAACTTTTCACTGTGATTCTTTACTACATGGACACTTTTTGTTGTCCGATCCCTCCCATGTCTCCTCCTTCCCTTTACGCACTGTCTCTCCCACTCTCAGCGCGCGCGCTCCACAGTTCTGCCTCAGCTCTCCTGTCATCATCACAAACAAAGACAGCCTTCAGGGTAGTTGGCGCAGTGCTTTCAGGGGGCTAAAAGTACTTGAGAATCAGCAGAAGAACTGGTATTGAGATCAACAGCTGTCAGAGTGGACTTTAGAAAAATCTGCAGTCTTAATTTACTCCTTTGAAAATGCAAACCTCTCCGAATGGCTTTGTTCACTCGTGTGGATTTATGCCCTGCTGTCAGTGGTAGTACCAGGTCGTTTCTCTGTCTCAGTCTGTCCTTCCAAGGAAGCCTTCAGGAGACTACAGGATGAAATGGACAGTCCTGCTGTTAGAATACTTTTTGGTCAAAGTTCTGGTGCTGCTGTGCAGCGCGGACGGGGAAGCGCAGCAGCAACAGCTCGAGGGCTTTATAATGCTCTCAGGATCCAATGGGTCCCGGGATGAGGAGAGCGTTTCTGAACCTCCACACACTGAGGACAAATGTCGGGGTTACTATGATGTCATGGGACAGTGGGACCCGCCGTTCGTTTGCCAAACAGGCAATTATTTATATTGTTGCGGCACTTGTGGCTTCCGATTTTGCTGCGCTTATAAAAACTCTCGACTGGATCAGAGCACATGTAAAAATTACGACACACCAGTATGGTTAACAGGACAGCCACCATATAAGAAAACCCTAGACCCTAGACACGATCCAACCAAGGATAAAACAAACTTGATTGTATATATAATATGTGGAGTAGTGGCAATCATGGCACTGGTCGGGATATTTACCAAACTTGGACTAGAAAAGGCTCACAGACCTCACAGAGAGAGCATGTCTCGGTAAGTAACTGATAGTTATGTTGGCTTGACCAAGTCAATCATTTTCTTTTTTTTTCTTTTAATGTAGTTAAAGTGCTTATGGTAAATGCTTTGCAGTTGTGCAGTTTAGTGTTTTTCCTCATTCCTCAATGTAAACAGTGCTAGCTAGACCGATGTCTTTGACTTTCCGACGCATCTTGCTGCTTTCTCAGAGTGTGGTGACATAAGCGTTACATTTTACATTTTACATACAAGACGCCTTGTCAAGTTAATAGAAGTTCTAAACTTCTCTTTTAAAAAAAAAAAATCTGTTCTCATCTCTCTGTTCTTGAAGGCAAATACGCTCCGGTGTGAGTGACTGACAGGAATGATTCACACACTGTGCGTTCAAAAGCAACTAGACATACTGTAACTGAATGAAGCATTTCGCAGCTGACCATATTTTATATTTGTTTTTGGCCATAATTTTGATGTAATTGTATACAGAAAGCAAAGTATGAGAAAGAGGGAAGCGTGAAACACTGAAAAAATAGCACCGCAACAGTGAAAGATGTCGGTCTGATGTATATGTGTACACTGACCAACAATTAAAAGCAAATAAAACATTAAAACACACTGTGTGTGAATGGCCTCTTAGTCTGAAAATTGTTTACTTCATCCAAGAATTGGCAAAAATAAATCTCCAGGCAAGAATTTCCTCACTAACCCAATCTTCTGTGGCTTTTGAGCCAAACGTGTTGGTTGTCATAGCTCTCCATTTACTGTTGTGCCTATCCTGCCCATGCATATTCATGCCTAATTAGAGCAAAAACAATCCTGTGAATCTTCATTATGGTTTCTAAATTCATGAATTTGTGTTATGCAAGCCCTCTTTTAAAGGCTTTCTTGAATCACAGATCTCAAGAGATCCACATGAAAGCATGGTTAGCTTGCACATGTAAATCATGAGAACTGTACAAACCATTTTAGGTATTACATCATATTGCATAACGCCTGCTTGTCAGTTTTTTTTACCCTTTAGTTACTCAGCTTGAATGGTGGAGGTGTAAATCTCTTGTTTCTACTGATATAGTGGGTCAAAACCTCTGATGAGAGCTGCACAGCCCACAGTGTGCAGGTTGCTGAAAGAGCGGCTCCCAGAAAAAACTGCTCTCTTTGAATCAGCACTCTGGACAGTGGCTGAGATAGCACTGAATGAATAGATGTCAGTCCTCCGACATTATATCACTGTATGCCGTTCAGCTGTGCTTTGATATCTAAATAAAGACCGATTACACAATGCAAGGCAATTCAATGCAAAACTAAGCTAACAAACTGCTTGTTCTTCAACAGAGCTGTTGCAAGCGTCATGCAAGGCGCCCGTCAGGGTCAGCACGAGGAGGCCATCGGAATGCACACACAGCATTATGACACTGTGCAGGCGAGAGCAAACAACATGCGTAAGTTGATTGTAGCCTACTTCCCCTCTTTTCCCACAAGCTCAGCATAAACTATGCACTACATTTATGCTCCTAAAACAGTCTAAAAGCATGGTTTCTCCTGGCTCGAGTGCTCAATATACAGTACCATTCCCTCTATGCAATATTGTGTACTGAATTACATATAAATGATACATATATAATGCATATTAAGTATTCAAAGTTTTGCTTGTGGTGCAAAACTTTGTTGGTTCTGCACCACTTTTTGATTTTCTTATTCTATGCTTATCATAGAAATGTGTATAGAGAAAAGGAGATGCTGAGAGCACAATGCTGTTGTGAAATAAGCCTATTTATTGCCACTACCGTGGGCTGCCGCCGCAGTTGTGTGCAATGTATTGTTTAACGCCGGGATCAAATGAATGGCTCTATCATAAATGTTTAAACTCTCATTTGTTGTGATTCTGGAGTGATTACATCACCCACTCTGTGGTTATCTACTCCCTAAATATATCTGTGTTGAAGTAACACAAAATACAGTGAGAATATCAAAGCCCCCCCTAAGAGGGATCCATTTTGGTTGACACTAAGGAAGTGAGTCAGTAGCTAGAAATTTCCCTTTCATCTAATTGCAAAGATAATGTCAGTCTTTCTTCACTGCCATGACTCTGTCTTCACTCTTTCTTCTACATCATGGCATTTTTTTTTTTTTTTTTTTACGAAAACAAAGATTAAGAGCAATAATATATGGACTATGCTAGAAATAATGGTTCTAAGAGCACTTGATTTGTGGGATTTTTTGGGTTTTTAGCAGTAGCACAACCTTTTTTGGTGCTAAATAAAACTCTTTCTTTAAGGGTGCATAAAGAATCAAGCTTTATACAGAACCTCTATGGTGCTGTGAAAGAGCCTTTTCATATGAGTCTGGAGGGGTTTTTGCTTTATTTTTTATTTATCCACCTGCTCTGCACCTGCACTGACTCTTTAATGGTTTAAAATAATAAAAAGACACATTGAAAAAGATAAAATAGTAACACAATAAGAAACATTTTTAGCAGTATGTGGATGATGTGTCTTATTCACATGCAGACAGCCATTACATATGGAAAGTCCCACCAAATAATAAACAAGCTTTATTTACAGATTTTGGTAACACTTTCGTTTACAGTGTCATTTGCTGCGTCTCATTTCGGAGGCTGCGTCCTCCGGAGGTCGCATTTGAAGGCTGCATACATCATCAAAGATGTCTTATTTAAGAAAAGTAACCGTAATAAAATTGACTGTTATTCCTTGTGAGGTGTAAAATACTGTAATTTTTTTCTTACCTTGCAGTCTAATGGTTACTTTTCTTAAATGAGACCGCCTCGATGATGTATGCAGCCTTCAAATGCGACCTCCGGAGGACGCAGCTTTCGAAATGAGACGCAGCTATTGTTACACGTTACATGTATTTACTGTAGCAATAACTATAAATTATGCATAATTACAGGCAACTAACCCTAAACCAACACCTATTCCTAACCCTATAGTAAGTACATGTAGTTAATTATTATTACTCAGTACTTAAATGTGTAATTACACTGTAACACGGACACCTTAAAATAAAGTGTAACCCAGATGTTTACCTTGAAATCAGTATAATGTTAGTTCTGTCATATACAGTGCTCAGCGTAAATGAGTACACCCCTTTTGAAAAGTAACATTTTAAACAATATCTCAATGAACACAAAAACAATTTCAATAATGTTGACAAGACTAAGTTTAATATAACATCTGTTTAATTTATAACATGAAAGTAAGGTTACTAATATAACTTAGAGAACAAAATTTTCAGTTTTACTCAAATTAGGGTGATGCAAAAATGAGAGAAAATCTCTGGAGCAAAGCTAAATTTTAGACTACATATGTCTAATTTAACAAGAATTCAACCACAGGTGAGTCTAATTAGTCATTACACAGGTGTCCAGCAGACAGTTGACTATAAAAGGGTTTTAAAACCCCTTCCCATTTCATGCTTTCAGCAATGGCACCACATGGAAAAGAAATGTCACAAGACCTGAGAAAGAAAATAATTCCTTTACATCAGAAAGGTGAAGGCTACAAGAAGATCAGCAAAGCTTTACTTATCAGTCAGAATACTGTAGCAAAAGTGGTACAAAAATTTTAAAAAGATGGAACTGCAACCATCTCACAGAGACGTCCAGGTCGTCCACGGAAGTTAACACCTCGACAGGAGCATCTTCTGATGAGACGGGTTGAAGAAAATCGCCATGCAAGTTCACTGCAGTTATCTAAAGAAGTAGAAAGCCAAACTGGGGTGACTATTTCCCGTGACACAATACGGCGTACACTGCAGAGGAATGGCATGCATGGGTGCCGTCCACGAAAGAAGCCTTTCCTAAAGCCCAGGCACAAAAAAGCCTGCCTAGAGTTTGCCAGGGCCCATGCTGACAAAGATGAAGACTACTGGGACTCTATACTCTGGAGTGATGAGTGAAGATAAATGTTTTTGGAACTGATGGCTTCAAAACTGTATGGTATCGCAAAGGTGAGGAATACAAAGAAAAATGCATGGTGCCTACAGTGAAACATGGTGGTGGCAGTGTCCTAATGTGAGGCTGCAGTGCTGCTGGTGTCGGGGAGCTGCATTTCATTGATGGCATCATGAATTCATGTACTGCTCTATACTGAAAGAAAAGATGCTACCATCACTCCGTGCCCTTGGTCGTCGTGCACTTTTCCAACATGACAATGATCCTAAACACACATCTAAGGCCACTGTTAGATTTCTGAAGAAGAACACGGTGAAAGTGATTCATTGGCTCCTGATCGAACCCAATCGATCACCTATGGGGAATTCTGAGTTGAGCATCACTCTCCATCCAGCATCCAGTCTCTAAAAGAGGTCATTCTTGAAGAATGGAAAAAGATAGATGTTGCAAAATGTCGCCAACTTGTTCATTCCATGCCTAGAAGACTTGGTGCTGTCATTAAAAATCATGGAAGCCATACAAAGTACTAGATGTAGTAGCTTTTGTTGTGGGGTGTACTCATTTTTGCATCACCCTAATTTGAGTAAAACTGAAAAATGTGTAATCTAAGTTATATTATTAACCTTACTTTCATGTTATAAGTTAAACAGATGTTATATTAAACTTAGTCTTGTCAACATTTTGGAAATTGTTTTTGTGTTCATTGAGATATTGTTTAAAATGTTACTTTTCAAAGGGGGTGTACTCATTTACGCTGAGCACTGTATTAGACAAAAAAGTCATTCAAAGAGTCATTTTGACTCACCTCTTATTCACAGATCATGATCATTATTCTTGCACTACTGGCTTTTAATCCATAAACCTGAGTGTAATTATGTGGATTGCTTTTAACCTCTGGCCTGAGCGATTTAAAATACCGTCCTCCAGGTTACTCCATATGAGATAATGATTTGAACGAAATCAAGAGAACAGACACCGTATACGCAAGTAATTCCAGCGATTATGCAGAGTATTACTTGGACCTGAATGTCACAGTTTTCTGAATTCTCGGGTTGAGCAGATCATAATATCTTGTAATTAAAACATAAAGATATGTTTTAAAGCTTAAAGATACTTTAAAGATGTGGTTGTTTGAATTAATTATCAAAGAGTGTAGATAAGAATAAAGGCTAAGACTACTGATAAAAGTTTCTGATGCTAAATGCCAACAGACCCGTAACAGATTTTGTAACAAATCTTGCTTTTTGTGTCACAATAGAAGTTCATATGAGACTGTTTCTTTCAACACGAGACAACAAAAAGACTCTGGGTGTGCTGGAGGTTAACTGCTGTTATTATTTCAATATGTAAAGCTAGTTAGATTAAAGACTGGATTCTCCCCTCATAACTCTAGCTCCTGGTTTCACAGACAAGGCTTAAGCCTAGTCCCAGACTAAAAAGCATGTTTGAGCTGTTTTAACTGAAAGCAACTTGCACTGACGTATCTTAGTCAGTGCCATTGTTTTGTCTCAAGATGCACACCAGTAGTGTTTTTTTTCTAAGGCACATTTATAAAAGCTACTTAAATGTCCTAATTGAACTAAGACTTAATCCTGGCTTAATCTAAACCCTATCTCAATGTGTTAATGAGAAAGTTTTAAAGATTTAAAGTTAGTTCACTCCAAAAATTAAAATTCTGTCATTAATTACTCACCCTCATGTCATTCCAAACCCGTAAGACCTTCGCTCATCTTCGGAACACAAATTAAGATATTTGCTGACGCAGGAGCCGGCCAATAATGAGTCAGCATTCGTATGAGAATGACACAGAAGAAAAGATATTGTTGAATAAAGTCGTTATTTTTGCTTTGTTTTGTTTTTGCGCACAGAAAGTATTCTCGTTGCTTCGTAAAATTAAGGTTGAACCACTGCAGTTACATTGACTGTTTTAACGATGTCTTTAGTACCTTTCTGGGCCTTGAAAGTGTTGATTATATTGCTGTCTATGGAACTCTCACTATATACCTCTCGGATTTCATCAAAAATATCCCAATTTGTGTTCCGAAGATGAACGAAGGTCTTACGGGTGTGGAACGACATGAGGGTGAGTAATTAATGACAGAATTTTCATTTTTGGGTGAACTAACCCTTTAAGGGCATATAACATTGAAATTTATATTCGCTCATGCTCATATGGACTTACATTGAAATTATTTTTTTTCACATAAACCGATCAAGCACTATCTGCATTCTGGGCATTCTCATCTCTTCATATTCCTTCTCTAAGAAGCTGACAATCCAGATGCTCACCCACCGTGTGCTGAATGATCCTATCAAAGAGGTCTAGTTACCTCACTGAAAGTGCAAAATTACTAGACCTTTTTCCTGAAATGATCCAGGATTCTGGAGGATATAGTACTGTGCTCCATTACCATCACAGCTTGCCATTACGAGAGTACCCGTGGCTTTAAGAAGAAAGAAAGAAAGAAAGAAAGAAAGAAGTATTGACTACAGAATGCTTGATTTTTTGGTCATGGCATGAAATAATCAAGACTTAAACCCAGTGTGATTTCAATCATTGTACAGTACAAGATGTTAAATTCTGCATGTCAGTGACCTGAATTAAGGAACAAAAGCATTTCCTCCCACCGTGCTGAGCAACTGAACCTTGCAGATGAAGTGGAGCTTTTTCCAGTGCCACAGCTCAAACTAATTATCTTAATGGGGTTTCCCAAAAGAAACAGCAGAAATCTATTACGCTGTATTTATTTTGAGCTATGTGCCAACGCAAACACCTGAACAAAGATCTGCTTACAAATATGCAGGTGCAGATGACACATCTGCATGTTCTGTTTGGACTTAAAGGATAAGTGAGAAATAAAACATGTCTGTTTTCCTTACCAAACTCAGTATAATTTAATACAAAAACTAAAAAGTGGAAAGAACAGAATGGATTTCTCACCTATTACATTCTTCATCCGTGTGATTATTCTACCCGTTGGCACTACTTGCAATAAGTCCATTTACAGCGAATTGTCCTAGTTCATTCCTAGTTCAAGCATGTGGATTCTCTCACTGCAAAAAATCTGATGATTTGATGTCTAGAGGCATGTTAACTTTTAAGCCATCAAATAGATCTCTAACTTTTAACTTTACTTTCGCTTCATTTTCATAAAAGCCAAAGACTAATATCTAAAAATGGATTATCTTTTAGATGACAGGGCAAGTCGATTTATCATAAAGTGATATGTGCTGTCTTTGAAATGCTATTATTAAATATTGTGTGAGAATGTCACTAATGCCCTTTAAAATGTTGCCACACATCCTTGTGTGTTAACAAAGCTAAAGTTTTCATTTGACAAGTTCAAGTTATTCTTGACACCAACAGAAGTGAACACAGCCAGTATAACTCTATATGATCATTCAAAACCAAATATAATATATTACAGTAAGTCACATTGAGTCATTCTTTCTCTTATATTCTCTTAAATCTGTGTAAAAGTACAATGAACAATGTAACAAGTAAGTCTTTCTGAATGTTACATTGTTACGCCAGTACTGTAAGTGGCGACAAGTGACTGTCTTCATAAAGCCCAAAGTATACTTAAATTTTAACGTATACGTATCCTTTCAATGTATACTCCATTTGATAGTGTGCACGAATGCAGGCGGAAAACACCATAGATATATGTACATTGATGCCTCATTAGCGGCTGTTTCAATTGGCCACTATACATAAGCCGTCCACCATATTGGAACATTCAAACTGGTTCGTGAACATTCGAGAGGAAGTTGACTGAGCGTCTGCAACCGTAGTTAGACTCATGTATGAATATCTCTATATCTGCAGTAGACTTCAGCAGATGATTTTGCTAAACTAACACAATACAAGATGAAGGCATCAGCTACACGACATTTACCATAGTAAAAGTAAAAACATTAAATAGTACCATAGTAAAAACCTGTAATATTGAGTTAATACATATAAAAACACAAACCAACACATTCTCAAAGGTTATCCCATTTCATTGGGGATTGAAATCTCGGCGGTTTCACAACCAGAAGCTGCGCAATGTTGTGGCCGTGTTGACACGCTGACAATTCCAAGATGGCGGGTGCGCCGACGTGTCTGGAGTGGTCGAATATGGCATCTACTTATATCTATTTTTGACACATGCACTCTAGAAAGTTTTAACTTTGTTTAGTCTCTGCACTAATTTTCTCCAGAAAAATAAAAATGTCTTTGTATTCTTTTAACTTAAGTTGTGGCTATCTCGTAACCCCCTCACATAAGCACTTGTCAATGCGGGTGTTGTTGTTGCAGTCTCTGATATTTTGTTGTTGTTGTTCCATCTCTTTAATATTTTTTATCAGGTTAAATCTTGATTATTAGTCACTCAAACCCCTTTATCTAAACATCTCTACTTAACTGTCAGTCAAGCACATTCGCCATGTTTGTAGTTTTTTAACATGTTTTATTCGTAGTTCTGAGCCAAATCCTCCTCCAAAGCGCAATGGGTTGTGGACAATATTAGCCGTTAGAGCATGCACGGATCGACACTACCGGAAATAGTAGACCATCCTGGGACTTTTGGCATACTCTTTCAACATATATGCTTTGGGACACACTTAAGCTTTTCTAATCTCACATATTATTTAGGATTGATAGTATGCACATTGGGACACAGGGATACTATAGGCTTAAGTAAGTCATTGAATCAATCAGTCAAGTGATTCGTTCAAAGTCCCTAATTCATTCAGCAATGAAACAGCTGGATGCCTTTATGAGTGAATCATTGAATACAACTGATTCATTCCAAAACACTGGCTGCATCTGAAAGCTTAAAAATGCTGCCTTCAGAGGATGCATTCCAAGGTAGGAAGGCATCAAAACACATCTGAATCCAATGTTAGCTTCACTTCCTGTCTCCTGTGATACCTTCATCTGATCGATTTTTTAAGGCAGCATAGATCCTTCGTATCCTTCGCTGCCTTTGATATCCCACAATCATGTGCTTTCCATTCTGTGACAGTTGAGCTAAAAAAAATGAAGATGGCGTCTGAAAGTTGCGGTTGGTGGTCAGTTTGTGTGTAAATGTGCATTTTTGATGTTTTCCACTTCTGATGCCATTTCTAGTGAAAAATTACTATTGTAGTCATTAAATATTTGCTTAGTTATCACCAAAACTCGCTTGCCTCAGAAGTCTGTCTTAAATCAGTTTCTTAGTTTCCAGACACAGCCACTCATTCATTCTGTGTTATTTTATTATTAAAATACTTTAAATTGTTTCCATTAATATTTTAAATTAGATTTAATTTTCATGCTTTCAGTTTTAATTTTAGTTCAATTTGTAGTAATTTTGTTATGTGCTATTCTCATTTTTATTCATTTTTGTTTAGGTTTAATTCATTTTTATTTCAGTTTCAATTGTAGTTTTAGTTCAGTTTTATTTTGTATTTATTTCCAGTTAATAATTTAAGTGCTTAAACATATTTCAGGTAGTTGCCAAGGCAACATTTCTCATTTTTTCATCTATTATTTATATTTTATTTTAATTCGGCTTTAATGCAATAAACTTTTAGTTTTAGTTAACATTAATAAACCTGCTCATAGATTACTTTGTTTGGAAGTATTTGACCTGTCGGGACAAAAACAGACAAGATGATGAACTGTGCTATGCATGCAAAAATATCAGTCTTGTAAGCTAGTCCTGTTTTAAGACCATAAGATGCGAGACATATCACAAATAGATATTATAACTGAGTGCGCATGTAATGCTTTCTTCAGGAATATATCTTATTGAGCAGTTTATTAAAGTGGTAATACAATAAATACATTGATAATATAATTAATAATATAAATTGCAATTACAGTGTAAGCCATTTTCCTCCCTCTTCTGCAACCTTTTTCTTCCTTTCGCTGGACTGATGCAAGCATTGGCTATGTGTAAGAGGAGAGCGCATGTACACGTTGCAACATATCGGCCCCCCCACCTGAGGCACCATCCCATCCCATTTACTGGGCCACGGTTCATGAGGCAAGCAGCATATTTCTGTTGGCTCAGCGACCGTAGCCACCATTGCTGCCATGCTACAATGGCAGAAGCCCCCCACAGGGATTGCATTCAGGTCAGCATGGTCTCCCCACGCTCAGAAAACTCCACCAAGGAGAACTGGCTCTGATTTCACACCCAGAGGACAGGCTGGCAGCCTATTTCTTCCAGCACATTGGGGGAAGAGGGACATGTGGCCATCTGATGTGCGTCACTGAAATGGGGCTTGTACAGGTCTGTTACTTGATGCCAATGCTAATTTTAATTTGCATGCAGAACCCCGGTGCCCATTGTCACATCATCGATGCTCCAATCCTAATAAAATGATCAAAAAAATCTTGTACGATAAAAATAGCTAATTTTTTTTACAAGAGAAAATGGAAAAGGAAAATTCATTCTGCTGAAATGGCAGATCTCCTAAATGGTTTTATTATTAAAATGGAAGAAATTAACTGAATCTTTGCCAGACTCACCACTGCTAGTCTGTAGAGTAAAGTCAAATTTTGTGGGCAAAAAACGCTCCATTGTCAATAGTGTAGAGATGTATGAAGCACAGCTCACACATAAGTCACTTTCAAATCAAGCACTTTTCTGTTGTGAATGCGTAGCCAACTTGAACCCATTGCAAATTCTGTGCAGGAAAACCTTTCTCCTTCACTCAAAATTTCCAATCACATGGATTTCTATTGAAATGACTGGATTTTGCCTGCAAAAATTCACTGAACAATAATGAATGTGACCGTACCTTATTGTTGTTGCCGATGTCAGTTCCAGTCAAACCAGATTTCACACTACTGGACTTGGATCACAGACCTGCTAAATATCTCTCGGGCATCAGCGCTTCCCTCAGACCGTGTCTTTGATAATTCAAACATAGCAATCGTGCACTATTTTGCCTCTGATTTTGTCAGCAATCTTCATTACCTGTCGGCGAGTGGGAAAAAAAAGGGCTAAAATCACAATACTACATTTTGGAATCATTCTAAATGTTATGGTAAATGTAGGTTGCTTCCTTTTGAGCTTTATACTGTCTCATTCTTATTTGGGTCAATGATGTGATGTTCATCTTTTATTCTATTTATTCATTTTTTAAATACATTAATAATGCATTTCACACATACAGTGATTTGAATACACCTCTTCTTTGATCAGAATATTTTTTTAATTTCAGTATTGAAATTCATTTTGATTTTGGTGGTAGTGCGGGTAATTCACGGCTTATTACTATTTGAAACTTTTGTCTGCAAAATAAAAGTCATGTGGCATGACACTACACGACTTTTAAAATCTAAACAGATTTTAAAACACTAGACATCATATACTTGCCAACTTTGTAAATGGTTACAGAGAAAACTGGGCATCACACTAAACGACTAAGGTTTACACACTACCAGTCGTTCTGAACCAAAGAATATAGAATAACACAAGACGTATCACTCGTATTGTTTTGAATGGGAGAATGTGCGGAATACGTCCCGCCTTCTAAATAAGTTCTGACTTCTAAATAAGATTTTACCAATCACCGATTGGTAAAGTCATCGTGTCACTGCAGCGGCTGTTAGAAGCTCCTATAGAAACAGTCAGACGTGCGCTTCCTATAGAGACGCGCAGTTAGGACCGTGCATGCGCATTAGCTTGATCTAGCCTGAAAAAAATGCCTTTTTTGTCATGGTTTGAGCGTTCAGAAACAAAATTTATGAGACAGTTGTTGTCAGATTTCATTGGTGATTTCAAATATGAAATTTAATCGAAAGCTTGGCAAACAGCTTTGGAGAATTTGATGTTTCCCCATTCAAAGAGATAGGAGCTGCACTTGCATGCCTGAGAGGTGTTTCAAAGATGGCCACCGAGTGAAATTACTTGTCTTAAAGGGACTTTGTTCTGAACACAACAAGCTAGGAGATGTGTGAATAATGAAAACTAATAATATTTAATGTTTTTTTTTTTTTTTAATCAGCTCAAAAAATTAAAACATTTTGATGTCCTACTGGATGGAATCATAGTCTAAAACTAAAAAAATCTGTTGTCTGTGTCCATCATACACTATGCGATTTTCTGTGAAATCTGTCAACTCCAACTGCCCACTATCTGCAGACTGGCTTTCTCTTTTGGCAACTAGTTTGAATTTAAAACTTTAATCACTTGCTTCTGGCAACGGCCGTATACATGTAATATCCTGGGAAGAGCCAGGATATTATTTAATATAACTTTTTATTTAATATAACTCTGATTGTGTTCGGCTGAAAGAAGAAAGTCATTTACACCTAGGATGGCTTGAGGGTGAGAAAATTATTGGATAATTTTCATTTTTGGGTGAACTATTAACTTTAAACTTCAGTACACCACAAGATTTCTTAAAAATGCCATAAAAGTTTTTAAAACCATATAAAAAACATGCACAGGAGCAGTACATTTCTATGTGGCATATGTGTTTTAAACTACATTTTTCCATCTTCTTTTTTTTTTTTTTTTTACCTGGCATGGGCATTCTTATTTGTATAGATCAAAAAACTCAATAAACAAGTATTGTGTATCACACCAAGAGGCTAAAACTTACTTAGTGGCTCATGAGCACCTCAAAAATTTGATTTGCTGATCCTGAAGGCTTTTGTGCAGGAAAGATTTAAAGAAGTGAAGATGGATGGACAGGAAGAAAACTGTCCGAATACTATTGTTCTACTTGCTGGTCATGCAAAGCAGGGAAGCTGGAGAAAACACTTTTTCTTTTTCACTTTACTGCACAATACCCATTGTCCAGATGTCCATCTGCCTAGAAAAAATTTCAGTTCTGTTTCAAACTGATAGCTGCCACCATCCAAGACAGATAACACACACATGGAAAATGCTGAAATGACACCAAAGAGAATTGAATTCCGCTGTTACAGAACATTTTTAATCAAAAACCAACATTGGCTGACAGCACAATGAGAACAAGCACTATTGGAAGGGGGTTTTCCCCTGTTAGCGCCTATTGAATCCCATCAATCCCAGACTGCCTTTGTCACCTATAGATGTCATTCATGTATGCATTGATTTGAATCATTCCTTGTGGCTCTCCTCTCCCTACATGACTGATTGTGTCTGTTGTCATGGTGGACACGCTCATGCTTGCACAAAAACACACAGCTCCCAATCCTTATATCAACACACCACTGCCCCAAAACGATGCATAATTCATTTCATGTAGCACGTAGCAGCGAGGGAAAATGACAGATTAATGTATTTGCTGCAGAACACTTAGCACTTCCAGACTGTTTATCATTTGACATGACAGAAACGGGAATTATTTCCGTCCTCTGTTCACGTTCAACTTCAACTTTAAGTGGACAGCCAGCTTTCTTTATCATGTTTGAGACCCTGATGAATAATCAGCTCCCCAAGAGGGCAAAAGAAAATCCAAATGCAGTTTTACAGGCAAGATTAAGTTAGATTCAATTGAATGTGCCTGTTTAATGCAGTGAACATGGATGAGTGCCACTCCATCAAACACCACAGTGAAAATGAGAATGTGTTTATGATTGAATTCTCCTTCATTAAATGTAATTCCAGACAGCAGGGGCAGGACCCAGGTTGGAATTTATAATGAGCAACAGAGAAAGACTTGCAATGTTATTCTGATTTTATAGTGATGGCAAATTTCCCCCAAAGGCAATGACTGGCATTAATTGTAAAACAGGTGTTACGGTGGATGGATCTGATGATCGGCAGTTTGAATCAGTACTGTTAATAGGCTCCTGTGGGTGTGTGAGAGATCAGAGGCCCACAGCCATCTCAGGAGCATAATAAGTTAAACAAAGATCATTATAGCTGCATTATTATGCATTCAATCAGTATAACTCAGCGGTTCTCAACTGGTTTTGCTTCAGGACGCAGATTTTAAATTGGGCACCGAGTGGCCACCCAACACTGAAGTATTAAAACTGTGCATAAGTAAATAAAAAATTTCCCTTCAAATAAATTTTAGTGTAGTTAATATATTAGTATAGTAATGTAGTACAATGTAGTTTGGGTTCAGAAAGATTTTTTGAAAGAAAATGCTGAAAAAATGAATGCTGAAAAAAATCCACAAAAATATTTACCCAAAAATGAAATTTCTTTCATTAAGTTCTCCCCCTCATGTCGTCCCAAACCCATAAGACCTTCGTTCATCTTCGGAACACAAATTAATATATTTTTGATGAAATCCAAGGGTATATGAACCAGACATAGGCAGCAAGGACATTGCACCTTTTGAGGTCAGGTCTGTGTATGACAACAGTTCAAATTGTTAAATAAAGTTGTTATTTTTGTTTTGTTTTTGTGCACAAAAAGTATTCTCATCGCTTCATAACATTAAGGTTGAACCACTGTAGTCATGAAAACTATTTTAACAATGTCTTTACTACCTTTCTGGAACTCAAAAGGTGCAATGACGTTGCATGTGGTTCAGAAACCCTCGTATTTCATCAAAAATATCTTAATTTGTGTTCTGAAGATGAATGAAGGTCTTACAAGTTTGGAACGACTGAAGGTGAGTGTGTCATGAGAGAAATTTCATTTTTGGGTTAACTAACACTTTAACAGCACTGTTTTCAACATTGATAATAATAAAATAAAATCAGCATGTTAGAATGATTTCTGATGGATCATTTGACACTGAAGACTGGAGTAATGACTGCTGAAAATTCAGTTTTGCCATCACAGGAATTGCATTTTAAAATAGAAATCAGTCATTTTAAACAATATTTCACAATATTACTGTTTTGGGTGGCACGTTGGCTCAGTGGATAGTAGTCCCTGCTGAGCCAGGAGGCCTTTCTGTGTGGAATTTGCATGTTCTCCCAGTGTCAGTGTGGGTTTCCTCCAGGTACTCCGGTTTCTCTCACAGTCCAAAGACATGCAGGATAGTGAATCAGAAAAACAAAAACTGCCCATAGATATGAGTGAGTGTGTAAATGTCTGTGTCTGGTGTGTGAGCCCTAGAGAGGATAAGAGGTATGGAGAATGGATGAATATTGCTTTTTTTTTACTGTATTTTTGATTAAATAAATGTAGCCTTGGTGAGCATAAGGGACTTCTTTAAAAAAAAATGAAGATAAAGATAAGATAAAAATTGTAGTGTATAATCGGAAATCTAACATTTTTTTAAATGCAAAAACAACAGCAGAACAATTTATCTGTGAACCCACAGTTGAACGCCTAATGTTGTCTTTGTCAATTGTTTTTCTTTACATAGGTTTTCTTTTTCTTTTTTCGAGAATGAGAGCATGTTAGGCAAACTCTCATTTGGCTGCTGCTTTTATCAGGTGACAAATTAATTTTCACCAAAATCCTGTGCCGAGTTTGATTGGATGCACAGCCTTTAACATTAAGAACAATAGATATGTCAAGTGAAAGTGGTATATGTCTGTCCTAACTGCACAATTGTATAGATATTTGAATTAAGTGTTGCTTTCAGAACAGACCTGCGATCGGTTAGTATATCCCCTAAGTTGTTGTGCTTGTTTCCTGTCCTACTTCTTTTTGAAAATACCAAAAGGGAATAAAGAATTATCACAAGAAAATGAATGAGAGCATGAGAACATAACATGTTGTGCATCCAGTTTTTGGGTTGCGAACCACCAGTTAAGAACCACTGGTCTAACTAATATCAGGAAAGTTAAAGTTGACATGAAGCAGAAGTTGCAATAGTCTTTTCTTCCCTATTGTGATCTAAGTGAAATGGCTTCTCAAAAATGAAAAAATATAGGGTGGGACTTGATTTTGTACATGGGAACTGATTGGATTGTTGTGGTTTACAACTGCTGTGATCTCTTGTGAGTGACAGGTTGTACTGCCCACGTCATCAGAGAAGAGATTTATTCAGAAGAGTTATTTTCATTAAATATTATAGGGCACATTAGAAAAAAATATTTTGATGTCAAGGTGACAAAGCTACATGTTGTTTCCAGTACAATGACACCATGGCATATCCTCAAAATGGTTTTCTTTTATATATCCAATTAACAGACTTTTTTTGTAAAGCTTTCTCTGATGTAATGACATATACACCGCAGAGTGTGTTTCGCTGTAATCCTGCCGTGATGTATGATATTCATAAGCTCCTCATCTCTTGAACTCTCATGTTCTCATGCTCTTCATTGGCAAAAGAGTTTCACACTTTGCTCAAAGGGATATTGAGGTTCCATATGAGATTACCTTTTACAAGGATTTTTCACCCTTGGAAGAACGGCGTGCCTTGGCATCAGTTTTTTTCATTTAACGGCACGAGATCCATTGCCTTGCAGCACCGTTTCTCCAATACTGCTGCTGTCACCCTGTTTCATATCCTGGAATGATCCTTCTATTGGAAAATAATGCCAAATAAGAGAGCAAGAGAGGAGGCCTGGAAGAGGCTGTGTAGATCACTAGAGCACTTTGGACTTTGTGAATATGTGATCTCGACAATATATTTGATATAAATAAATTCAATTGCTCCATCCATGTGTGGATTGCACAGCTCCTAAACTTCCATACACTGACATACGTCCATTTGAAAAGAGTAACAACTAAGTGGCCTGAGTAATTGATTTACTATAAACCAGCTATCAATGAGTAAAATGCATGAAGAAAACCAGTTTAAATACTCCCTAGCTTTCAAACTTTATTTTTTTTAACATTAGTTAGTACATTTTTTATTTTTATTTTAATATTTTTTTTATTACACTATTTTTCTCTTAACATTTCTGCATAGTCCATCACATACCCTCGGAAGACCGTGGTTTGAAAACCTCTGCACTAAACCAATTGAAGTCATTTTTAAACTAAAAAGTTAATAGAAAAGGTTTTAGGTTTCATTTAGTTTCTTTTTCATTTAAATACCTGACATGCAGTTGTTTATTTCATGCTTATTCTGTTTTACATTACAGAATATTCACTGCTGAAGATCATGCTTTATCCATCACATTAAAATTGCCATTCTTTATTTTCACCTGAAGACAAAAGCCAAATTGTGACTTAATTAACAATAGCCTTATATGACCTCACTATCCACATCCTCAGTTGTACACACAGCATACAACAAAAGCCCCAAAACAATGGTGTCACAGAGAGGGCAATGAGTGCCTCACGGGCGATGATACTTGACATCTGGCAATCACTGTGTTTCCCTCTTCCTGCCATGGCTGCACTTTGCTAATGTCAAGAGCAAGTGGGAGACACGCAGAGAATAGTCCTCTCTGATTTGCAGAAGATATCACTTGCGAGCTCAGATGCCCTTCTGCCGCTTCCATCCCAGAGGGATGTGCAGCTCCCGAAATACCCTCCTGCATCTTTAATGAGAAACTGGAAAGGTATCTTATAGTCACATTGTTGACTTGTTCTCAGTCTATGTGCTTTGTGATAACCTTGACATATTTAACCTCAAAACACTCAGAGGAGTCTGGGGATTTTCAGGCAGATACAATCGCAGTGGATGGTTAGAAGTGGATGACACAAAGATAAATCGTAATAAATATATTAATAGTAATAAATGGGGATATCAAACAGATGGGGTAGGTTTGATTGACAGACAGATGGTAAAGCAGATGCAAACACATTTTTTTCCACCTGCTAAAATCTCAAAATGATCTTTTTGTTGTAGTTTTCACTTTGGTCTAGTGATGTAAACAAGATCCTGGGGTGAAGTCACTGTTGCATCACTTTTGCATCACTTATGATCAGTGTTTGAGAAAGTAACTTTTAAAAGTAATGCATTACAATATTGCATTACTCCCTAAAAAAGTAATGAATTGCAGTACTTATTTTTTATGGAAAATAATGCATTATGTTACTTGTGCGTTACTTTTTATCATCTGGGCTGGTCTTGCTTGTTTTTTTTCAGCAATCAAAAAAATAAAAAATTAACACAAATGTGATGTTTATCTAAAGTCGACGATAACTCAAGGAAGACCAGGATGCTTGGAGGAACTCAATCCAGGGTTCACCAACTGGGGAACTCACAAGCTTGACACCGATCCAGCCTTCCTGCTGTTTACCTGTGTTTACTTAACATATGGGAAGAGCCTGGCTCAACCCGGAGATTATAAAATCTTGCAGAGTGTCACCCAGCCCGTAGCTCTGCAGATGTCTGCTAGAGAGGCGCCGTGCGCCAACGTCCGAGAGGAGGCAACACTCCAGTGAAGTGAGCTCTCACTCTGAGGGGGCACCACCTGGTCCTGAAAAGGAGTGGTGGGAACATTGAGCACATATCCAGGCCAGGGTCTCAGGACTTCCTGAGAGTAAGCCAGCCCAAATTCTGGGCAAGTTTCACTGACCAAAAGGGCCTGCAGATCCCCCACCCTCTTGATGGAAGTGAGCGCGGTCAGGAGTGCTGTCTTAAGAGACAGGAACTTTATCTCGAGTAACCCCACCGGCTCAAAGGGGCCCTCCCGAGAAGACCACAGAGAGGTCCCTGGTGATTAGGTTGTGCTTTCCCAAGGACCTACCGTACACTGCAACTTGATGTGCCTCGATGGCACAACATACACCTTCAAGGTGGAGGGGGACAGCTTCTGATCCAACCTATCTTGCAGGAAAGAAAGCACTGAGCTAAACTGGCATCTCCGGGGGTCTACCCAGCGAGAAGAACACCACTCAGCAAACAGATGCCACTTCAAAGCACAAGCTCACCTCATAGTGGGAGCTCTGGCTTGAGAGACAGTGTCTACTACCTCTGGTAGCAGATCACTTAGTCCTCCGTGTCCCCTCCAGAAGCCTCATTTCGTGGAGGTTCCAGAGGTCTGGACACAGGTGCCATATGGTGCCTCGTCCCTGAGAAAGAAGGTCTTTACTCAGGGGAATCTGCCAGGTGAGGGGCTGACACGAGGAGCATCAGTTCCGAAAACCAGGTCCGGGTGGGCCGGTAAGGCGCCACCATTAAGACCTGCTCCTCGTCCTCAGTCAGGGAACAGAAGGACTCCAGGGAGGCAAACAGGTCTACCTGTGCATCTCTGAATAAACTCCAGATCAGCTGACCACACAGGGGTGGAGTCTTCAATCTCCCGGGAGCGTGACCTGTCGTGACAGTGCGTCGGCTGCACAATTGAGCTTGCCCAGAATGTAAATGGTGTGGAGCGCCCTGAGCCGCTGCTGACTCCATAAGAGGAGATGGCAGGCGAGTTGCAACATGCAAAGTAAATGTAGACCACCCTGATGGATGATGTATGTCACCGTCGATGTGTTGTCCGTTCTGACCGGCGTCAGGCCCGATTCAAGACTCACAGATCCAAGATCGGCAGTAACTCACCCCTTCTTGGGTACACAAGTCAGGACTGAGAAACCTGACTTCGTCTTGACTGGAGGGACAGACTCCAACTGTTCCAACAGGACCACAATCTCCACACATAGGACAGGGGCATCACTGTTTGCCACCGAGGTAAATAGGACGCCGCTGAACCTGGGGGGACGCCTGGCGAACTGAATTGTGTAGCCAAGTCTGATTGTCTGAACGAGCCAGCGGGATGGGCTCCGAGGCTCCCAGGCTCCGTGGCACCAAAGGGACAACCGATGTAGTGTGAGGGGCAGCGAGGAGGAGCTCTGGGGCCCAGCCCGGGAAGCGCCTTGTCCCGAAGTAAGGGCAGTGAGTGTGGTATAACTCTTCCCTGGCTCCTTGGATCCCGCAAGGGAGTGGCTGGAGATGTGTTAGGAAGCAGCGCGTCCCAGAAGCGTAAACTCCTGGCCTATGGTGAGAAGAGGGGGGTTTAGGAGTGAGGAAGCAGTGTGTCACTAGCTGCAAATGCATACCCCATATGACCTGGAGAGTGAGGAAACTCACTGTTTTGGAGAATTTGGATTCTGCTGGCCATTGAGCCAGTGGCGGAACAGAAATAAAGTCCTTGAACAAAAGATTCTAAACCTGGCCCTCCTCTGGGGGAAGAAGCGGTGCGTTCACCACCTCCTGAGAAAGAGCGGTCCCCTCCATCTCCAGGTCACCCATCTCAGGGCTGCTTCGCTAACCATTTGGAGGATTTAGCTGTGGCCTGGGGGATGGGCTGCGTCGCCTTTGTGCATGGAACTCGACATCACGGTTGAGCTGGCCGCGCCGGAGCGTTTCTTTTTGGTGTAAAAGCCGTAGGGGGATGTCCTATGGTGACAAGCAACGAGGTGTCACGCCAGTGCAGAATGTTTGCTTTATTGCCTCAGTCTGCTTCTGGACTGCCGAGAACTGCTGGGCAAAGTCCCCAACAGTGTCGCAGAAGAACTGCATTATGAATGCTTTGGCCTGGTGGACTTGGAGGATGGGCATCGTGGACTGTAAGGCTTAGCAGCCAGAGCTCCCTTTGTCTCAGAGGCATAGAGGACCGAGAGGTCAGTGGGGATTCACCCGGCGGAAGCGCTCCCACTGTAACCCTCAGGTCTCCCAACATGTTAACCACACTCGCGGCTATGCTTTCCACACATGCAGCAGGCTAGGTAATAGGAGAAGGGACTCTAGCCTTTACGGGAAAGGCTAGTCACGACCGCCATGTCGACATGGTCATGCTCTCACAACCATATACCAATCGCCTTCTCAACATGCTTATGGCCCAGACATGTGAGACAGCGACCGTGGCTGTCAGATGAGGACAGGAAATGACTTCATCCAGGAATGCACGGACGAAGAGGCGTCTTTAAAAAGACGCTCGCTGTCTGCTTGCTCTTTTAGGGAAACTGCTCTTTTATGCTGAAGTGCCCAGGGAGGAATCGCTACACAAATCTGTGCAGTACACCAGTGAAACACAGCTGAATGCACCATAGCAGTGGTTCTCAAACTGGGGTTCGCATACCCCTGGGGGTACGTGAGGTGACAAAAGGGGGTACATGAACAAAATACTGAGTAGTTCATTTAATTCTACCATACCTTAAAATAATATTAAAACCGAGCATGTATTTCTAACTGGCAAAATGCTGTAAATCCATTACATTTAATAAAATTACCTCATCTTTTGCAGTCAAAAATGACTGCATCCACAGAAGCAGCATGCATATGATAGATTGCGTGCAGAATCTGCTGCCTTAAATCATGCTAAATTATTGATGTTCTCGACAATGCGCCTTTGTAAAAGTGGGGATTTAGCACTTACTCGCAAGAAGAACAAATATAGACACTGATAGTGGATTGATATCGATTTAAGACTCAAACTTTCTTCGATACAAAAACATACCTTGTGTGAGTTCTTGTATTTAATGTTGATAACGAGCAAGAATGCAATTGTTCCCAAATATCTACATGACTGCAAATGTGATATTATTATACAACAGGTCAAAAAACAAAATGTACATTAAACACAGTACTGTCAGTATTTACAACAAAAAAATATATATTTCTAACGAAAACCACAGCAGAACTACAACACACGAATTCTGCAGCTTTGAACAAATCGTGAGAGTCAATGATTCATTCACAGCCACTTGCTCGATGACTCACTTATAAAAACAGTGACTTGCTGCCACCTACTGGCGGTTTTAGTTTAATATTTAAAAGTATCACTTCGTTTTACAATCATTGCATATTTCTTTTCTTTATTTTATTTTAAAATTTGTTGTACCAGAAATGGTACCCTTTGAGGGTGTTGAAGAAAAAACACAATATCATTAAAGGAAATAAAATTCATCAGAGCAACTGAGAAAACCCCTTATTTTACTGCCAAAGTCTTGCAAGATGACCTGGTGAAAGGAGGAAAAACATTTCAATGCAGAGTATAAGAAGAACACTAGACAACCATGGCATTCATGTTGGGACATCTTGCTGAATGCCACTCTTGACCAAGAAGAATATAAAAGTCTGACTTGAATGTGCTAAAATTAATTAGGATAAACCTGTGGAGTTTTGGAAGAATGTTTTATGGAGTGATGTGACCAAACTGGAACTTTTTGGACCCATGGATCAGCGGTATGTCTGATGCAAAAAAGCATATGAGCAAAAGAACACCATCTCCATGGTCAAGGTGGAGGTGGTCCAGTCTTGTTATGGGGGTGCTTTGCTGATGCAGGAAGTGAAAATCTTGACTATATGAAGGACATCACGAATTCTTTGAAGTATCAAGTCATTTTGGTAAAGATGGTAATGCCTTCGGTGCAGAGACTGAAGCTTGATGATCAATGGACTTTCCTGCAGAACAGCCATCCCAAAGTATACAACCATATCTACTTAAGCTTTGTTCAGGGATCAGTCATAGATTGTTCTTAAGTGGCTTGTACAGTCTTATGGTACGGTAAAGTTAAATAAATATATAAAGTTATGAAACTTCCCTTTGCTGTTAGATATACATAAGACAAATTGTATCTCATGTTTAACCACTACATCAGAGCTAGCGTCAAACATCAGAAGGACTAGCCGAGGTAAGGCTGTTCTCAGCAGGGTACATGAGCACTGAGAACCCTGTGATCGCCTGAATCTCACAACTCCGAAAACATCAGATCAAATTTTTAAATAGGCACTGTCTTTATAAATAAACCACAGATTTGAGCTTAAACAACTACATTCTCACCTGAAATGCTCTTAAAATTACATTTTGTGACACAATAACAGTAGAATTTTTAAAATTACAGTTCGGTTTTAAAACATTTAAAAAGTGGATGTTTTGAACATTCTGAGAAGATTCGGAAATAATGTTTTATAAGTTAGAAAATCGTTCTTCAAACATATTTTTGTAAGCTGTGTCTTTATCACTGCACACACAAACTTCAAAGGTGAAAAGGCATTAAAGTCCTTCCATCATGCGTCTAACAAGGACTGATGGATCTTTCAAATCAAAGTGGTGACATTTTACGAATCAGCAGCTGCAGTGAACACAGGACACATACGACGTGTTTGCTGTCCCATTCAGTTGATGGCTATCCTCTTGATTCAAGTGTTTCCTGGAGAGAAGAGCAATTTTGACTTTTCTCATCAGAAATTGTGAAGTAGAAGCTGTCAAATGAAAGTGTAATCATTTTCTCTAATATCTAGACATCTATAATAATAGCACAGCACTGTCCAGCAGTGTAAAGTCTGGCAGTTTTTATCTGCTGTTTTAGACACGCAGGAGGCTGCTGACCCAGATACATGAAGGAAAACACCCATGCATAACTTAAGGTGCTACATCTAATAAAAGCCTCTTTTTCAGGCCAATAATGTATTAACTAGGGTGCTGGAACTAGACAGGGTGACATGACAGAGGCGCGCACTGTTCTGCAAACCCTTGCATTCTTTCAAAAAAGACTGTGCTTTTCAAGAGGATTTAGTTAGCTGAATGATATTTGGGTGGTTCTTTATCTGACTCAGTGGAGCATTTAGACTATCAGTGGTGTTCAGGCGGTGGCTGGATCTTTCCTTACATAATACGAGGAGTCGTATTTTAAACCTGTAATAGATTACCTTCAGAACCTTTGTCCATTACCTGGCCTTGAATGTATTTAAAAATTAAATCCAATGTTGTTTCACTCATAGCACTCCATCAAAATGATCAATTGGCTGCTTTTAATCTAGACAGATTTGTGGAGGCATATATTCATTTATCTTCTTCAAAGATTATCTTGTCATGCAAGAGTTAGGTTGGATATAACTTTTTTCAGATTCATTTTCAAGTTAATTGCAAAAACAGTTTTATTTGTTTGTTTGTTTATTTATTTATTTATTTTGTATCATTTCAATGGATCTGAATTATTTTCATACACAGCAAAATCACCAGAGTTAAATCATCTCTGCTCGGAGTACATATGGTCCCTCTCTAAATAGTGTTAAAGTAAAGCAGAGGTAAAGTTAATCTGGTAATTAAGCGATTAATTAAGTGATGAATGAACATTAGTGATGAACACCTGCTGTTAACAATCAGAATCACTGAAGAAAAGATAATCCTCCTCTGCTGAAATCTTGAGAGATATAATGTCTTTTATCTTCAGGTGATTTCATCCAAGACTGGCTGAAGTCAGTTGTAGTTCTTGTGTTTCTCTTTTCTTCATTGATTCTGCTTGTTAACAGCAAGTGTTCATCACTAACGCTCAATCATCACTTAATTAATCACTTAATTATCTCATTAACTTTAACACTGCTTCAGTGTTACTTTAACACTATTTAGAGAGGGACCATAAAGTGTTTATCAGGTAGAGTTAGGGTTAGGGCAGGGGCGTTTCCTCCAAGGAGGCAAGGGAGGCAGCGTCTCCTCAAAAAAACTGGATGAGAAAATAATCGATATTACTAAAATATAACAACGCAAATATAGTGTACACAAAAAAGTGTACACGTCACTCGTATTTATAAAGGAACACTGTTTAACAGCGACACCCTCAGGTGAAGTTACAGTGGGAGACGCGCCTCCTCTCCCCTCATTGACTTATAACAGAGCCCCCGAAGCGTGCGGTGGGTTTATTGGGGGGTAATTGAAAATGAATGGGGGAAAGTCACCTGAGAGGAGGCAGTGCCTCCATCATGCCATGATTGGAATATGATCGGTTATGATTGGATATGATTGGTTTGTGCGATAAATCCCGCCTTTTGTTTTCGTGCGCGTTCTCGTCGATCGCCCTGAATAAAGACGATTATGACGTTAATGGAAGGCTAATTTAAAAGTAAGTAAACAACTGTCACTTAGATATCACCACTTTATGTCATGTCAAAATCAAACTTTAAATGGCCTGAAAACATGATGACTACGGGGGTTTTTAGTGAGCAATCAGCGTGGTGAAATTAAAAATTCATCTTCGTGTCTGTCTGTGACCAGTGTGTACAAGCTTGATGACTGCTGAAAATAAGTTGACTATTAAAAAGAAAAGCTGAACATTAGTTCACAAATAATATATATATAATTTAAATTGTTACTGCCTTTAGTTATTATTTTGGAATAAATGTAAAAATGCATTAAAACACTAACTTGATGAGATGTATACTTGGTTTTAATAAATAGAACATTACATATTGTAAAAATACTAAATAGAATTATATTTGGTCTCTCTTTTTTATGAAATGTTTATTTAACTAGGAAAATCATATACACTTAATATGTTGTTATTATTGCATACTATTTTATAATATACTACAATACACTGAGGTGCAAATAGTATCTGTATCTATTTGCACAAAGTATAAATAGCATCTAACTACTATTTGTACTTAGTGCAAAGAAAATACTGTAAATAGCACTTAGTGTAAATAGCATCTATTCTAGTATTATTTAGTTATTTTTCATATTTGTGGTGGGTTTGCAAAATCTGAGCTAAAAAATTCTTATCGTTGAATCCTGTATACATTATTTTCACAATCAGATTTCCACATACTTTTCTCATTTTGAGTGCCTGGCGGTTTCTCATTTTTAATTCACACTCTTTCTCATATCAGCTCAGTGGATCTGAAATATATCGTGCTTCATCTTTTGTCTGACTTTCAGGCAGTTTGAAATGCAACAATACTCTGACATTTGTAGGTTGTTGGTAATGACTCTGTGTGGATTTCTGTGGTGCTTTCTCATGAGAGGCAGCATCCTGCATGTCTAATGAGCACTAGTGAACAAATAAACATATGGAGTGTATAATGAGGACATCAGTGTTTATAACACCAAGCAGTCCAATCTCACACTCTCTAAGAGTTGGCACATTTACGAACGTTTAACATGGTTTACACTGTATATTTTATTGTTTACCCATTGTGTAATAACTGAGCTCTTTTTATCAGCATTCACCCATTTGATCATGTTAGTTAGGAGTACGGACATCCCCTTTAAACCTCCAGTCATGATCATGTGGAGTAGGTAATTACACATTATCTTTCTCCTCTTGTCATGTGTCATGCAGTGTGAAGTAGCTGTGCACAGAAGTCAAGAGGTCAAAGACTAAAAACAAACCTTTATGATCAAGTGCACTTTGACCTCATTTTTAAAGGAAGAAAATGTTCTGCCACTCTCAGACCAGCCCATTTAAAGTACAATAGCAGATCCTGATAGAAGCAAACAGCTTTCATACACACACTCTGCTTCTCTATCGCTCATCCGCAGCAGTTTCACAGGATTGTGTTCTCTCCTCACATTTAAAATGAATTGTGACCTAACTTTTTCAGAGCAGCTTATACTTCTATCCTGCTGCTGCTATCTGTCTGTTTGCATGGGTGTTGTTAATAGTGCCAAATAGTACTGGTCAAGTTAATAAAGTCAGTGAAATCACAAAATAAATGTAATCAGATTCCTGCACAAAGAGTATATGTGAAAACTATATGTGAAATGTGAATCATTTTAAGAGGGATCATAAAAAATGCATGTTGTTTTTTAATTAGTAAAAATTGCCAGAAATTTACAGGATTAACAATAAGTTACTGTAGTAAGAAATTTACTGTGAAATCAGTGAATGCTGGGTCATTTTCTTACAAATTTTTGTGAATTAACAGCAGAATGTTTCTAACATCACAGTAATTTGCTGCTCTTGTTTTACTGTGAATTCACATTATAAAGTTGTCTTTAACCATTTATTTGTTCATCACTGTATTTGTTTTAATGTTCCATTTGCTTGTGATCTTGGTCTTTGTTTATTCATGTTCAAATTTCTTGTCTAGCCAAGTCAGATGTGTGACAAATGGAAACACGCGATGACAAGCTAGAACATAAAATAAGCTAAGTGGCTGATTTTAAGTTAGTCAAACTAACTTAGCATGAATATGAAGATTTTATTTTAGCATTATTTAAGAAAATTTACCTAACTAACCAACAAATTACCAATAACCAATACCAATAATACATTTTAAATTCATAACTGAATTCATAATTCATAACTGTGTATGTATCTCTCTCTCTGTCTCTCTCTCTCTCTCTCTCTCTAAATATATATATATATATATATATATACACACACACACACACAAACAGTTATGGTACATGAATTCAACATTAACTTTTTTGCTCACCAGCCACTGTGGCTAATGGATTTCCAAAGTTACTAGCCACTCAGCATTTTCACTGGCCACAATTTTGACATCTACACCATGTGGAAAAACTGCCATATAGATCTTTTTAATATTATCTCATAATTTGGCAGCAGGTATATTAGGCTGCTGTCACTTTAAGACCTGAAGCACAGATCCATTATACTGTTACACATGCGTTTTCTTTCCCAACTGTTTACATTCACTTAAAACACAACTGACTGTGTTTACGTGAATACTCGCCAAGACTGGCATTTTGACATTATTGTGTGTGTATTTGACTGTTTAAGCACAATAAGCAGTGAAAAAGAACTCAATTTGGTACTAAGAGGCGGATTTATGTGCGCACACTTTGGGTGCGAGCACAAAATCTGTGGGAATGAGTAAAATTATGCACAATATGCGCAATTCCATGCCAAAATTCAAGCCCTGTAACACCAACAATATTCATCTGGAGCATTGAAACGAGTGAGTAAGGGGAGGCGGATTTATGTGCTAACTCAACTTTATATATTTAACCTGAAAATTATGTCAAAATTAAGTGTAACTGGAACACAAATAACTGGATTTTGTCTTCTCATTTCAGAACACCACTGACACATACATACATTTCCACTAGGTAATACAGTAGGCAAGTTTGCATAGAATTTAGTCTTTCAACTCACTACCCCCTCAAAAAAAAAAAAAAAAAAAAAAAAAAAATCTGTAATCAACTCGGCTGTCACCACAGATTAAAAAATCTGTGATTATGTGATCCCTCTTCACATTTGCTGAAACCAGCAACTGCTGTAAGCTGTCTTTTCCTTAGGATAAAGTTTTTATAAAGTTTTTATAATCCTATATTAGGATAAAGTACATTACATTAAGTATCATCCTTGCCTCAAAGCAGACCTGGATATATAGATGACATCAAAAGCTGCCCCGTACACAGCTGTTAGCGATGTGTCACACAAAGTCAAATAAAATACAACCAAATATGCTGCTGTTACCGTTAAACTTTGACTGACAAACATACTGGGGTCTGTATTATATCCACATGACAGGGATGATCCTCTGCGGGCTGTGATGGTCTGTTTTACGTCCCTGTTTTTAAACCCGGTCCATCATAGCAGATCACGCTGCAGTCTACTAATTGCAAAGTTGAATGTGATCCCAGCAAAACCATATTTCTCCTCAGTGTCAACTGCAAAGTAATGCGTGTGTTAATGTTTCCTTGTTCAGCGGGCTAGTGGAGATGGGGTATTTAACAACACAAGAACAAACACCAAAACACCGTCCATCAATTGCAAACACTGAGCTTGCTTAGCATGTGGGTGGTAGAAATCATACAAGAGGCTGGCTGCATGCACTGCAAACAGAGCATGAACGCTTGTGTTGCCATGACAAGAGCGATAGCACAAGGAGAAGATGGTGTAAAGGCAATTTGCAACCAAACACTTGGGAGGAAGTTCTCCCAGTGGAAATGAGTCAGCTTCTTACACAAAACAAAACAAACACTAAGATACCCAGGAAATTGAATAGAACCAAGCATGGGATCACTCCCACTTATCTGCTACTTCTGTCAAATTTTCAAAAGAGTAGGCCGCAAAATCTGTGGTGTACAAAATGAACAGCATGTATGGTTAACAGGAACGTTTTGGCCCGAAAAACCAACAAATGTTCTTCAAAAAAGAGGTGTTTATCTCTTTTTTTATTATTATTGTATATAAGCTTCTTCTGGCTTCATGGAGTTTATTTTGCTTTTTGACCTTACCAGCCTTGAAACACATACTTGTTGTGCCACGGCTTGCCACTCAACGTTATTATGTGCTCATCTCATCACTTACAGTTTGTTGAGGTCACAGAGGAGGTCACAGTTTTGAGAACACTGGAGGAGGACAGTCAGCTCACTTAATAATGTCTTGCTGACCTTTGCCTGTTAGAGATTAAAGGGTTAGTTCACCCAAAAATTAAAATTCTATCATTAATTACTCACCCTCATGTCGTTCCACACCTGTAAGACCTTCGTTCATCTTTGGAACACAAATTTTTCATAAAATGGCTCAGTGAGGCCTGCATTGCCAGCAAGACAATTAACACTTTCAATGCCCAGAAAGGTATTAAAGGCATATTTAACACAGTTCATGTGACTACAGTGGTTCAACCTTAATGTTATGAAGTGACGAGAATACTTTTTGTGCGCCAAAAAAAACTAAATAACGACTTTATTCAACAATATCTAGTGATTGGCGATTGCAAAACACTGCTTCATGAAGCTTCGGAGCTTTACAAATCTTTTGTTTCGATTCAGTGGTTCGGAGCATGTATCAAACTGCCAAAGTCATGCCCCCTAGTTGTGAAACATTGAAATTTCGAAACACTTATGACGTAACAAAGCCTCGTTTACTGAAATCACGTGACTTTGGCAGTTTGATACGCTCCGAACCACTGATTCAAAACAAAAGATTCGTAAAGCTTCATGAAGCGGTGTTTTGAAATCGCCCATCACTAGATATTGTTGAATAAAAGTCGTTATTTTGTTTTTTTGGCGCACAAAAAGTATTCTCGTCACTTCATAACATTAAGGTTGAACCACTGTTTTCACATGAACTGTTTTAAATATGTCTTCAGTACCTTTCTGGGCATTGAAAGTGTTAATTGCCTTGCTGGCAATGGAGGCCTCACTGAGCCATCAGATTTTATCAAAAATATCTTAATTTGTATTCCAAAGATGAACAAAGGTCTTACGGGTGTGGAACAACATGGAATTTTCCTTTTTGGGTGAACTAACCCTTTAAATAGTAACAGCGTTTCATTAGGACTTGGGCAGAACACTTACAACACATTTACTGTACACATACAGTAAATATCAAATGAATGAAAATATGACTTTTGTAAGTAATGAAATAAAATTCTGGCAAAAAAGCGATTAAAAACACATAATAACAGAATTGTCTTATGTAACAGAAATGAACTGCTGTAGAAAAAGTTAGGTGCCATGCAAAATGTAACGTGTAATTGCATTACTCATTACAAATGTATTGGAGTAAAGAGTACAGACATAATCAAATATGTAGTCAAGTTGAGAGTAAAAGTTGCTAATATCCTTGATACTCTGTCAAAGTACATAGTAGCCAAAGATACTATTTAAGTAACTAATTAAGTATAGTAACTAATTAAATACTTTATGCCACTGGTGCACTCAAAAGTGTTCAGTATCCGTTTGAAGTGAAGTGAAGTGACATGTGGCCAAGTATGGTGACCCATACTCAGAATTTGTGCTCTGCATTTAACCCATCCAAGTGCACACACACACACAGCAGTTAACACACACACTGTGAACACACACCTGGAGCAGTGGGCAGCCAATGCGGTTTGGTGCCTTGCTCAAGGGTCTCACCTAAGTCATGGTATTGAGGGTGGAGAGAGCACTGGACATTCACTCCCCTCACCGACAATCCCTGCTGGACCTGAGACTCGAACCCATGACCTTTGGGTTACAAGTCCGACTCTCTCTCCATTAGGCCACGACTGCCCCACGACTGCCCCACGACTGCCCCACGACTGCCCCACGACTGCCCCACGACTGCCCCACGACTGCCCCACGACTGCCCCACGACTGCCCCACGACTGCCCCACGACTGCCCCACGACGTTTCCCTGAGTCATTCAATTTTGAACAATTTTGAACATTGCATAAAAGGATATAACAATGTAATACTAGCAAATAAATAATAATTTCCACACGCTTTGGCAAAAAAAAAAGAAAAATAATCTGTTATTATTTGACAAAAACATTTGAGAAAACAAGCATACTAAGCGCTAATGGGTGTACAGTATAGTCTATAGTGTTTTTCAGAAGCTCTGTTGAGCAGTAATCTGTGTGATGTCTGGTGTGCATGACTCACTGCACGGCACTCAGTACAGACGTGTGTCAGCAACCCTGCTGCAGGGCTAAGTGATTAATTAGTCACAACAGGAGCTCTGCGCTGACAGCTCTGCCACGCAGGTTACACCTCTTTGATCGTCATTCACCGCTGACAATTCATCTCTATGAACCGGAGGAAGTCAAGGGAGGAAATCAATGAGACTGGTTGTATATACATACCATCGCTTATTCTTTGACTGTCACATCACAGGAGGCAGATTGGACCGGGTTGTGACACTAGCCGCATACGCACATCAAACAACTCGTTATCAGATCCATTCAGTCTGATTCTTCTGTTGTCTGCCTGCAACCTACTGTATGTACAAAAAGTTTTAGAGCCTTTAGGTGTCTGTTTCTCTTTTGTTATTAGTGGCAACTGAATCCCAAGTGACATTAGTCAGCAGTAAGCAAGACATATTATTAAGGGATGACTAAAAAAATGCTGTAAATTAAGACAAAATAATGATGCAACCCTTTAACAATGTTTTGTTTTGTTTGCAGAAGGCGGCCAGATAAACAACATGATGCAAACGCACCAATATCCAGCCCTCAGCCAGCTGTCCCATGTCTACGAGCAACAACAATCGGCAAAAGAGTTCAACAAATACGCCTCACTGAAGGCTGTGGGTAAGGATATACAGTACACTCGAAAGGATCATTTTTAGCACGTCAGTGTTATACTCTCATGTGGATCTTTCCTGTGCAAAACTCATAAATTATTCCTCTTATTGAACATAGCATTTACCGCAGAATATTTTACAAATGATTAATGAATCCCAGAATAAGAGGCTTTGAGAGGTGTTTTATCACTGGATCTGAATGGAAAGAGAGTCACTGTACCTCATTACAGTTCGCTTGGGAGTATTCAAATACAGTATATCTCATTAGGAAAACTCAATATATATATATATATATATATATATATATACATACATAAAATGGCAAAGCTGAATTTTCAGCAGCCATTACTCCAGTCTTCATTATCACATGATCCTACGGAAATCATTCTAATATGCTGATTTGTTCCTCAAGACAAATTTCTTATTAATATCTTCTGAAAACAGTTGTGCTGTTTAATATTTTTGTCAAAACCATGATACAATTTTTCAGGATCCTCAGAAAAATTCAAAGGTTCATCTTTTATATTCGTCTTTACTGTTACTTTTAATCAATTTAATGCACATTGCTGAATAAAAGTGAAAACAATGTATGTATATACACTCAAAGGCCAGTTTAGGTACACCTTGCTAGCCCCAGGTTGGACCCCTTTTTGCCTTCAGAACTGCCTTAATTCTTCATGGTATAGATTCAACAAGGTGCTGGAAACATTCCTCAGAGATTTTAGTCCATATTGACATGGCAGCATCACACAGTTGCTGCAGATTTGTTGGCTGCACATCTATGATGCAAATCTTCTGTTCCACCACATCCAAAAGGTGCTCTACTGCATTGAGATCTGGTGACTGTGGAGACCATTTGAGTATAGTGAACTCATTGTCATGTTCAAGCAGAACCGGCAGAAGCGGAGCACTGAAGAAGGGGCGTATGCAGTGCTGGTCCTCCCTATACACAAAGTACGCAAGTTGCATAGGGCCCCCTTGCACTCAAAGATGATTTAATGCCTAGTGCTGTGTGATTAATAGAATTTTAGTTTCATTTTTGATTTTGGTTTCCAACAATTATGAAAACACGACACCGCATTCAAAGCGGTGCACTGTTGCCTTTCCTACATAACATCCAAATCAGTCAAATCATGTAATGTGACTGATGTAATATACAGTCTCATGCCGGACTAGATTGATACTAAAAAGGAGTTAAAAGCATATTGAACTGCAAAAGTGGCTCTCTGTGCGTACGCTCTAAGATGGAGCGAAACATGGACAAGTAAAGGCTATTTGGGGCTTCGGGAGTGTGCTTAAATGGAAAAATTCACACACAAAAATATGACAGAATGTCTGTCTTGGAGAGTTTTCACTGAAACATATTCAGTTATGTCTTTAGTAAACATAAAGAGTAGGGAAGGTTTCCACCGCAGGAGCTTTCTCCAGGAACTAGGGACTTAGGGGTGATACTCGGTGTGTTTTGACCGCAGGGACCAGGGTCTAAATGAAGTTCCAGGTAAAAATTTCCCCCTCAGAAAGTCCCTGCTCACAAGGAAGTACTTTTTCGAAGTTCAGGAACATTTGGGGGTGGGACTTGGGCACTGAACATGCTGACTGGTTGAGTTCATGCAGCATTTTATTTCAACCACCATTTTTAAAAGTCTGTTGCAGTGTGTGCAGTAAAAGTTGTTTGCTATTCAAATCAACAATGGAGTTTAAAAAAAATACAACCGATGGACCGACGACGAGGTTCAGGCTTTATTAATCTTATGTGCGGAGGAGAAAATCCAGTGGGAACTGAAAATTCACGTGAAGTCCTCAGTCACCGGACTAATTTGCCTAATGTTCACAGTACTTTAGACAAGTGGTAGAGTCTATGATGGCCAGCTCCTCCTCTCTGGACGTCCAGTGGGGTGGAGGGATACAACTCTCCTCCTCTCTGGACGTCCAGTGGGGTGGAGAGATAGAGTTGTGGGTAGGGTTAGGGTAGTATTAGGGTGTGGTTGTACATTCGCTCCTCCTTGCTGGACGTTAGCTCCCCCCCCCCACTAGACGTCCAGTGAGGGGGAGCTAACGCAAGCTCCACCAATTTACTCTGCAGTGAGTACCTTCTTACTTTAGACTGCGATGAAAACGCAGACAGCAACAGGTCTGGGGGGGAAAAACTTCCTGGGAAAAAAGTTCTTATGTGGGACAAATTGTTCCGGTTAATTTCTGTGGAAACCTGTTAATGTTAATCAAACAACAAAAGAAAACGAATACAAAAGAATAATTCACTGCTCTTCACTGAATAACTTTATTAACTTTAACATAAGAATCAATGCATATTTATTTCATACGGTGAAGAAAGTGTTTTATTTTTACATTTGATTACTTTATTCAGTTTCTATATAGGCTTTTATTTTTAGAAGGCTAAATTTTATTTTTTTCTGTTGTATTTGTCCTATTGTTTGTAATTCTTTTTATTGCATTACTGTTTCAACTCTCTGAAAGAACAGATTAAAGGGTTAGGGTCATTTTGGGGGGTTTTATGAACACACTGACAGGGGCCCCTAAAAGTTTTGCTTAGGGCCCCCAGGAGTCTAGAACCCCCACTGGGCGTATGAAGTAATGAAAGGGGGCGGTGACATAACACAAAGTTTCCCCAGATAGAAAAACATAAATGGCCCATTCATGTACAACTATGAAACTAAAATCTTCTGAAAAATACAGATGGCAGAGCATTGAATAATATCACTAGATAAAACAAAAAGGAAAATTGCCTAGGACAACATATTATAAATTTCAACTCCCAGAGTCTTAGATAGGTTACACAATTTCAGTGGTTTTGCCATGAATACAGATAGGTTACCATGATACTACCACTACCAAAAGTAATTAATTGTGTCTGCTTTACTATAAAACATGCTCATTGCGTGGTGATAAACAGTAACAATACAGTGAAGTAATCAACTAACTACGACCAATTATCTAGCCCTCTAAACATGAAAAAAATATTTCATCCTACAGTACCTTTAGTGTACTCAGTATAGAGCTGCATTCTTTGTGGCACGGGAATTTGTCAAATGTGCCAGTCAAAATATAATTTTGTGAAACTGTCCTTAAGTAAAATATTGCTATAATAGCCTAATATTAAGGGTAGAAAGCCTATGCACTTGGCAATTGTGATTTTTTTTTTAAAAATGTATTCTATGTCATCATTAAAATCCACCCCCTCATGCCCCCATGGCACCATGTTCAATAAACCAGTTTGAGATTATTTGAAATTTGTGAGATGGCACATTATCCTGCTGGAAGTAGCCATCAGAAGATGAGTACACTGTGGTCATAAAGGGATGGATATGGTCAACAACAATACTCAGGTAGGCTGTGGCGTTTAAACAATACTAAGTTTAATACTAAGTGTGCCAAGAAAACATCCCCCACACCATACACCACCACCAACAGCCTGAACCATTGATATGTCCGAATGTAGCAGCAGAAATCGAGACTTATCAGACCAGACAACGTTTTTTCCAATCTTTTATTGTCCAATTTTGTTTAGCACATATGAATTGTAGTCTCAGTTTCCTGTTCTTAGCTGACAGGAGTGGCACCCGCTGTGGTCTTCTGCTGCTTTAGCCCATCTGCTTCAATGTTTGACGTGTTGTGCGTTTAGAAATGCTCTTCTGCAGACCTTAGTTGTAACGAGTGGTTATTTGAGTTACTGTTGCCTTTCTATCAGCTCGAACCAATCTGGCCATTCTCCTCTGACCTCTGGCATCAATAATGCATTTTTGCCCACAGAACTGCATCTCAGTCAGCTCCCTAGTTCAGTTGTCAGGGCACTGATCTGGGAGTCGGCCATTTTAAGTGCTGTCTCAATCACAAAAACCTTTCATAAAAATACATCGCTAGACAGGTAATGAACATAATCTAGATAACATTTATAATTTATTTATGGCTGAAATGTTGGACTTTTATGTAACAAGCAAAGTATTTATCACAATGCACTTTAAATAACATTTAAAAAATGTCAGAAAGATAACAGTTGTGCTGTTGTTCATAAATATCAGTAGTGATGTTGTACAATGAGGACGTTGTCATGTCGCTGGAAATAGAGTTATCAGTGTCCCAATGTAGTGACCCAGGGTCCTTACTGTCCTTACCAGTGCCCGAATTCATGTACACTATATACTGATTCACGAGCTGATTGAGACGTACCCCATGTCTACATAGCTAAATGCATTGAGTTGCCATGTGATTGGCTGATTAGATATTTGTGTTAAAAAGGAGTTGAACAGGGGCCCGTTTCAATAATGAGGTTCAACCAACTCTGAGTTAAAACTTGAACTCTGAGTTGACTTACTCTGAAATGGGAAACTCTGAGATTTCTGTTTCAGAACAGTTGAATTGAGTTAGGTCAATCAACTCTGAGTAGGTTGACTCTGAGTTAAGCGCGTGCACCATGACTATGAAAAGACATGATCAATGGAGCTCCGATATTACGATTCACCAAGGCAACAGCACCCGATAAAAAGATGCCCACATACTTCCGAGTCAATACAAGTTTAATTCTTATCACTGTTATAATATCAGAGGTGAAAACAGAACATAAGTCATTTTTTTATTTTGCAAATTATCTGTCAATGGGGTTAGAAAATAAAGAAGCGGCTATTTACACTAAGTGGAAATAGCATATTTTCTTAGCGATAGATGCTATTTACAGTAAGTGCAATTAGCTGTAGATGCCAAGAAAAATAGAAAATAGTAATATGTTCTATTTACCATGTAAAAGTAGCAGTTCTTTGCAAGAAGTGTAAATAGTAATTAGATGCTATTTATAATTTAGACTGGCAAATACATACTATGTGCACCTCAGTATTGTTGTACATTAACAGGATGCAATAATAAAGTGTAAATGATTATATTTATTAAAATTATAAATACTTTTATCATTATTAAACACTCGCACTCACACATTAGGCACTTTACTTCCACTTCTTCACACTTTCTGGTGTGATATGTGATGGGAAAAGGGAAAGAGCGAGCTCGGCAAAAGGTGGACTCAAACCCGGATCAGTCGCTTCACAAGCCAATTCTACGCACCTTACGCACTACTGCTAACACCACTGAAGCCGTTGAATCATGCACGTCGTTTTTAATATTGTGTGACATTGGTGGGTGGAGTTAGTGTAAATTTGCACTGAGTAATAGACACTCTGAATAATCTTGTTTTTGATTATTTTTATTACCACACTGGCAAATAATTTTACTTAAGTAAAAGGTACTTAATTTAGATTCCCCCCCAGAAAACAAGACTAAATATCTTATATAATTTTCTTATATAGAAAATGCATCTTGATTTAAGAATTTTTAGATATTTGTACTTTAAGACAAAAATACTCAAGTAAGAAAAGCAATTTTGCAGCGTGAATGAATGAATGAAGTATTTAAACATCGCTTGCCCTTTAAAAAGGGGGAGGAGACCGAAAGAAATGCTGGGTTTACCTAAGAAAACCTGCTCTTGACCAGGTTAGGTTCACAGAGTAAGTTACCAATGGATATACCTCCATTTCTGAAATGGAAAAACCAGAGTTTCCCTCATTTCAGGGTTACATACTCAAAGTTTTTACTTAACCTCCTTTCTGAAATGGGCCCCAGGTGTACCTAATAAAGTGGCCGGTGAGTGTATATACTGAATTTAAAATAAAAATCTAAAATAACTGGGAAAACCGAAACTACAATAAATTTGCATGACTTTAAAACTAAATCAAATCAAAAAATGTTATAATATGACATGGCATTTTAGAAAACTTGAAATCTTTACAACCCACTTGCATTAAATATGAAAATGCCACTAGACTAGATAGTAATAGTAATAACTCTAGACTGTAATTCTAAAGATCTTAAACTTTTCAAATGTTTTTTTTAAGACATTTAAAATAAAAACTAAATAAAATATATAACTAAACTAAAACCAACAATGATAGTGAACACTAAATTGAAGAAAAAAAAAAAAAATAAATAAATAAAAACGAGTAAATAACCCTGTGTTGAAGTTGCTATTGATAAAAGTGTCTGCTAAACGCATAAAAGTAATGCCATAGTTTAACTGTATTGCTACTATTGTTTCTCCAAATGATCACCTGAGGATTTCTCAATCAATGTGACTCAGTCTCACTGATGCATGTCATTTATACTGTGAAGTCACCTCAAGCTTCCTTCCTGCCCCTACCAGACAAGCCAAATGTTTTGATTTCACCTTATCATGGATGATATATACTATGAAATCATCGAGCAGAGAAAAACTGACCCTCTGGCATCATAGTTATTTTTTCTTATTTAATTGCCTCCTCCATGAAAATTCCCAAAGGTGCAAAATTGTTAGAGCTGATAAGCCCCAATTCTACAAATCAATTCTTCTCTCTCAGTCCCCAAATACATCTCTAAGGTCACAGAATTGGATTTCCACCCGATAAAGAAGTGGAGCTTCTAATAAAGGCCTGTACCAGAATATCCTCCCACCAAAACCCTTTGAGATCCTGATGACACTAACTCCATGCGTGGAGTCACGGAGTTGCGAGCCGATAGATATTTGAACTCTGTCTCGGGGCACTAGTTACAAAAACACGATTCATCTTGATTGCACTGTTGAGCACTGTAATTGATTCACCCGTCTGTTGTGATGATCCGTGTATCTGATACAGGGAGCAGAGCAACTGTGAAAAAATGTCCACCGTGCTAACGTCTCCGTCTTCTCCCACAGGGGCAGATGTGCGATAAATAAGATTTATCATCACACCGCAGACCAAACTCGTTTTAAGCATGAAAAGTTTATCTTCAAGGTCGTCAAAGCAGCCGACCATCAAAAGTAGACAGAGGAAGTCACACTAGGATGCCTGGTACTCTAAGAGTAATGATCCTCTTATAAACATGAATCACCTGGTTAAAGGACACATCTCCCAGAGGGACGCGACAGGCTGTACTTACACTGACCGCAGATTGAAAACCTTAACTGCTTTTCTGTAAAACTCATGCGTTTCTGCAGGAAAGGTGGGACACTGACCTTACTATTGCGCTGTTTACCAACTGAAATGGCTATTTTTGACTGGATGACTATGTCTATATATTACTATATTTTCTAAATGCATGTTATTGATCTTATGGTGTTTTTTTTTTTTTTTTTTTTTTGAGCTCATAGTTCGATAGATCGATCAACTCGATCTTCCACTGAAATTTCAGACTTCTCTCTGGTGATGTATGCCAGACTTCTCCAATCATTTAGTCTGCCTGCTTAAACCACACCCCTTTCTTACAATCGACCTCAAGCTCACATTAAGATCTGACTCCGTCCAATCAACAACCAACAGATGCATTTTTATTTCTTTTTCGATAACCCATTTTACTCGGATGCACATCACAATATGTAAGAAAAATCTGTCACTATTTCCATTACATTACATTGCAACTTTAATATTGAGATGTTACAGATGTTATGTCATAGATATCATCTTAAATTTTCAAATAAATTAAAGATTTAAAGGGGTCATATTTAAAGGGGTCATACTTTATTTTTTATAATATTTTTTTAAATATTACATATTTTTTATTTTAATTATGATATAATGAGGGAAAAAAAACATAAAACTGTTAAAATGTAAAAAAAAAAAAGTTTAATAATAAAAATATAAATATTAAATAATAAAAAATATTATATGACTGGTAACACTTTAGTATAGGGAACACATATTCACTATTAACTATGATTTTTCCCTCAATAAACTCCTAATTTACCGCTTATTAATAGTTAGTAAGATAGTTAAGTTTAGGTATTGAATGTAGAATAAGGTCATGCAGAATAATATGTACTTAATATGTACTAATAAACAGCCAATATTCTAGTAATATGCATGCTAATAAGCAACTAGTTAAAAGACCATGAAATAAAGTGTTACCATATGACCCCTTTGTCTATCTTTATGATATATTATTTATGACATGACCTCTTTAATCTGTATAATATTTTCATTGTATACCCTTTCAGTCAAAAATAGCCATTACAGTTGGTACACAGTGTCCCTCATTTTCTACAGAAACAACATCAGTTGAACATAATGTTAGTTTTAATGTGCCAAAACAGTCCTATTTAAATTTTTAATTTAGAAATAATAGCATCTGTTCTACTTCTTCCTAAATAGCTCCCTGTGATAGGTCATTTTGTTAGCATAATTTCAAGTAATGTTTTTTTGTACTGGGTACATAACACTCTTCTGTCTAATGGAAAATTCAGTTTCTTTCTACATAAACCTTTTATGTATGACAACTTCACACAATTGCTATCTCCCTTGAGCTCAACTAACCTCACTCTTCCTCTCTATCTTGCCATCAGCGGCCAAAGCCAATGGTGATTTCCTCAACAAGCAACACCGCCACTTGGTCGAGTTGGCGGCTAAGGGAAGCCTGCCGCTTCATCCAGTCAGAATGGAGCACGTGGAGCCCACGGCTTCTTACGTCACAGAGGTCCCGTGCCTCAAGCAAAATGGACAGAAGCCCAAGAGCATTAAAGCCCATGTGGCCCATCCTGCAATGGCCTACAGCTCCAATACCATCGCAAACCCCGGCATGCTGAGGAGCTGGGAGAACGCAGAGACTGCAGGTCGCCGCAAAACCTACGGACCTAGGAAGATGTGCACAGTGGAGCAAGTTAATGAGCTACACACTGCCCGCAGTCATCATTACCTACCAACGCAACCCTACTTTGTAACCAACAGTAAGACAGAGGTGACTGTGTAAGAGGCTGAATATGCTTCAAAGCAAGTGACAGAGAGCCAAAAGTGATTATTGTCATGAAAGGACTCTCCACACTGCCCCTAGTGGACTGGAGGCACAACAGGGGTGAGCATGTTATGCCCTCACGATAACATCCACTGACTGTGAGGCCAGGGATACTTGGAAATGTTCACCACAATTTATATCCACTGTAACAATGATGTGTTTGTGTTCTGTCAATGAAAAGGTAAAAGGAAACAGATGTAAAGAATTGGCACACGAAAAGATTCAGATCAATAGCAATAAGATCTAATAAACGTGTATGGAAAGAATGGCTATGGAGAGAAAAGACATTACAGAAATGAAACATACCGGATTATCGATCCCAGATATTAAAGGGCTGGTGTGGAGTATGAAACACTGAGTGATGCTCTTATCTGAAATAATATAGAGAAAATTTGTTGGGTGTGATATTGATTTGATGAAGATGGCATAAAAGACACTAGGTTTGAGGCTGTGCCTTTTGTTTTCTCATTATAAAGCACCTCGGTCAAGCAACTAAACAAATGACGCTTGAAATCAGAAGAATATTAGTAGCGATGGTCACATGTATGGAGTATTTAATGCCGAGGTAGCATTGTCATGCCATGAGCAGCACTGTTAAAGAACACGGAAGCTTGGACACAACTTGTGTCTTTGGAAATATGTGTTTGGTCTCCTTTTTGCGTAACATTCGGCATTACTTTTTTATGTGTACTCTCAAACGCATATGAGCATGTTGAAATATTTGTCAAAATGTCATCAGTAGTTGTATCTGCTGCCACATGTAAGCTTTTTTTGCACTTTTACAAATGTGTCGTACAGAAGGTGCATTTTATTTTTATTTTTTTCCCAAACAGATGCGACCATAAAAGTATATTTATACCATTGCCAATATATTTATGCAGATTATACAGTACATTGTGCCAAGAAGTAGCTGGTTGAAGTTGTTGTGTTCAGCATTATTTATTTAAATATAATTATTTTTGTTTTGTTTTTATTCTATAGTATGTTCAAGACAAAATGTTTTTTAATGGAGTGGTAGTTCTGGAGATGAAGATAAAATAAAGCTTTTTCTTTCCTCATTCTCTTCATCCTTATTTTTCCCCTTCCACCGCTGTCTTTGATGCTAACAGGATTTTGCATTGTGAGGTTTTTGTACACAGGTCGATGAACTTTGTTGTATCCAATTGAGTTAATTCAGAAATGCGTAAACCTGGAAATATCAACCCAAAGAACTTGACCTGCTCCTGCACTTCCCTGTGATTGCAGGGGAACCAGATCATGTGGAATAACTCTAGTCTAGGACGGATCCCGTCAGCCTCACTGCCCGGTAAAATGTCTATCTGCTCCATGCTTCTCAGTTATTCTGTTGTGTGCATGCAGTGAGCAGTGCCGTAACTGCTTGTTTGTGCATCATGAAATCTTACTTTTGCAAATTTATTCACGGTAGTTTTATTTTTTTAATTATTTTCCTTTACCCCATCATGCACTAAACCTACAATAGAAAGAAGCATGAGAATAAATAAAGTATAGAGTATAACTGTGCACTGTAAAGCCTTTAAATATCCCATAACAAACATCAAATTCTGAGGTCCATCAAAGGCTGTTGTGGTGTTTTGCCAGGAAACAGGCAGCAAGTCTTTCATCTGCTGCAATTCCGAGGAAGTCCCAGATGAGGAGAAGGACTCTGATTGATTTGATTCAGGCACTTTGAGCAAGAATAAGTCAGTTAATCCAATCCTCAGCTGCACACATTCACCTCTGAACAGGTGCCTGGAAACAGCCAGCGATTGAATGAGCCCGTTTCTGTGGGGGCCTTGTTGAGCTGCCAGAAATCAAAGTTCTGCTCGGCAAATTAAGATCGAGGGTGCAAGTGACCTAGTTAACCGAATCAGAACCGGCATACAGACACGTTGTATTAGGAGAGCGGGTGGCCGATTGCATTTTGTTTGTTGAGGACCCAGGCTGAGCATTGCATTTTACTATGGCTTCAACGTCTACATGAACTGGACAGACAAAGCAAAATATATTATTCTACAGAAAAACTATTCTATAAGGCTTATCTGGCTCTATACACAGAATGGACAGTATTGTCATGTATGCCAGGCTACCAAATTACATTATATATTATCAACACCAGTGTGATTCGTATACATTTTTCTAATTTAAAATATCAATATAATGCAAAAAGCGATAGATTTATCTAAATTTATTTAGCAGATGCTTTTACCCAAAGTGACTTACAAAGAGAAACGTTAAAACAGACAGTAGCATATGTACTGCAATACAAAACTGTTCAGAAAAGTACGAACCAGAACAGAAACAGTGAAACAACAGTGTTTAGATAATGGCAATATAAATTAGTGGATAAAATTTATTCAAATGCGAATGATTCATTGCTAAATCAATTGATGCATGAATATTAGTCCAAGTTATGTTTCACGTATACACATTAGCAGGCATTGACTAGGACCAAAAATCACAGCGTGTTCACAAATATGAAGCACTCACTGACTCCCTTTTTTTTTATACTCCAGTCAGAAATTTCTAAATTATGCGCACAACCTAATTTCAATTATGGGAGAAATGAAGTTGAGAAATGGTATTGACTGTGATTAATGGACTGAGCCTGAGATAAGTCTGATTGTTATGAGGTTATGATTAATTTGAAGTTGGAAAATGATAATGTGGATACTGAGAAACTAATCAGATTCAAGGGCTTATCTATTTCTTTTCATGTTTCAGTATTGCTACTTGTTCTTATCTATGAGTGTGCAATTCATTTTGTTTACAGTGAGTTTACATTAGGATATGTCACCACATGGCAGATAAGCTGACTTTAAAACAGTAATGTAAATACTATTTTTGTGCAGTGTCTTTGTATAGATATGACATTTAATAAAGATACACTAAACTGATCTCATTGGTGAAGGTTCATTTAATTGTACTTTGATTTATTCATTATTTACTTAGGACTGTCTACTTTTAAATTCACAATTATAGGTTTTTGGTTTTCTTTATTTGTACAGGTGTAGAATGTTAAGCTTGCAGGTATTACGCATCTTTCTTGTTCAACTTGGACCAATGAGGTCCATGATGTTTATATGACAAAAGCTTTTGCTTAGACAAACTGATGCAAAAAACAAGTTGATTTCATCCATATTATATGTTAAAAAGTTAAATGTTCTCCTAAGCTGTTCTTTCATGAAGTATAGAAAGCAGTACACACAAAGTTAATATCCATTTTAGAAATGTTTAGGGCTATCCCTTGAATAAACTGAGAAATCATAAATGTTTACTAATCTGTATGACCTGACATTGCATCTGAGTGACTGAAATGGATGTTGCGCCTGTCACAGGGTTGCATCTGAATTAAAATGCAGTTTTGGTTCACCTATGTGCCGGTCTTTACATTTAAGTTTTCTGTCTTTCTGTGTTTCATGTGTAGATAGATAGATAGATAGATAGATAGATAGATAGATAGATAGATAGATAGATAGCAGTACTTTTTCATTCATACTGGTTTAAACTAGAACACAATGAAGTGCACAAAACAATCACTGATGCAATCTGTCATCTCAGACAATGATCTCTTATGGCTATATTACAGAGGCTGTGTGCACTGCTGCAGCTGATTCTGTACATTGAAGCCTGAGTACGTTATTCTGCCCGTCGATGTTGTAGTTCTTCTGGTTCATGGAGATGACAGGCCATTGCACCCACCAGTCCTCTGCTTGGTCTAAGGGCATGATTACTGAAAGCCCTATGGACACATTGAGTCTGCAGATCTAGCGCCTGTCATATGGTGAGTCACTGCAATGAGATTCAGTTTCTCAAGCCTCATCCACAACTGACATGAATATTTATGTATGAGGTACACTTTTATCTCCCACTGTTTTCCCCCTGAGTGTTCGCCCCTGTAACACTAACTTCCTGTCTGAGACAAATGACTGATCCTGGGATTGGTCATGTGGAACATAAAAAACTTTCAAAGCACTGCTTCTCTTTATCTGTGTGAGGATAAACCAGTGCAGGGTACACAAGAGACTCCTCACCAAGCCTTACCAATGAGATGAGCTCAGGTCTTTGATTCAGAGATAATATGAGCATTTCCATCATGTCTTTGGCCTAAGTTTGTGTCAAAGGGCTGCAACTATGGCTGCTTAGACTGACTGGCTTCTGAGAACCAGTTCACAGATGCACTGGAGAACTCAGTCTTATACGTGAACGAATCTTTAAAAACGTGAGTGAACAGGGTCATTGGAAAGATTCGACTTTTTTAAAATAAGATTTATTAATGAAACAGATATTGCTTCCATCTGCGCTGTTTTTCTGTGTTAACATGTACAAACATTAATTTGTGTCTTTCAAATGAATCAGTTGAACCGGTTCACATGAATTGGACTGAATCAGTCTGAGCAGTTCTAGAGTCAAAAACTCAACTGAACAACTGTGGGTATTCCAATACTTTAAAAATATATACTAATTTTGATGAAGAACTTACATTTTAAACCAGACCTATTAAGCAAAATTCACTTTTATAAGGTGTTTGAACACCAATATGTGTCTGCAGTGTGTAAAAACAATCAGCCTATAATGGCAAATCTCTGCTCGCTCATTTTATAATTCCCATAAGTCAAAAGCAGTCTCTTTAAATGAGCTGATTCAGATTCCCACCACGATGACATCATCATAGGGAGAAGCCCTGGCCAAAGCCGGTGATGATCTTCCCTATTAGCATAGACACAGCCCTGAGTGAGAAGCACAGAGTCCGCCATTTCTGTATCCTCGCTGTAGCAGCTGGAGTTGTAAATGTCTGCGCCAGAGAGGCATTACAAGTGTTGTGTACCAATGCACATAAGAGTCTTCATAGACTCCCACCATCTGAGTCACTGAGGACATGGTGGTTAAATTTCATTTTCGAAGGAAATGTCCCGAAGAAAATCGGTAAAGTCTTATACGTTTGCGTCAATTAGTCTTTTCAACGACTCTGGTTCGAACATATAAGGCTGTATACCACTACTGACATTTTCAGTGCGTGAGATTGTCCTGTTTTGTTGTTGCCGGTGTTCTGGCAATCTGTCCTACGCCTGTATGCTGGAGCATGAGCTCTTGAATCTCCACCCTCTTCTTAAAAGGGGCCGGGAGCATCAGCTCATTTGCATTTAAAGGCACAAACACAAAAACAGCACGTTTTTGCTCACCCCAAAAAAAACATGTTATAAAAAATTATCTGTGGTGTATTTTGAGCTAAAACTTCACATACACACTCTGGGGACATCAGAGACTTATTTTACATCTTGTAAAAAGGGGCATAAAAACGACTTTAAAGAGGACCTTTTATGCCCCTTTTTACAAGATGTAAAATAAGTCTCTGATGTCCCCAGAGTGTGTATATGAAGTTTTAGCTACCACTACTGACATTTTCAGTGCGTGAGATTGTCCTGTTTTGTTGTTGCCGGTGTTCTGGCAATCTGTCCTACACCTGTATGCTGGAGCATGAGCTCTTGAATCTCCACCCTCTTCTTGAAAGAGGCCAGGAGCACCAGCTCATTTGCATTTAAAGGGACAAACACAAAAACAGTGCAAAACAGTGAAAATGTTTTTCATGTTTGAATAAAATGCTATTTTATTCTGTTAAAAATAGAAAAATGGCAACATGACGGATGAATACATCCGTCATGTTGCCATTTTTCTATTTTTAACAGAATAAAATAGCATTTTATTCAAACACGAAAAACATTTTCACTTGAGTATTACAACAAACAATAGTAAAATTCATCCTTGGAAGAAAATCTAATTACCAGCAATATGTGCTGCTACATATGGCTTTTAAACATTTTATGGCAGGTAATATGCCCATGCCAGGATGTCAGATGATGATGCTGAATCAATTCATAGAAATAAGTCAGTCTTCACATCACTAGTTTTTAAGATGTCTTTTAAAAACAAAAAAAAATTAGAAACCTCTGCATTCTCTTCCATTCTGCCGCACTCTGTCTAGCTTTTTTTGGAAAGCTTCCTATGTGAATGGCCCTTTAAAGTATACCTCAGAAGAAGCTCAGAACATGGAGATTCAGATTGATACATAAACCATGACGGGTCGTAAGACAGGTCATCACCGGAGGGACTTGAGCTGTAATAATATTCATAGCGGTCCTTTAGTCTACCGCAGTAATTAAGACCTGAGTGGCAGTTTTGGAAATTCTAATAATACCTTTTTGTTACTGTCAGGTTTTTTTAGCTTCATTTGTGCTCCTGAATAATGTTATGATGAAATTATGACAGGTGAGCGCTCTGCGGAAATGAAGCTCACATGGGCCATTTTAATGCCTTTAGATCCAACAATTAGGTTTTCATAAAGCCCATTCTCATTTTATGCCCATAATGAATGTTCAGAGGAAGAGGAATTTTCTCATCAGTGATAATTTATGAGTCTTGCACAGCATATCCAGAAAGAGAAGCTGGGTCACGTAAGACGCCACAAGCGCCTTTTAATAAGCCCCCGCTCTGCGGTCCATTTCAACAAGGAGGAATATTTCCTCCTCGCAATCAGGAGTAATTTACTGCTTATACTGCAGGTTTAATGTGAAGTCGACAATCTGGCGGTGGTCACAAATTTTGGAAAAACTGTGAGAACTAGACCCCCAAAGCCTTGATGAAACCCAGCCGTTGCCATGGCAACAGAACTTGAGCCGCCTGCTTACAAATCTCTTTGTATGTTTCCACGGCAACAACTGTAGATAGGTGGAGAGGGGGTGGTGGTATGGAGGAGTGAGTGGGAGGGAGTGCTGCGTCCATTGTTTATGCTCTGGAATTCACTAGCACGATCATCTGAGATAGACCCCAAACAATACTCAGCAGTTTCAACTTAGTGTCCAAACACTAAGAATGATAACCCAAGACAAAGTTGGAGTGCAAACTAGATTTCAAACTCTTTGTTTTTTAGTTTAGAACATAGAGAGGTAACAAACTATATGCATATTCATCAAAACATCAGACAAGCCTTTGTTGTTAAGTCTTTTAACCTGACTTAACAACATTCATTACTAAATGAGAGTCAATTATATGCAAAATTGTTTCTTCTAGCAAAAAAAAAAAAAAACTGGCAAAAAGTAAAGTTTTGAAGCCTGTAAAAATCACTTGGCTTGTAAATCAGTTGGTTCAAGCAGGGCTCTACAGACTGAAGGATTCTATTCTTGTTACTTACAAGATTTTAACCTAAACCACTGGATGTGGGCTATGAGCATCTGTTAACCATAGCAACCGGCACAGAACCAAGCACAACCAAAATCCACTGCAGTATAGCCCTATCATGCTGTATGACACAGGAGGTATATCAATAATTACACTAAATTGATGTTATGGTGTTTCTCATTATGAGAGAACAGCAAGTACACAAACAGCACACACTTCAGCTAAGAACAGACGAGCTTCACTCCACACTCAGGGACAATAAAGCTTCATCCCACTGAGAGATGCTGCTTATCTCAGAAAACAATTAGAATGGCAGGCATCAAGCAAACTGCAAAGAGACTCAGGTACACACACACACACACACACACACAAGCACATGCATAAACATACTCATCAGCACAATATATCTTCCTATTCATGCGAGCCAGACAGGATCCTATCTCAGTGTAAGCTGTGGAAATATCTAATAATGGAACATGAATATAATAGAACACAAAGCAGCAGAAGATCATTTCAGCTATACAGGTACAGCTATACTTATACACATCTAAATTCAGACGACAGTAACTTTTTTTGTGGGGCTCTTTTTTTATTATTATTCTTACATTTATTTTAAGCACTTAAAACAACCTGAAGCAGTACTGTGTCTTCAAATCCAGAAGTTTCCCTGTGGGCAAAAAAAAAAAAAAAGTTTTATAATTACTTTTGGTGCAGAACAGGCCTATTTAGGGCTGATAGTTAATTTAATTTGTCATACAAGTGATTGAGCATAATAAAGCTGCCAAAAAGCATCAACTTCAAACGACTTCACACAAACAAGAAGAGTGCTGGTGTTCAGTCATTCTTTCTGCAGGTTTCATTGTTACACCATTAGGTGACCATTATGAGCGAGTCACTGAATCATTAATTTAACCAATTTGTTCAAAAACACCAACAAGTTTTTATGAGTCATTAAATCATTCACTCAACCAATTTGTTCAAAAACACTGATTCAAACAAGAACAAAACAGCTACTATGTTTCTCAGAAATACAAAATAATTAATTCAGCTCATTCATTCAAACAATTCATTCAAACATACTGATTCATTCAGGAGCGAAACAAATTTTGTGGGTGAGTCATTGAATCATTAACTCAACCAATTTGTTCTAAAACACTGATTCGAGCAAGAACAAAACAGCTGCTGTATGTTCCTCAGAAATGCACAATGGCAAATTAATCACATTTATTTAACTAATTAATTCAAACATACTGATTCGTTCAGGAATTAAACAAATTTTGTGGGTGAGTCATTGAATCATTAACTCAACCAATTTGTTCTAAAACACTGATTTAAGCAAGAACAAAACAGCTACTGTATGTTCCTCAGAAATGCACAATGGTACATGAGTCTCATTTATTCAACTGATTCGTTCAAACATAATGATTCATTCAGGAATTAAACAAATTTTTGTGGGCGAGTCATTGAATCATTAACTCAACCAATTTGTTCTAAAACACTGATTTAAGCAAGAACAAAACAGCTACTGTATGTTCCTCAGAAATGCACAACAGTTATTTCAGTTTCGTTTGGAACTATTTTCACTGACAGAGCAAAAGTAGACAAAGTAATGGTAATATTGTGTTTAAAATGTAAATGACTCAATATTAACTTCTTATTTATTGAACTGCTGTATAAGAGCAAAATTACATTTGTGAATTGGATTTATACAACACACTCGTGAATATCACATCAGCATTCTTGCTAGTGTGATATTGCTCAATTAAACCAAAAATATTCACCAATAGACTGAAATGCCAGTCAAATACTTTATGTACTTACTGTAAAAGGTAATTCCCACGCATCTTACTGAGTTTCTATGAGTTCAGGCTTCTCATATTTCTTTCTCAGTCAGCAATTTCTTGCATTGTTTACAGTGTTATTTCTTCCAAAAGAATATGGATTGCACTAGATTTGCTGATGGCTGTGGGAAGAATCTTAGCACTGACTCTATCAAGTCACTGAAAGATTCATCAGTTTCCTCATCATGCTCAGCCACAACAAACATTTATCCATCAGTAGCTCACCCCTCCACAGACAAATATTATACATTCAACTTAATGTCTAAGTAGCTTTAAATTAGCACAGCAACTAACATTTAATGAACTTGGGAAATAATTAACACATTGCGTATGGTCCATGATGGCATGATATCATAACTAATATGTGAAACCTTCTTAATATAGATTTAAACATAATTCTCCTTAAATTAACTAAAGGGTACTTCATTCTCAAACTCTTTAAAAATAAATAATATACAGCGGAGATGCATACAGTGTTGTTTAAGTGTGTATGCAGTATAGTGGAGCTGTTTCTTGTTGTGTAAACGTTCCTCCTGTTTCATGCAAATTTTCACACCTCGGGCATGAGCCAACCTGGCCATACTGGTTGTGCCCTTGTGTTGGGCCCTTAGCCAGCATTAACAGATGGCTGAATGGGTGACAAAGCTGCTGGAACCCTATTCAATGAGATGTGAATATGATTGTACCCTTTTGTGAGGGCCCTGTAAGACAAACGAGCTGTTTATGAGATTAAATTATGAACATTACAAGTTTTCTGTGATCTTTTCAAGTGATCAGCATGTATAAGAACACAGAACAAATACAACACACAACAATTTGGAATTAGTTTCATTGCTATTCTGTTTCCACAACAACACACACCTGGTATTTGTCGCACTTCATAGTATATGGCATGCATGCAGACTGGAGATGTGCAGCTGTTGCTATATACAGTGAGGGCTCTCCACACCAATCAGATCTGACCAAGGGTGAAGCATCTCCATAAAGATTCACAAGAGCACACTCATTTGCTCATTTCCGACACTCTGAAATACAGCTGGAGAAAATCTCGCCCCAAAAAAAAAAAAAAAACTTAACTATGGAAAGTGGTTGAAAATGAAAGTCGCTATGAAACAACATTCGCAGCCGTATATGATGCATGTAGAAGGTTTCCAGAGAATAACTATAACTCCACATATCAGCATAAATATTGTCTGCTGATAATATTCTGGAGCTAAAAATGAAATGCATTTAGATGAATAGATCCGACCTAATTATACACAAAGCCATTTTTATATCTCTAACATGCTTGAGGCACAATAGTTCATAGGACTTTAGTGTTTGATGCAGCCCCATGAGAGATTGTCTGTGTATATAAAGCTATACAGTATGACAAATTTTACAAAAAAAAAGAAAAGAAAAAAACAAACTTTATTTCCACATATTTGGAATATTTATCTACATTTTCCAGAAAAATGATTTTTTTTTAACTTTATTGCCTTTTTACAGTTTCAATATCTGCCAGTGCAAAATGTTAATATTCAAACAAATTTAGGTTGCAAACCAATAAAATGGGTTTCAGATTCATTCACTAAGCTATGAAAAGAATATTTAAAAGGGATAGTTTACCCAAAAATGAAAATTCTGTTATTTACACACCGTCATGTTGTTCCAAACCCATATGACTTTCTCACCAAGCAATTACAGAAGCTTTCAAGCTTTAAAAAGGGTAGAAAGGCACCTTAAAATGATCATAATAGTGATCCACATACACAATTGAAGTCATACAATAGATTTGAGGAACAAACCAAACTTTAAGTTACGCACTCAATATCTTTCCCTCTATGGACTGTTAAATTCGGCAACTGGAGCATTAACTTTGTGAGTTAAACTCATAAACAAATCATTAAGACTGGCTTTGTTAACTGGATCAACTGATTAACTGACTAAAAAGAACAAATAGTTCAAGCATCAGGCATCGCTACTTTTGTCTGAACATGAACAAGGTTTTCAGTGAATAAGGACCTAAATTTCAATCTGTTTCTCACACAAAACTATTGTATGACCTCAGAAGACTTTAGATTATAGTGAAAGATTGGTATGGACTGCTTTTATGATCATTTTATTGCAGCAAATTAGCTCAAGGGAAATATTAATAATTAATTATATCTCGTTATAATTAATTATAAATATCTGGATCAGTTAATAAAATTAACCTTGATGTAGAAAAATGAATATTCAATCAATTAACTTGTTTGTCCAGTGAACACTTCTATCAAATCTCAGAAAGGTCACAGAAAAATATCTCTTTCTTACCAGGTGTTACAGTATGGCTGTGTAGCAAGGAACAAGGACGACAGAGAATACATAGTATAGTATTTAATGACAAAACAGGCAGGAATACACAAAGCACATTAACATGAACGAGAACGGACAAGGAGTGGAGGAAAACACAGGGTATATATATACACACACGTGACAAACAAAGGGAACTTAACAAGGTAAATAACTAGACACAGGTGAAAGCAATGACTAATAAAACAGAATGGGGAAAACTGGGTCAAACTAACGGAACATAACAGTGAACATGTAACACCAGGTACAGTACTACTCAGAGCATGTAGCTGTGATCGACTAATAGCTGTGTATCAGCTAATGAGACTAAGGCCCTGCTTACACCTTATATTAAGATGCATTTTGGTTGATCGGATCACAAGTGGACGATGCTAAATACAGGTGTAAGCTGGGTCTAAAACATTTTGAGCTTGTCCACTTTTGACTACTTTCAGAGGTAGTCGAAAACGCATTCAACCAGATTGCTTGCTTAGGGTAGACTCTCATGTGGTCGAATGTGTTTGAACAGCCACAAAAAGACCACCTACTCTCCCCTACTGACCTATTGCGTAAACATTATGGGAAGCATGCTTGCCAGACAGGATTTAAACTTTGTCAGCTAAAGACCCATATTTGGTTTGAAAACGAAAAACGTATCAAGCACAATGTTCTCTCACCATTCCTGATTTCTAATATGCACTCACCGCTTCGGCGTGGTCTTGCAGTTATCAGAGAAGAAACTAAAGCTAATGCTCTTTGTATGTTTTCCATTGTCTCCGGACGTGTTCATATGTAAATTGATCAAGCTTATTTTGTCCATTAGATCAAAAGATCTGAAAAAATACACATTTACCCGCCCATAGACCCTTTCCTGGAAAAAATCAGGACAGAAGTGGATGTGGACAAAAGAGACGGATTAAAACACCAGGTGTAAACAGGTATATGTCTCCCTCATCTACTTGTGATCCAATGAACCAAAACGCATCTTAATACTAGGTGTAAACAGGGCCAAGTTTGATACATGCATTTCTCACCCATTTTATTAGAAGTGTCCTGATGCAATTTGTTGAGGCTCCAGTTGATGTCTGCTGAAGTTATCTTGATAAGAGAGAACCAGTTTGAGTCAGAGGATCTTTGATGGATGGAAAGACAAGGCCGCAGCATGGCACAAACTTAGACTTCTAGCTCATCTTCCATTTCTCAAAATCAGCAAAGGGGAAGAAGTGGAAGGAGGCCTGATCTTGTGATCAGTAATCTTTTAAAGCATCAAGATGTCACACCCTTGGGAGGCGAGTGAGCCAATAAGGAGTTGTTCCTTTGGAGGGAAAGAGTTAGCAAAATGTAATGTAAATGAATATAAAGGAAATTAAGGGTGTGTTCACACTTCGCAGGTTTGGCTCGATTAAAACAAACCTGGTGTGATTGCTCTGTTAGTGTGGTTCATTTTGAATACTTTAAGTGTGAAGTGCCATCTGAACCCTGGTGCACACCAAACAAGTAGACCAAGACTCGTGAAAAGATGGGTCTCAATCTGCTTCCAAACGAACTCTGGTGTGGTTTGACTGAAAAATAAACGCAACATGGACCAAAGGCATGTAAACGAACCGAAAACAGGACATGATGTCACGAGATGCGACCCTGAGAAGGACAGAATGCTCAAGCATACCTGTTTTTTCTTGTCATAGTCTCGATGTTGCCCATCAAATTTCAGTACAAGGTGTCAGAACTGTGTCTCCTCACAGCAGATCTTCATTTATGTGTTTGACGGAGGGATTTCTGCCACTGTTTTGACTCCTTTACACATTTTATAAACATCATATACCATCACACGTTCGCACATAGTGTGAACGCTAAGCAAACCAGGACTGAATGTATAATTTTCTTTTTTGGTCTGGACCAAAAGTACCAAGAGAACCAAACTACAAGCGTGAATGCAGAACCTGATTTAGCCAAGCACATGTTCCTGGATCAACATCTTTGTTGATCCTGGAACAACATTCTATTCAACCGATCAGATTTGAGGGACAAGTTTACAGTTTATGTCCAGTTTAGGCTTACAACCAGGGTTTGGTACTTTTATATCAGTGTTATTCACTTATCATTTACCTATGATTTTAGGGATAACTTATGGGTAGGGTTAGGTTTAGGGGTAGGGAAAGGGTTAGGACAATATTTTCGGACAGGAATGTTGTTCCAGGATCAACAAAATATGTTGACCTAGGAATGTGTCTAACTTTGCAAAATCAGGACGTGCAGTGTGAACACCCTAAAATTGCAGTTCATAGATACCCAACATGCTATATATGTGATCTTGGTTACCTACAATGTGCCATTCTAAATAATTCCTTCAATAGCATTTGAATTATTACATGTGCAAAACAATGTAAAAGAACATAGGAAAACATAGGAAAATTAGATACATGATTGTACAAGTGATTATATCTGAAGTGATTAAATATAGAGGTTACAGGATTAGGATGGACTGCATAGAAAAGGGTACATTTGTCTGTTTCAAGGTGAATTTGGAGTGAAACACTACATTCCTTTGAGTTGTAAGCCAGTCTTATCTTTTTTTACCAAGATAACCAGAGGCCTGGTGTTAGCTGCATTTGGGGTGTTAGTTGCACTTCAGGGGCAGTGCCTTAGAACTCTACCTCATGGCCTGCTCTTTGAGTAAGGGGTATTGTGGATTATTTGATAAATATAACAAATAATGGTGTGTAGAATCAGTCGCTACATGATTCTACAAAATTTCTTTTTCTGCTCTACAGAAGAAAGTTTGGAATGACAAGAGGTTAAATGAGGTTGTATTTTAGTTTTGGGTGAAATATCTCTTTAAGGTTCAAGAGACAAAATGCATGTTGTGTTCCACTCATGCATTTTATATAAAACATGTACTTTTTGATCATGAAAAAAGAACAATTTCCTATATGAGCATGTGGTGTTTTTCTGTGTATTCTAGACAGTCCCTGCTGTCATTTAATTTTCACTTTACAAGTTTTTCCTCAAATAAGGAAGGATCCGTGAAAAGGGATTTACCCTCAGGCGTTGTTAGTGCAGCACTTTAAAGTAATTGCCTGAGAAAGTACAAATTCTGTGAGTTTTTTTGTGCTCTCGATCCTCATCATCTACATGGAGTTAAATTGAATGTATGATATCCTCCTCAGAGGGTCGTCTGTCTGGTTCCACAAGATGTGGAAACTCGTAAACTTGCTTTAATCTTACATTGAGATGCTGAGTGTGTACTAAAATGGTGGACGTGTCTGCATTTGCAACCACAAGGCATATCTTCACAGTGACTAGAAAAAGATATATTATAAATAAACAGACAGACTGCAAACTTTCAGAAAAAGTGACTTACCTGCACCTGTTCCATAGTGCATTTATAAATGATTAATTGCTCATTAATATTTACTGTAAAGGGGATATGTAGCCTTTGTCTGTATATGGATACAGATGAATGCATTATATTGTATTTAGATCGTCTGTATTTTCATTGTCAAAGTTGACAGTGATGTCAGCATGCTACTTGAATGATGCAATTGTATGAAATCAGTCCTAGGTTTCCAGTTTCTCATTTGTATCCAGATAATCCAACACACCGGAATGGAGCATATTGATTATATTAAGATTTCAGTCTGAATATTGATCCAAAGACAGGTTCGAACCCAAGATATTATAACCCTTCACCTGATAAGATATTGCATTAAAAAATTGAGCCAAATGTTTAAAACATTTAATAAAAGCCAGTTGACAAAAATAAATGATTAAATAATAAAGCTAAGATGGTTTATAGTTGAGTCAATGACCTAATCAGATGTCTGTTAATTTAATTTAAATACAATGAGTATTGAATTTTTGGGTGCAAAAAGTATCTGTAATGATGTGGTGACTACGTACTACAGATACTTTATGATATGAAAAACAAAACAAGGACCCTTGCAGTCCCTCATGACTTTCTGTCAAGTTCTTAAAACATAAAATAATTGGACCTTTTTAAAACAATCATATTTACAGTATAAATTCACCGCATAAAGTGCATAGTTAGGATACCAAAAAGTTTATTGGTTTTAGTACGTAGAAAAAAATTTTTTTTTTATTTATTGTTGATGTCAAAGGGATATGTACAGTAGTTCCAATCAAACTGCAGTATTTATCCGTCACTTGACACTAGCCAAGTTAGGTTACAGATGCCAACATGGACAGATCTGACAGGATGTACATACTAATCATTCTAATACATATTAATCTACAAGTGCCTGTCATTGCCAAGATGAAGCAGCAATTATGATTTGGGTAACATTTTAGAACCCTGTTCGGTCACACTTTAAATTAGGGTCCAATTCTCACTGTTAACTATGAACTATGATGTTTTCCCCCTCAATAAACTACTAATTACTGCTTATTAATAGTTAGTAAGGTAGTTGTTAAGTTTAGGTATTGGGTAGGATTAGGGATGTAGAATATGGTCATGTAGAATAAGGCATTAATATGTGCTTTATAAGTATAAACAGCCAATATCCTAGTAATATGCATGATAATAAGCAACTAGTTAATAGTAAGAATTGGACCCTAAACTAAAGTGTTACCTACTGTTCTGTCATTAATGAATAACTATACACAAGAACAAATGTGTAACGTAATATTAACATTCTAGTAACTACTATAAACTAACAAGTAACTCTGATTAACAAATTAGTAAGTAATAGTGCTTAGTTGAATGAGGGGGTTCACTAATAGCTAATAACAATAACTACTATTTTTTCATACTTCCCATAGGGCTACTAAGAACTACTTTATACAGGACAAAATAATTAATGCATAATGTATAATATAATTAATTCTAAAGTGAAGATCATGGTAACCCACAAGTAATGACTCAAGTGTTACTACTGTACTTCCTTCTAAAGGAATTACTAATTATTTGGAACAGTATTCTAAAGTGAAAAGCATGATAACTCTCTCTAGTAATGACTGAAGTCACTGTAAGCGTTTGAGGTTTTTGTAAGGTTTTGTGTAGTAATTCCTATAGAAGGATGTAGTAACACATGAGTCATTAGACTCATTACTATCAAAAAACTTACAAAAACCTCAAAAGCTTACAATAACTCCAGTGATTACTAGGGAGTTATCATGCTTTTCAATACTGTTCCAAATAATTAGTAATTCCTTCTGAAGGATTTGGTAATACTTAAAGGAACACGCCACTATTTTTGAAAATAGGCTCATTTTCCAACTCCCCTAGAGTTAAACAGTTGAGTTTTACCGTTTTCGAATCCATTCAGCCGATCTCCGGGTCTTGCGGTAGCACTTTTTGCTGCAGCTTAGCATAGATCATTGCATAGCATCTCGCTCAAAAAATGACCAAAGAGTTTCAATATTTTTCCTATTTAAAACTTGACTCTTCTGTAGTTACATCATGTACTAAGATCGACGGAAAATTAAAAGTTGCAATTTTCTAGGCCGATATGGCTAGGAACTATACTCTCATTCCGGCGTAATAATCAAGGAACTTTGCTGCCGTACCATCCATGGGTGCAGCAGGCGCAATGATATTATGTAATTGCTTTTGTAAAAATGTTGTAAAATGTTTTAAAATGTTGTAAATTACAAGAAAAGGATTGTCTCTTGTTTTATAAATAGAGCAAGGACCACATATTTGTACCAGGCATGTGTAAAAAGATAAAAAATCATTTCAATAAAAATAAAAATGTGTAATAAAAATTTGACTGCAGGTGGTCAGTGGGATTTAGGACCAAATATATTTTAATCTTAAATAGTTGAATGTAAAATTGAGCTCCCTAATTTTTCAAGTGTTTCACCTGTGCTGTGATGGAAGAAGTGTTATATCTGCACTGAATGTGTACAACAATCAGTAAATTGATCTGGTATGTCAGCTCGGGTCATTCCTGTGGTGCTAATCAACAGTTTAGCATTACAGTAACAATTTTGGATTTTTCTATCGGTGTCAAGCAATGATTTCTGAGCTTATCCTATTATGTCTTGCTACTTGCTTATCTTGTATATTTGCTTTTTCTCCCTTGACAGCTGAAAAGATCAAAGTGAAAAACACGGTTCTGCACACTGACTTATGTAACACGAAAACACAGATGTTCCTAAGGATGTGCTGAGCACTGGAACATCTCAGTGGTCTAATGAATCTGGGCTGTGGTCTCTGGGGGGATACGTACGTGAAGAGCACACAACAACGCTCAGTTGCTTCCATGTGTTACTTTTGCATTCCCCATATCTGCCAAAAAATGTCTGCTGTGCTTATTTGAGATTAAATTTTAACCTGGAGCGACACAGTAAAAGGGGTTGGATCCAAAGCAACTCTCGATTTACAGATAAAGAGCTTCCGTTTTTGCCCCCCCAAGCTAGCATCTAAAGAAGTACTTTTTTACAAATGACATTATAAAGAGAGACAGGGATAAATTGCATTCACCAGCCCAAGGCCAGAGGGTCCTGGATTGTTTACATAGGTATGCAGCTCAGAGCTCCTCATGGTCAGTTTGGATCAGCTCAGTTTTATTAATCAGTTTTTTCTCATACAGTATATGCTGTCATTTAATCTTGTTATAAGGTGTGTCTGTGATATGCCCTCTTAGGAATCCTGTTGTCCCCCCATCACATTATGTCACAGCTGTGATCAACCATGAAATTCCAGATTAATTCTGTCCTAATTTTACAGGTTTACAATTCATGGTAACACTTTAGAATACTGTTCTGTCATTAATGAATAACTACACAGGAACAAATGAGCAATATTAACATTCTAGTAACTACTATTAACCAACAAGAAACTCTGATTAACAAATTAGTAAGTAATAGTGCTCAGTTAAAAGAGGTAGTTTACTATTAGACAGTCAACAACTACTATTTTTTTTCGTACCTTCCAGAGGACTACTAAGAACTACTATTTAACTCTGAAGCGAAGATCATTGTAGCCCACTAATAATGACTTAAAGGAACACACCACTATTTTTGAAAATAGGCTCATTTTCCAACTCCCCTAGAGTTAAAGAGTTAAAGTAGAGTCTGTGCAGTGTTGATATGATAACATTTAAACCAATGAGGTTCCATCAAACTAGATCACTCAGTGACTAAACTGTATTTTCTGTTTTAAAGGGGTGGTTGATTATGATTTCACTTTTTTAACTTTAGTTAGTGTGTAATGTTGCAGCTTGAGCATAAACAACATCTGCAAAGTTACGATGCTCAAAGTTCAATGCAAAGGGAGATATTTTCTTTTACAGAAATCACTTTTTAAGGACTACAACAAACGGCTGGTAGGGACTACAACGAGCTTCAGATACTCCACATCAGCTACATAAATGAATCAACTAACCATTCAGAAACATCCTGTTGCATTCTACATGTTGTCACTTCTTCTTGAGTTTCTCCATCATCGTCCGACTCCGGTTTAAAAGGCTGAACAGTTTCTGACATTTTCAGTGAGTCTGCCTGAGGTAATCGGAGTTGCTAACAAAAAACTCTTGAAACTCTGCCCTCTTCTTGGGAGCAGCTGCTCATTTGCATTTAAAGGGACACACACAAAACAGCGTGTTTTTGCTCACCCTTAAAAAGTGACAAATTTAACCCTATAAAAAATGATCTGTGGAGTATTTTGAGCTAAAACTTCACATACACACTCTGGGGACATCAGAGACTTATTTTACATCTTGTAAAAGTGGCGTTATATGACCCCTTTAAAACCATAATTTTCTTAATTGTCATTTGTTGTGTCAGAAAAAAATTTTGTTCAAAAATTATGTAAAGGAATTCAAGAATGATGTATTATCCTTAATTGATGTGTCAAACATATGACCTCTGATGAATTATGTGAAGTTTGTTGTTAACCTATTGACTTCACCTATTTTTGCTCCCAAAAAAGCCAAAAGTCATTTCCATATTTATAGTCTTTAAGTGCTATGAATAAATCACAGACAGCTAATGGCCTTTGTGCGTTGTAGTAAAACATGTTTTAATGAGCTTCATTAAGTTTCCTATTTGTGGTTGCAGGAAATGCCAGGAGTAATTCTTTTTCATTTGTATCACAATGTGCTTTTTCGCTCTCTATACTTTTTCAGATTTGTTTTGTCATTTGTCATGCCAGAGGGCAACACACTAACTACCTTACAAGTCTTGATCAAAAAGTAAAAACTTCAGAGAGGTACTGTACGAGACGATTATTGTAAACTGCCCTATCATATCCCTTCATCTATAATCGCTCCAAATCTCTCCTGAACAGTGACATATGTAGACATGAAACTTTAAAAAAAAACTAGGCACTATATGGAAGTGGAGCGGCACATGAAGTACATCGCTCAACCATGAAGAAAACGATGTATTCATTTGCTGCGCCTCACGGGTCATTATTTTTAAAGTCTACATAACAGGGTGCAGTATATGCAAAATCATTGGAACAGAAATGATTGAATTATGTTTGTATCTGCATTAAGGAGACTGACGGATTATACACTGGGTGAAAATGTAGAGGAAAGAGGCAGTGGGAGGCAGTCAGATGGTGAGGACACACCTTTTGTACTGGCAGGAATATGGGAAGTGGTGCTGCGTATTGTTGGAAAAGAGAATGTCTCAGTGGATTGTGTGGTGCAGACAGGCCCAGGCTTCACAAGTGGCACAACTTCCCCCCTCCTCACTTCTACATTCAGATGCTCAGATGGGGAGCTGAGAGTCTTAAAAGACAGGGAGAGAGAATAGAGTACAAAAAAAAAAAAAAAAAGACAGACATGAGAGGTAGTACAAAAAAAAAGTTAAGTTAGATGATAGTGAACTAAAAATAAAAAATCACATTTCACACAGATTGTAGGCAGTAATGATTACTTGCAACCAAAATTACATAGCAGAGCTTCCCAGAAAAGTGAAGGTCTGATACAATGGAAAACTTTTCTAAACTTATTTTGAAAACTAAAATTTTAAAAAATGTAATTCAATTATTTCAGTTATTCAGTTAATATATAAGAATTTGATATTGAGTAGCTTACAGTACTGTTCAAAAGTTTGGGGTTGCTAAGATGTTATTCAAATATTTTGAAAGCGGGAGCGTTTCAAAACAGGCATCTAAGAGCATCATTGATGACTATTTACAATCACAGACATATCCGATGAGCGCGTCAACACAATGGCCAATCAGAGGTGTTTACGAATCCACTCAACAGCGCTCAAAATGTCACATTTTTAAAATTTCAGTACCAACGTGGTACCGAAGTCGGTATTTTTGACAACTCTAACGGAGTAATTATACACAGAGAACTAAACTAGACACAGGTGGTATTAATCAGTAACCTAGGTAACAAACAGTGAGGAATTAGAAACTAAGGAGATGGGAACTAAACTTAAAGGAAACGCAGGAAATACAGGAACATGAAAAAAAACACAATGAAACTAAATGTGACCCTGACATTACTCCCCCTTAGTACTGTAACCAACAGTCCCAAAGTGGAGGGAGGGACGTGGTCTTGGAGGTGGCCTAGGAGCTGGTGAAGGGCAAGGAACTGGAGGAACTTGCTGCGGGGAACCCGATGGTGGACATTAAGGAGGGAGGAGCCAAGGTGGAGCCATTACAGGTTTCCTGGGGGTTGACCAATGGAGGCAGAGCTAGCAACCCCAGTGCCACCAGAGCCCAGGGCGACATTGTAAACCTGGAAGTCCAAGGCGATGCCACTGGCTCGAGGGACTGAGGCGAGGACGGGGGCCTGGCAGAATGGGGTGACACAAGAAGGAATGCCGAAGGGAAGGAGGAGCACGGTGGAGCTGAAGGGGTGGAGGGTTGAGGCATAGCCGGAGGCCTGGAAGTCCGCTGCAAAACCAGGATGATGAGAGACCAAGGTGGAGCCAGAGGGAAGAGGGAGCCCGGTGGAGCCTGAGTGATGGCTCCACGGCAGAGCTGAGGGAGTGCAGAGCCAAGGTGGAGCCAAAGAGCTGACAGGCTGAGGTGATTCAATGGTCCTGGAGGCCCGAGGAGAAGCCAGGGGATCTACTTCACAGCATCGCACTGGTGGTGAAGTTGGCCAAGGCAGTTTCGATGAGCTGGATGGAGTCAGCGATGCAAGCAGAGCCGAGGAGCTGCGAGGCACCAGTGGAGCATAAGAGTCCAGGGGACTGGACGGAGCCAGCAGTAAGTACGGAGACAATAGGGTGGGAAGAGAGCAGGGAGGGACAGGGTCATCCAGCGGGTTAGGAGTGCATTCAGGGTGGGAACAAAGGTAGGAACAGGCTCTATGGAGAAACAGATGAGCCAGCGCTCCTTAACTGTCTCATCTATAGACTGTCTCACTGATGCTGACTCCTTAATGGACCTGACGATCGGCTCCGGCCTTAGGACGGATGCGGCAATTGGCTTTGGCTACAAGGCAGACTGTAGTGGGCACTAACTTGGGGTCCATGGTGGGTAAGGGTGTCTCTTAAGGTCCGCGGTGGAGGATCTCCATTTGTTCAGGGCACTCCGGGCTAGAGCGATGTGTCCTATCTGGAGTGGGCAGAGAGATGGCTGCTGGAGGAGGTACTGGCTCTGGGTAGTCGGAGTTGATGTTGTCTTCCTCAACAACTACCATGGTGAAGGAGGATCCACATGCCCATAAGGTGTAGTTGATTAAATCTATCAGGGGACGGTGACCCTCCTCCAATAGCAGCTTCTGTTTCAAGATGCTGTCCATCCCTCTCCAGAAGAAGTATTTTAGGGCCGCATCATTCTACTGCGCCCTGTAGTACAGCTCCAAAAACTCCTCCACATACTCCACCAGTGTCCATCCATTTTGCAAAAGACAGTCCATATTTTTACTTGTTTGAGGGTTGGTTATTCTGTCATGGAGTTGTGTTAGCAACCCAACATGAATGAAAATCTAAATAGTCTTTAATCCACAAACAGAAATACACAAGAAAATTTTAGAAGAACATACACAAAAACCACACTTAATAATGAAGATGACTGATCGTGAAATGAACAAAAGTTATACAAAGAGAACTAAACTAGACACATGTGGGATTAATCAGTAACAAACAGAGAGGAATCAGTAACTAAGGAGACGGGAACTAAACTGAAATGACACACAGGACACACAGGAACATGAACAAAAACACAAATAAACTAAATGTGACCCTGACAAGTATTGGCAAAAAGTATTGGCAAAAAAAGTCCAGTTAGTTCATATATTTTATCTCCAGCAAAGAAAATAGCTCCACTTCCTCTCTGCACCGCTCACATAATCTTGTCTGGAACGCTACAAACACAGACAAGCAGACTTATAAAAACATTGAAGCATCAGTATTAACACTCTTGTCACTTGTCCAATCAGCATAGTGGACTGTTTTGGTTTTTAAAAAATGTTTTAGTGTTTCTTATTCATGGTCATTATGTGTCAAAATAATAACATTCTGTGACTGACAAAGAAGAAACTTCAAAAAAGGTCAGTCCCACACAATGTCCCAGCGTCCACATGGCTCAATGCTTCCACCCTCAGTGTCTGTGTCCTTCCAGTTCAGCTGTTCTGCTCCATTAGGTGGACATATAAGGGCGGTCATTCCTCGTACACATAATTACTGTACTTCAAACCACAAATGAAACATTCCAGGTGCGAGTGAAATAACATGGTTTCATTTACCAATCTAATGTGCTGCTTCAGTCAACTAGCAGCTTGAAAATCATGATGGATGTGGTTTGTGGAATAAAATTTTGTTGCAATAAAAAAAAAAAAAAGGATTTTCAGCCCACCCAATCGTGACCTTGGCCCACTCTGGCAACCACCCACCAACAGAATTTTGTTGTCATGAATATTAAAATTTTAATCACCATCAGTTGGTCAAGTGTTAAAGTTAAACAAACCATGTAACCCTGGAAAGAAATATGGAGATTTTTTTATACATTTTGTACATTTAGAAATGTTGGATTCGATGAACAGAGATAAAGAAGATCTCTTAACTTTCTTCCATAATGCACAAAAGGAAACAACTTCAATTTCATGATCACTGAGGTGTTTTTTTGTTTTTGTTTTTTTTAAAAAGGAACAGAGCAGAGGAATCTTACTGAAAATGTTCTGTTCTCTCTGGAAAACCATCTGAAGAAAGCAGAACATCAAAGCTTGCAATTACACTGAAATGAAAATTATTTGCAATGATCTTAACAGACATAATAGGCACAAATATCAGTCTGCGTAAATAATGGTTTGCATTTACTGATATGTCTCATTCATGACTGTGCTTTGAACATAAACTACCCATGAAGCTCACTGTAAAGCTCAATATTTTTACTGAAGTAAATGTATTTTGACCTTTCTGTGACTGCTGATGCTATACTCGTTTGCTATAGTGAATGCAAGCCACAAAATGCACAAAACTCTGACAGTCACCAAACAGTCAGCTTTCTACTGTATGTTATTGTAATAATTTTCTCCAGAGTAAATGGCACTTAAAAACTACAGTGCAAATTACTGCCATATACAGTGCAGAGTGTGATGGTGTGCTAGTGAATCTCTGTGTCCATCAGTGATTTGTGCTGGAAAACATACAGTATTTTTGCCACTGTTAATATTTTTCTTCAATATCCCTTCTTTTTCCACATACCCCCTCAGATATTGAGAAAATTCTTTCATCAGCTTATTGATGAATATTAAGTTATTAAAAAAGCGCATTTAACTTACGTGATAAACACTTATAAAAAGGTAACATCTAAAAATTGAGAGAATTCTCCTCAGATATATCCATTAAAATGACAGACTACTTAAAAAATAAACCACCTAAACCGATCTGAGCAAAATTTGTTTGATATGTAGTTTGATATTTTTCTTTCTCTCCTGTTTTCCCACAATGCTACACATCTTCACATCTTCGCACATACAGTACCACGGTTGCAAAGTGAGGAAGATCAAGAACAGATCAATGTTGTGGACCTGTCTCAAATGGCACACTTGATGTTGACTTGCAGCTCTTTTGCAGCTGTGATGTACCCTTTTGCAAAGCCTGCAGGGGTATGATGCAATTCTTTTGGCAGTTCCGGTTCACTTTGGTACCCTAGAGGAGAAACTGTAAGATATTTTGTGTATTATTTATACACCTTCCCCAGCTCCACCTGTATAGATCTGCTACAGGTACACTATATTGTACAGCAGCAGCATGTCTTATTTGCTCACAGCAGCGTGTCGTGTATGTATTGGCAGTAGCAAGTCCTGTACTTGACCCCCTTTTGCCTTCAAAACTGCATTATTTCTTTGTGGCATAGATTCAGCAAGGTGCTGGAAACATTCCTCAGACATTTTGGTCCATATTGACATGATAGCATTACACAGTTGCTGCAGATTCGTCGCCTGCACATCCATGATGCGAATCTCCCGTTCCACCACATCCCAAAGGTGCTCTATTGGATTGACTGTTGAGGCCAGTTGAGTATAGTGAACTCATTGTCATGTTCAAGAAACCAGTTTGAGATGATTTGAGTTTGGTGACATGGTGCGTTATCCTGCTGGAAGTAGCCATCAGAAGATGGTCATAAAGGGATGGACATGGCCAGCAACAATACTTAGGTAGGCTGTGGCATTTAAACATTGCTCAACTGGTACTAAGGGGCCCAAAGGGTGCCAAGAAAAGTGCCCCACACCACCACCAGCAGCCTGAACCGTTGATATATCTAAATGTAGCAGCAGAAATCGAGACTCATCAGACCAGGTAGCATTTTTTCAGTCTTCTTTTGGCCAATTTTGGTGAGCCAGTGCGAATTGTAGCCTCTATCACAGCATCCCTATATAAGGTCCATTCAGTATTATCAGCAGCTTTATCACGTTGCTCTGGAGCTAATTGCCCTCATCTATCCTCAGCTCCTCCTCTCATCCAGTCAGGACTTGGCCTTCTGATATTCATTTGAATCAGACTCATTTTCTTGAATTATGTTGTTACATTAAATTATTGTCATTAAGAAGATTAATGATATCACAATATTTTTAAGTTGGTTCTGTTCCTTTTACTGTTATCGCTGCTCTCCCAGCTCTTATCCATGCTAGGCTGTATGGACGGGCAGGAAGTTCTTGCCCAGAACAGAACCATACCGCCAATCTAAACTGCATGCTAATTGTTAATCATCTTTGACAATAGTGGTCCTGACAGAACCTTCTCTAACGCTCTTTAAAAGTTATGTAAATGTTAGGACAAAACATTCTTAATGTTTATGGATCGTTCTTATGATGTCATTAATAGTTAATTCATTCTAGTAATATTGAGAGAAAATGTTCTTAGAACAGTGTTCCTGGAACGTGCTTATGGCGTTATTTGTACTTTATGAATGTTCTCGTAATGTAGAGAGAAAACATTATGAGAACAACGTTAACTGAACTTCCTTATGATGTTATTTTTTTACTTGATGAATGTTCTCATAGCATTGAGAGAAAATGTTCTTAGAACATATTTATGATGCTATTAATATTTGCTGAATGTTTTTGGAATGTTTGCATAAAAAGTTGTGAGAACAATTTTAATGAAATGTCCTTACAGTGATAATTGTCTAAGTCAAATTTTTTGACAATACACATTGTTTAAAGCAGCCTTACAGAAAATCATGATGTTACAATGTTGATAATATTTTAATATCTTCATGCCTCATAGTTGCATTTAGCAGATTCCCAGCTAACAGGGAACATTCTCAGAACTTTGGCTATTGTTCTGGCAAAGTTCTTTTAAAGTTATACACAAACTTTCTTTCAGTAACATTAATAGAACATTCATACAGTTTTAGTTGGGCGTTCATTCAATATTTTTTAATATTATTTGATCATTAAACAGAATTAAAGAGAAGAGAACATATAGTAACAAGACATACATAAGGAACAAACAATGACTGAAAGTGTTATATATAATATACAGGCAAGCAGGTATAATACACTGACTTCATTGAACCTAATACATTACACTAAGCAATCAGGACTTTGAACTTCCCCTTCTATAACAGCATTTAATCTGATTCTGAACTAAATTCTCTCTTGTCTTTCTATTGCTCACAGCTCTGCTCCCTTCCACCCCATTTTTAAACCAAACTTCCAGAGTCTGCTGACAACCATTACACTCTAAGGCCTCTCTTCAGCCTGAAGCATCACAAAGAATTTTGTAAAATGACAGTTTGAAACTCCGAAACAGTTCATAAGAACACAAGTTTGTGGTGTTTTCTTTTTCTATTGTGTTGTTTTCCACATCTTATTAAAATTGACATGTATGCTGTTTAGTTGTATGTTTGAGTTGTGTTCTTTTTTTCCTTGTTTGGTGAGAAATCAATAGAAGAAATCATATAGTTAGTTACAACTGTTTCCTGAAACCGTATTGTCGCAAATTTGTCATTCAACCACATTAGCTAATGATGTCACACAGGTGGAGGTAATAACTTCTTTTAACTGATTAGTTTGAGATTGAATTAATGCCAGATTTTTTGCTATAAATTACTGACATGGCATGAGGACTAATCCTCTTTCTTCTCAGTTATTTTTACTAGAGCACGTATGCACAATATTCAAATACAGCTTTTTAAATCTCTTGACAAACTAAAAGACGTAATTTAAATTTGTATATATTTGAAATCAAAGATATAGATTGTACTGAATGTTAGCTTGCTTATTTTGCACCAGATAAGGATTTACTAAGACCACATGTCATAAAAACAAGAAACTACGCTTCTAACCACAGCTCAAGAGCTGTCGTTCCAAACCACACAACTTTGCGATTCTGTTTGCGAATGTTCGTTGCTACTATGGTTTCGGGAAACACCGATTTGTTGAACTATGCTGATAATGATTGAACTTGCGACCATAGTTGGCTAACAATGCTTTTGGGAAATGCACCACAGGGTGTTTCACCTGCCTGTGGCCTGAGATGGTGGGATAGGCTCCAGCAACCTTGCGACCCTAAAGAGGATAAGTGGTATGTGGATGGAGAATGGATGGATGAGAAGTGATGTTCCCAGGGGAATGTTTAGAGGTTTGATTTACTGAAGTGGAATAAAAGAATTAAATAAAGGAGCCATAGCTTCAGGGTGTCCCAAGGCCAAAACAACAAACAAAATAAAACATAAATAAATGTCCTAACAAAAGAAACAAAATACAATAAACTTCCCTAACTCCCTAAAATAAACAAATCACAAACAAGGTCAAAATAAATGGCAGGACACCCCTACGCTCCTAAAGCACAGGCAACTTAATTAAACCACTTCACAACGAAAATATGAACCATTTACAAAAAACAACAAGTGGTTTGGAATCTGTTGACGGGAGAAGGAATCTGGAGCTCCTCACGCCAGAAGGCCAACGCCAGAGTGAGCTCGCCATTTTCCAAAAGCGCCGCCCTTTTAAGATGGAGAATCAGCAGGTTCAGCAAATCACGTTTCTATTCAGCAACCAATCCCTGTACAGACATATACAACAACACTCCACACAGAAAACACAGATGCTGAATATCGTAACATTCAGAAATAATGTTTTCATAAATTATTGGCAGTGTTAGCAAAACACTCTAAGAACATATTTTTGTTAGCTGGGTCTCTGTAAACCCAAGAGATGGTTGGGCATGAGAATCCCAGTAGAGTTTCTAAAATACTCAGACAAGCCTGTCTGGCACCAACAACCAGTCCATGTTCAAAGTCACTTTAATCACCTTTCTTTCCCATTCTGATGCTCAGTTTGAACTTCATCAGATCATCTTGACCATGTCTACATGCCTAAATACATTGAGTTGCTGCCATGTGATTGGCTGATTAGATACTGTATTTGCATTAACAGGCAGTTGAACAGGTATACCTAAAATGGCAAGTGAGTGTGTGTGTGTGTGTGTGTGTGTGTGTGTGTGTATGTATAGTTATTTATTTATTTTGACCATAGTGGCCAAAAATGATGTCTGGCCAAAGAAAATTGGCATCTTCACCCTTTATTCAAATATTATTAAAAACATGTTAAAGATTTTGTAGGTTTATGATGTAATTCTGTCATATGTAGTTCTTTCGGAGTGTTTGGCATGGTAATGGATATTACAATATTAATATGTTTGGTCTTAGCAAAATATATCTGCTGCTGCTGCAGAGCAAGTATGGATTGCTGCTGTACCATATAGCATACATGAATTACCCAGAGCAGATTTATACAGGTGAAGCTGGGGAAGGTGGAGGGTTTCTGAAAGCATGTTGCACTGCTACAGCAAATGCTGACCAAGTATTTGAAGGTTGAGCTGCGAGCTCATTGGCTGCTGATACAGCAGGAACCAATCAGCTGTGCCCTATAGAGAATTTAGTGATTGTAAGTTAAAGGCCTATTAGCCTGCGCCATCTAGAGTTTCATGACAGAACTTTGTATTTGTGCTTGAAGTCATAGGCGCCGATTGAGCACCCACGGAAAAACACGAGATATTCTCCATTCATTTTAAACAATAAAAATTGATTGCAGCTTTCAGACACGACTTTATTCTCATTTTTATAGTTCATCTGAGGTTGCGTCTAGTGTGTTATTTTAATTGCAAATGTCGAGAGCGCATTATTCTAACGCTAGAGTGTAGAGACCTGCATGGGATGGATTTTGGATTTTTCAGTCCCGCTCCACAGGATTCTGTCCCACTCCCACAAAAAGATATGTTATCTTGATCCGCTCCCGCACGAAAAATCCCGCATAAAAGTAGCCTGTAGCCTATAGATTTTTGTCAGTACATCCATGAAATTTACATGAAATATTAAGTTATGTGTCGCCACAACATCCCAGCATAAACGCTCCCGATAAAATAGTTATAATAGTTTTATAATAAAATAGTTTTATAATGACTAAAAGGGGGTGGGGGGCAAAAACATAAATCAGCGCCTATGCTTGGAGTTAATTGTTTTATTTGAGATAACACAATGAAACATGCCAAATTGTACAGACATAATTTTTGGCCAGGCTGTTATACAAAGAAATTATGAACACATGCAAAAACAAGAGAGAATCAATGAAATCTTAATAATAACCAGTGTTGGGTGTAACGCATAACGCGTTACTGTAATTAAATTACTTATCCACTGAAAAAGTAATGTAAGGGATTACTGTTCATTTTTAGGTAATTTAATTACAGTTACTTATAATGTACTTGCGTTACATACTGTAAATTAGTTCAACAGTTCTGTTCAAATGAATATTGAATTTAAAATATAAATTTGTCGTCTAAAGGTAAAAGTGAACGCTGCCTCTTTAAAATCGTTAGCTGTAGTGCAGTTGCGCGTGAGTTCGCAGCTTCGCAACAGTTGGCTGTGTAGTCGCTGTCTGAAGATTTCGGCAGAAGCGAGTGGCTGTTTTGCAGAATGGAAATATTCCAATTACTTCACTTTTTGACACAGGTAGGCAAGAACATTACGGTAAAATGTAAGCTATGTCCTAGAGAGAAAACACTGCGCGTTCTCTGAGAGATGGTCTTTAGTCAGTGCGCTCTCAGCCAAAGCGCACACACATAGCCGCCTCTCGCGAGTGTCAGATTTTCGCGGTTTATTACACATAAACGTTCAAATACACACAGTTATGTCAAAATGCCCGTCTTGGCGTATATTCACGTTGGTTATGTGAATGTGAACAGCATGTGTAACAGCATATTGTCTCCGTCCATTAGGTCTAGTGATAGCAGCCTTTAAAACATGCTACTGTCTACTATTGGCTGTCTGTATTATAAATGATTATCAAACAACAAAAGAAAAGCTTTAATAAGGATTAATCTATATTTAATTTATAAAGTTATGACTATGCAGAGTTATTTTATATTTGATTATTCAATTTCTGTGGTATTTTCTTTTTCTTTTTTTTTCTTTTCTTTCTGTGGTATTTTTACGCAGGCTACTACTATTAGACCTACCTGGAAAAAAATATATAGCCTAGCATTGTTTTATTTGTATTTTTATATATTTTTACCGTGGTATCGACTTTGGTATCGAGTATTGTGCACTTTTGGTGGTATCGGTACCGACTACTAGATTTTTGGTATAGTGACATCCCTATTTGTTACTAAAAAAAATTTAAGTATTATAAAGTAAATAAAAGTATTATAGTATATGTTTTAATAAAGTTAAAATGTTTTAAAAAGCTATAAAAGGCTAAACTATTCCATGTTTGACTAAATTATTAAAAGAGTTTCCTTTCTATGGTCTATCCGGTCAAGGTTTATAGGGATTTTAAGAAGTAATTAGTAAGTTACTTATTATATTTATTTATATAGTTTAAAGCAAATGTTCTGCAGAAAGTCTGACTTGGTTGGACTAACCAAATTTATAAAAGTGAATTGGTGATTTCTATCTCAGCATTTTATACAAACCTACCCAGAGTTTAATTTTCAAAAACTTTTTTCGGAGTTGCATTCAAAATATACTCTGTCTATATAATAGTCTTTGAGTCAAAGTGTGGACGAAGAGTGGAGGACCAAAAGGCTGAGGTCATCATTTGAGCCAGGGCATCCCGATGTTTCTTCCTCACATACTGTAGCAGGTCCTCAGCTGCGCCATGTGTGTAGTCAGGGTGAAATAGATATTATTATTCTCATGGGTGAATCTGAGCTGACATGTGATCTAACCTGGAAGAACGCAGATGTGGCGATCCTTAACACCTGCGTGAAATGGACTGTCCATATGGTGCAGATGCATAGATGTGGCATATGACCCTACTTATGCTGCACCGTATGGCCATTTAAACAAATGTGCTCTAAATAACTATCAGTGAAAAAAGTTTAGTTGAAGCTGCACTGAAAAGCATGGTCTAGTTATGATGACCTGATAAACTTAATTCACTGTCTCATTTTAACCATCAGTTGATCAACTAATCAATCAATATTCACAAATAAGAACAATGCAAATAACATTAGAATAACTATCAGAAGAAGAAAGCTTTATCTTGATGAGGGTTTGATCTTGGAAATTTTAAAGCAAAGAAAAGATGAAGGAGCTCTTGGTAGAGCCGAGTGTGAATGGAATGTGAATGACTTTGATGAAGTTGTTTATTTCTTTGCTTAGAGGCATTTTTCTGCAAATTGTTATTCTGCTGAAATATGGATTTTTTCTTCTTCTTTTTGTTGCTGCTGTATGTGTGGCTTGATGATAATCACACAGAAACTCATCTGATTTTACATTCCTCACAAACGCCCTCATACAAAAGAAAAATCACAGCATGAGATGTTTCCATGGTGACATACGGCAGTATGAAATTTTCAGACTGTATGTGATGCACATACATGCTAGACAGAGACAACATCCCATTTATGTTGGTAAATCTGCTAACATGACATGGCATAAAATTGATGCATTATCAAAACAAGCAGTTTTCTTTCAAGTAAATCTATCTAAAACACCTCGTGCCTGATATGAGATGCATTCATGCACTCTATAGTAACAATTAAGTATTCAAGAGGAAGAATTGAAGGGCTATCATTTAATTGTTCTCTGACCATGCAGGCATGCCAATGAGACAAGTGATGTGCACTACAAAAGCTATAAAATGCCCATCTTCCTGGGCCACGCTCCACAAGAATGGGTCCCTATAGAGAGGATTACATTGAGATATCAGCCTCTGGGACACACTGTATCATGCAACAGCAGGGTTCAAGGACAAAACTATCATGCACTTACAAGGACTCCAGTCTGTCATCTGCTTGAAACACTCAGTCGCCAAAGTGCAGGAACAGATCATGTGGATCAGAAGCTCTGCAGGGTCTTAAAAAAAAGTAGGTACTTGATTTCAATAAACCATGGCTGATTTAAACCTAATGTTCAAGTGCATCTGCTTGCATTAGCAATCAATCTGTTTATTGTTATCAGAACATACAGACTATTGCCAAAGAGGTCTCAAAATAAATAGCGCAATTAAAGTTATCCTTTAGAGAAAGTGTTACATTACATATAATATGACAAATTCTTATTGGCCTGGTTTCACAGACAGGGCTTAGATAAAGCCAGGATTAGGCCTTAGCTCAATTAGGACATTTAAAGGAATAGTTCACCCAAAAATGAAAATTATATTTACTCACCCTCAAGACAAACTCACCCTTCTTTCAGCCGAGCACAATCGGAGTTATATTAAATAATATCCTGGCTCTTCCCAGGTTTCTAATGGCATTGAATAGTGCCTGAGTATTTGAAGCTCCAAAAAGCACATCCATCCATCATAAAAGTAATCCATATGACTCCAGTGAGTTAATAAATGTCTGGTTTAAAACTATCCCTTTAAAGCTGCAGTCTGTAAGTCTTTGTCGCCATCTCTGTTCGATTGCAGTTATTTGCGGAATTATCAACTTTACATGGGTTGTGTATCAGCACGGCTCCTCAGCGGGGATGAATCTAATGTTTTGAGGAGATTGTGTGGCTGTCAGTCACCGCACGGGTGAGGATACTGTACTTCGGAATCACAGATTGTAGTCTTAGAAGTATGACCAAAATAGGAATTTTCACCGGAAAATGTCATCTGAAAAAGTAACATATTTGCCACTTTTGAAACTTTTGAAAAAAACATTACAATAAATCACGCTGCCAATGGTGATTAAATCTAACGATCGCTTAGCTCATATCACACCAAACCATGCAGTGTTTTTAGACAGTATTGCTATTTCTGTATTGCAAACATAAAGCAATAAGGAAAAAGATAGGATAAAGATTTCTATAAAAACAGATTAACATGAACAAATGAACTTTGAAAGTGAAAGTAACCTTGCTTGATAAAGATCTATTACACATATTGATATTCTACTTAAACATCTTATTATTATTATTGTTGTGTTTGTTTATATCATCTAGAATCTCGGTATTACTCAGGTGATTGTATGTTTTACACAGTTTATTGAACAGGTTAGTTGATAGCCTGATATGAAGTGGCCGTGACTTTTCAGCTGCATTCATACGGGGCATCGGCGTTAACGCTTCTCGTTTACTTTGAATGGGTGACGTCATGCATTGCCGAACTGAATTGTGGGTTCCGTCGTGTCACTTTACTCGTGTTGTAAGCGGCAGAAGTTGAAGATTTCTCAACTTTTCAAGCGCCAACGCAGCCGTCAGCCAATCAGATCGCCTTATGCAAACACTCTAGAGGCGTTTCTCAATGTCAAGGATACTTCCTTGGCAGGACTGGTCCTTCCAAGTCACTTCCTTCAGAGGCTAGGCGAGGCTCCTCTTTAGCATTCGGAGAACACGTAAATGGAACAGACTAGCAAGTGCACGTCATTGCGTCATTACGTCAGTGAAAAGGCAACCAAGTTAACAATTGTTAAATGACGGTCCGGTTCAGTTAGCCATCAATAACGTAATTTGTATTTGTATCATTTATAATATCAATACGGTAGTAATTTGTACTGGCATTTAAACGTTAAACTTTATTTATCTGACATATTTACTACAGTTATAACAAATGTTTGGTAAAGTAAATATATTTACATTTGAAAGCATATTGCCTGCTAACGTCCGACATTTTTTTAAAATTTTTTGAACAAGATCGCAAAGCTGCGCGTATAGGATTGTGGGTGATTTGAGAGCGCGAAGAGCGCGAAGGCTACACATATGCATCCTTTCCTGTATATGGGATATTTTTCGAACGAAGGACTCAGTCCTTGTTTGAAATTCCGAGGATCCTCGACATTGGAACAGTCCTTCGACAGATGTCGATGACGTAGCATCCTCGAAATTCTGGCTTCCGAGGATCCTTCCTTGACATTGAGAAACGCCTTAGAGCAGTCATGCAACACCGGAAAGTGATGTGATTGGCTGTTATCACTTTAACGGTCGCGTCAACACAAGCTTAAGACACGCCCTCCGTCAAGCGTTAACGCCGACGACCCGTGTGAATGTAGCGGCCGCGCCTCTTAAAGCGGCCGTGACTTGAACTGTTCCTTCATAGATATGTATTGAAGCAGATAGCCTACTGTAATCTTCTGAATGAAGAAAACATTTCAAAACTCACCTGTAAGCAAGTGCATTGACGGTGAAAACAACATGCATATGTGTATTACTGATATATTACTGTTAAATGCCCTTTTAATTATTGGATTTTTTTATTATTATTATTATTATTATTATTATGACAAAATGTTTAAATAAACCTTGAAATATTAACAACGTAAATTACAGTTATTATTTATTGGTGGGTTAATTAAGGTTATACTGGTAAGCCACTATATTTGACTAATCAGAAAATAATAAATAGAAATACAAGAAATTCTTTCTTTCTTTCTTTCTTTCTTTCTTTGTGGCGGGGCCAGCTCAAGACCACCGAACAGACATATGCGTTGGCTCTTTTGACTCAGGTGGCCATCAAGGCTTTCTCAAGCCAACATCATGTGTATTTAGTGTGTATTAGCGTAATGTTAATTTATCATACCATACAATCCTCCATCAGAACGATAAGTTAATTATTCCAGCTGCTGCGAGAAATGGCTATAAATGATCCGTCACCTGCAGCATCCTCACATGCGATATAGCCTACTAGCTGGGACTCCTTCTTTATGTAAACAGACGTGACTTTATGATGCAAAGACAAACGGTGGCATGCTCGAATTTCCTGCAAAAACCTACCAGTACCACTCAAATTAGAATACATTATTACAAGCTTACCGTTGTGAATCAGGCTAAGGTAAGGAGATAGTTATGAACACTGGCTGGTTATGTACTTGCTCAAAAATTGATTTTAGATCATTTTTAACCAAAAAACGTTACAGGCTGCAGCTTTAAGTAGCTTTTATAAATGTGCCTTAGGGAAAGAAAAAAAATTAATTCAAAATAATTTATTTTCTTTATTTTTTTCCTTTGACCATAGATGGCACAACATCTCACCTTAACACATTTGTTGAATAACTGTCATTTAATCTCAACATTTGTGAGATTTACTCAGTCTGAACAGTTTTGAGGTTAAAATAATATCTTTGCTACTTGTAGCAATACTGCTTACGCATGGCTGTCTTACATTTAACTGGGTTAGGAGAAAGTATAAAATTGAAAACCTGACATCTTTAAGAACACTTTCAACTGCCTGAAAACATAACAGTATACTATTACTGCCTGTACAGCAGTTATACATTAATAATGTCCCTTTTAGGCTGTTTCTTGTTGATGACAATACATTGCCAGGGTACGTAGCATGTGAGAGATTTTATTACTGCCCCAGCTGTTCTGAACTGATTGGCACAAACTCTCACGGCTACACAATAATCATGGAAAATTACAGTCTAAAACAGTGATACTATTGACAGAATGTTGGTTTGTCATTGTCTTTTGTGACTGTTTTCCATCCATCCATCCATCAGGTTCGCAGGTGTTGCTGTTTTATTATTGTTTTTATTTTTTAATGAATATTTTTTTTTAATAATCAATTTTAATAACAACACTGCCCTGCATCACATTTGCTGAATGAAATCCAATATTTGTTTCATACTAATTTTGGAGTGCTGATTCCAAAAATAGTGCCTTGTTTTGCTAAAATATGATCTGCATTTTGTAGTCTTTTTGCTTCTGTCAATCACTAGTAAAAGGAAAAAGTCTGGTATTACCCCTTAATCACCAGAAAAACTGCCCCAAAAACATGATTCCTATCTTCCTCTGAGCCAGGTTACAACTATTTCTGCAATTCTCAGCCGAATATTCATAAATATGACATTATTTTATGCCCAGTTGTGATTTCAAGGTTGGAATTACATCCAGTGACAGAAGAAAAATGCAAACATCTGCTACATCTGTGTGTTTTACTACATCAGTGGCAGAGAATGACAAATTTTGTGAAAAAAGTTTAAGTTTGTGTTCTTTGACATTAAGTGATATGAGCCCATTTTTCCACTCATTTTCAGCTTGTAAGTTAAATGAAACATTTGGAATACAACCCGAATTCTTTAAAAGTTGGGACGTTTTTTAAATTTGAATAAAATGAAAACAAAGACTTTCAAATCACATGAGCCAATATTTTATTCACAATAGAACATAGATAACATAAATGTTTAAATGGAGAAATTTTACTTTTATCCACTAAATGAGCTCATTTCAAATTTGATGCCTGCTACAGGTCTCAAAAAAAGTTGGCAAAATGGCTGAAAAAGCAAGACGTTTTGAAAAGATTTAGCTGGGAGAACATCTAGCAACTAATTAAGTTAATTGATATTAGGTCTGTAACATGATTAGCTATAAAAGGGATGTCTAAAGCCCGGGATACACTGCACGATTTTTGACTGTCCCAGACGAAAAATGAACTGAACTGATTGCCATTGTGAAACAATCGTGGCGATTTGTGTGATTGTGGCTCTTAATCAGTGGTCCTATGTCGTACATTGAGAGAGGTTCAAAGACGGCTGTTTTCCTGGTCTTGCGACCAAAGATAGCCTACGATCATTTTCTGACAGTGTCAGAAATTTAGCATGATATCGCACAGTGTGTTTGCTGCTACGACCTACATGAAATCAACGCGACATGGCGCTAAAACTTAAAACTGCTTACCTCAAGCTCTTTTCCCTTCTTCTTTCGCCGCTTCCTTTTTTTATCAGCACATATACAAACTACAACTGCCAAAGTGTGATTCAACATGGTCTTTTTGGTAACCACTAGCGCATGCTGATGACGTTTTATTCTTCTATAGAAACTTGCATTGTAGCCTACGAGTCAATAGGAGTCATCATCGTACAGTCTACATGCATGTCGTGCCCAAGTTTAATAGATCCACGTCGCACAGTGTGATTTGTAATGATCTTATAGGATTGCTAAAATCGTGCAGTGCATCCCGGGCTTTAGAGAGGCAGAGTCTCTCAGAAGTAAAGATGGGTAGAGCTGTGAAAGTAAAAGATAAAAAAAGATTGCGGAATACTTTAAAAACAATGTTCGTAAAAAGAATGTGGAATACTTTAAAAACAATGTTACTCAACTTTATATTGCAAAGGCTTTGCAAATCTCATCATCTACAGTGCATAACATCATCAAAAGATTCAGAGAAACTGGAGAAATCTCTGTGTGTAAAGGACAAGGCCAAAGACCTTTATTGGATGCCCGTGGTCTTCGGGCCCTCAGACGACACGGCATCACTCATCGGCATGATTATGTCAATGACATTACTAAACGGGCCCAGGAATACTTCCAGAAACCACTGTCAGTAAACACAATCCACCGTGCCATCTGCAGATGTCAACTAAAGCTCTATCATGCAAAAAGGAAGCCATATGTGAACATGGTCCAGAAGCGTTGTTGTGTCCTGTGGGCCAAGGCTCATTTAAAATGGACTGTTTCAAAGTGGAAAAGTGTTCTATGGTCAGTCCAAATTTGACATTCTTGTTGAAAATCACGGACGCCGTGTCCTCCGGGCTAAAGAGGAGGGAGACCTTCCAGCGTGTCATCAGGGTTCAGTTCAAAAGCCAGCATCTCTGATGGTATGGGGGTGCATAAGTGCATACGGTATGGGCAGTTTGCATGTTTTGGAAGGCACTATGAATGCTGAAAGGCATATAAAGGTTTTGGAGCAACATTAAATGAAAAATACGTCAACGACAACCACACCACAAACTCTTCAGCAGCTGGAAACCTATATCAGGCAAGAATGGGACCAAATTCCAACACCAAAACTCCAGAAACCCATAACCTCAATGCCCAGACGTCTTCAAACTGTTTTGAAAAGAAGAGGAGATGCTACACCATGGTAAACATGCCCCCGTCCCAACTATTTTGAGACCTGTAGCAGGCATCAAATTTGAAATGAGCTCATTTTTTGCATAAAATTGTAAAATTTCTCAGTTTAAACATTAAGTGCTTTTGTTATTTTGATAAGTGCATTATAGCTGTTACATATATTGATTAAAAAAAAAATATATATATATATATATATATATAAACGTACATAATAGTAAGTTTTTATTGATATTTTTGAACTCAAGATGCAGGGCTGTGTAATAATATTAATTATTATAAGAACAATAGCAATAATAATTGCAATGCTTAATAATATTTTTATTATTTTAATAATATTTATTTTATTGACAAACAGTAGAAATGAATGCAACTTTGTCCCTGAGAGATCTTGGTGTAAAGGCCATTGCAAATGACTGACAAGGTCTCCTGTGAGTGGATCGTAAGCATCAAGGCCTGGAAACCCTGACAACAATGAACCTCCCTTGAGAGCGACAAAGAGCATCAGAGGTGTTAAGCAAACAGTATGATCTGTTTCCACAATGTCATGACCCAGTGAAAAAAGCATTAATGCATGTACACTTCCTGCATGTCCTTACAGACCTCAGTTCTTCTTTGTTCACATCTCCATATTTGTCATCAAGGGTTTGATTTCACTATTAAAGTGGTGTGAGAGAGATGACAGTTCAAAGTGTTCCTGTAAGGTTTCTCTGGCATCGCTGATCAGTATTCAGTGTCAATAAAAACATGCTCCTGCTAAGTGGAGGCAGTGATGGTGTGATGCTGTAAAGACTGAAAAGAAAGTACCTTTTGTTTCATGCACACTGAGATAGAAAGAAAGTGGAGCGCAGAGACGTGTGAGGAATCGCCCGCGCCGCATGAGGAGGGGAAATACCACGGTAAATAAGTGTGAAATGTAACATGTTTGTGTGAAAATGCATGACTGCAGAGTTGAGGGAACAGAACTTTGTTGGGCGAAACTTTGAATTTCTCTGAACTTTTGTCATGAACACCTTCCTACAGCATAAACCTCCAGACCCTTGCGTTGCAAGGCTTGTTTAGTGAGGAAACATCTAGGAATATCAATCTAAGGGCTGAAGGGAGGTAGAAAGATAAAACGTAGACCTCTGTCACCTTGCACATCATCGGTCATCTGTCCTTTGCCATCAGACCAGACGCAAAGTATTTGAAGTGTTAGATAAATGAAGTTTACCTCCATTTCTCAAATCAGTTCATACTGACAACCTTTTGGGAGTGTAGGTGGTTGACCTTCCCTGTCATGGTTATAATAAGTTCACAGCAAATGTAACATGTTGTAGGGCGTGATATGTTTCAGAAAGGCTGTCAAATACAATCTTGCTCAAAAAGTATTTTTTGGTTTTGTAAATTGACTTCGTAAGTGAGATTTTATTAGGTATTTAATGGAAAACCACAGAAACTCTTGCCTGCATGCAGTGTTGTGATTGACTCTCTCTTCTTCCTGGGGGTTTCAGCTTCCACCATCAGTCACTATTTGATATTATTAAAAAAGTCCAGTTAGACCATAGCCTAAGTGCACAGCACACTGACTTTTCATTTTACATACATTTTACTCATGTATGTTAATTACTCCTAACTTGAAGTGCTGAGTTAGCTAACTCATACATTTTGATAGCAATTAACATAAAATATTTAGTTTATTAACTTTTTTATTTTGAGTTCTTACAAATCAATGAGTTATTTACTTCACTGTAAACCCTAAGAAAAATAAAAAAAATGCCAATTTGCTAACATGTTAACAATAGCATGGTATAGCACTTACTGAATGAGTACAGCAACTTAAAACATGTAGCTTACCTGCTCTCATGCCAAGCCGCATGTGCTACTTGTCACCATGATGGTAACTCTCCAAAAACCCACATTAACAGAAACTCTTCTAAATTAGCATAACAAAACATTAATCACTACTAAATCTCCCTTACCATTAATCTTGTGCAAAAAAACATTATATAACACTTAATTTTAGCATTTACTCTCCCTTTCGAGTGCCATGGGCAAAGCATGCTGGGAAATAGAAATCCCAGTCCAGTTTCTGTTAAACTTAAGTTAGTCCAAATTAAAAGAAATGAGTTCATACAACTCAAAACAATGAAAAAGTTCAGTTTACTTGAAATATGTCAGTGCTGTGAACTCAAAAGAAAAAGAAAGTTCTAAATACTCATAAGAGTTAATTTAACTGAACTAATTTGTTCAATTTAAGTTTGTCCTACTCAAACCAATTAAGTATTTTGATTAGGGTTTACAGTGTGAACGATAACTATAAAAATAACTATAATGATAATATTAGCATCCACATAATGATAATGCTCTGTTTAGTATGAGCATGTGCTGCATTTTTGTCGTCTGCTGCTTTAAATGCTCAGGCTCTTGAGGTGGAGTAAGTTGGGTGGATTCTGATTGTGATTCCAATGGTATTGTTCCTCTGTGTTGCTATCGTTATAGTTGTGGTGTGGACTTCCCTATTCTCTTAGATTTAGAATGATTATATAAACTTTATAGTTAGATAGTTATCATCCTTGGTGTCATAGCAATCACATGATTCTCTATAGGGCACAGTTGATTGGTTCCTAATGTATCAGCAGCCAAAGAGCTTGCTGCTTAACTTTCAAATACTTGGTCAGTGTTTGTTGTAGCAGTTTGCAGTATGCTTTCAGAAACCCTCCACCCTCCCCAGCTCCACCTGCATAGATAATTCATCTCCACCTGCTACGGGTAATTCATGTACGCTATATATTGTACAGCAGCAGCATGTCTTGCTCACAGCAGGTATTGGCAGTAGCAAATCCCGTACTTGCTCTGTAGCAGCAATAACAGAAGCAGTGTTGCAGATCTATTCCGCCAAACATTAACATTGTCATATTTTTAACCATGCCACACACTCAGAGAGTTGTCATGACAGAACTACTGTATAATGATAACAATATTATAATCCACACTAACGGATGATAATGTTGTTTATTCTAAGTGTGTGCTGCACCCAGGTGAAAAAAAGTACACTTCCATACTTAAAGTGCTCTATTTTCACGCACTAATTTTGTACTTAATATACTAAAAATTCTTCTTTAGTACTTCTTAAGATAATCTTAGGAACATCTAAGTGTACTCAACTGTGCTATTTTGAGACATCATTAATATGAACTAAAATGTGCTTTTAACATAATATCTCTGTATTAAAAAATGTATTTAGTTACCACTTGTACTACACTTAAACCCATAGTGTACTGCAAAAATTTTTTTAACCTGGGCAGTCAAGTCACATTTATTCATATAGTGATCTATACAATACATATTGTCAAAGCAGACACTTCAAAAAGTTCATAAAGAGATCATAAAACGAATCAATATAATTCATAATAGTCATTTCGGTCAAATTTCGCATTATATGATGAATACATTGCATTTAGGCTTTTATTATTATTTTATTATTATCTCTTTGTGAATCTCTTGAGCTATTTCAGTCATGCAAGTAGAGCTCCTATCTCTTTGTATGGGGAAATATCAAATTCTCCAAAGCTGTTCACCAAGATTACGAATACATTTCATAATTGAAATCACGAATGAAATCTGAAAACAACTGTCTCATAAATTTGGTTTCTAAATGCTCAAATCATGACAAAAAATTGGCATTTTACAGGCTGGACCAGCCAATGTACATGTCATAACATGTCTCAGACTGTTTCTATAGCAAGCAGAGTTTCTAATGGCAGCTGCAGTGACATGATAATTTTACCAATTTACCGATTGGCTCTTTTATTTAGAAGGCGGGACTTATTCTGCCATATTGTGCATTGCACTTTCTCCCATTCATAGTATTATGAGTGCACCGTCTTTCTATATTTAAAGTCTTTGTTTAAAGTCAGGTGGATTCTAATTGGCTGTCAAAGTTTTTATAGTTAATCGGCTGGAAAAAAAAAAATTGTTCTGAAAGTGATTCCATTGATATTGTGGACTTCCCTATTCTCATAGAATTAGAATCATTATTAAAACATTATAGTTGTGAAAGGCTTTAATAGTGGAGTAAGCTCACAATTAAACTGCTTATTATAGGCTTTCAGCAAAATGTAATACAATTATAAAACACAAAACTACTCAGAAAACAGCAAAAGTGGATAATGTAATGTACAGTTAAGGTTATGTTCAAAGTATAATATCAAATTATTGTTTTGGTCAGGCTGACTCAGCCCACATATTCAGTCTTTTTTGGTAAGAGTGGGAAAATTTATGTCCAGGATATTATGCTTTAACATAGATGTGTCTTTTCCCTCTATGTTCCTTGCATGGAGTTACCCCGGACATTTGTGTAAAAGTGATAATTACCTCTTTAAGATCTTCCTGGTCGCCTGTAAGAAAGCTCTCACTAAATGTTGGCTCAAGAGATACCCTCCCTTTCAGGAATTGTCAAATATGCTTTATGGAAAAAATGACCTTTTCCCTTTGGTTACAGAAGGACAAAGGGGAAAAATATTGGAGGAAATGATCCCATGCAAGACCTCAGGTTCTTATTGGTGTTGTTGTTTATCTCTATATTTTTTCCCCTCCACCTCCCTTTTGTTGTGTACTAATTGAGTTGACTTGAAAGGGCAGTCGTGGCCTAACGGTTAAAGAATCAGAATGGTAATCCGAAGGTTGTGGGTTCGATTCTCAATACAAGCTCACTACCGGCAGGAAACACGAGCAAAGCACCTAACCCCCAATCGCTCTCTGGGTGCTGCAGCAAAATGGCTGCCCTCTGCTCCAGGTGTGTGTCTCCATGGTTTTAAGTGTATGTGTTCATACTCACTGCTCCTAATGTTGGGGTTAAATGCAGAGGACAAATTCTGAGTATGGGTAACCATACTTGGCCTTCACTTTTTCACTTTCAATGACACTGTTGAATGAGAGCTGAACTGTGCTGGATGATGATTTTACTGTTTTCTGCAGAGCTGCTTTTTAGGACAGGCAGATCTATAGAGCTCACCTCGCTGGTCACTTCCTCTCTAGATCTATAGAACGTGCTTAAGTATCCGCTTCCTGGCGTTCCCAAATCAGACACAGTATGTTTGCTTTCCTTCTCCAAGTACCTGCTCTTTGTTTTTGAGTGTTTTCGTGTCTCGCTAAGACTTGTACACCCTAGATTAGCATAATCACAATAATTGAATCATAATTACATTTGCAATAAACACAAAGACTCCATGCAAAACAGCATATAAATAGCATACTTCTAATGGGGCCAATCTTGTGCTGCTGTCTCCGGTTTCTGTTCTGAATCTTGATAGGCTTGTTGGATAGGGACTTGATTGGGATGTTGGGTGACTGATGTTGTTTGTGTTCCTCAGATAAATGACACATACTGTGCCATGTTTTCTTATACACAAGGCCCTTCTCTCTTACCTCGCTCCCAGATGGGCCAGATATGATGTCTCCTCCCAGCTTTTCCATCAAAGCAAACAGAGCCAACAGCAACAGATGATCCCCAAGCAAAGCTGAATTACCATCTAAATCTGGCTTGTCTTCCAGCCCCAACTGTTTATGCAAGCGACACATGTTGTATTTAAAACCTGTCGGCTGCTTCTGCTCATTAAGCATTCGATTTGGGATTGGGTGTGAATTTTGCGGTTGGTTAGCGACTGACAGGATGTTTCTTCCTGTTTTATTGACTGTTATGATTATGTGTCTACAGTAGGTGGTTCCAGTGTTTATCATTTTTTATTTTTGACAAAAATATCTTTTAAATTTAGTCAATATTTTGTCACAATTTCATTTTTACTCTGACTAAAATGTCATCTAATTTTACATATTGTCACGAGACAACTACAACGTTATTTAACAACTACAGTATGCATTTATTGAACATACTGCAGCTGCACATTTCAGCGAACTGTATAAATCCCAACTGCCCATTTTCATGGGTGCCCACTATATATACAGTTGGAGTCCCTGCCCAATATGGTACAATTTGATTGGCCAACATAATAATACTTTACATGTGTGTGGAACCAGCCTTATGAAAAGCACTACACAAATATATGTGAATTGTATTGAATTATCAATGTTGAAAACAGTTGTGCTGCTTAACATTTATGTGGAAACGATACTTTATTCAAGATTCTTTGATGAATAGAACATTTAAAACAGCATTTATTTAAAATAAATATCTTTTGTAACATTATGGCCCGGTTTCACAGACAGGACTTAGACTAAGCTAGGATTAGGCCTTAGTTCAATTAGGATATTTAAGTAGCTTTTATAAAAGTACACCAGAAAAAAAACATTACTAGTGTGTATCTCGAGACAAAACAATGGCACTGACTTATTTTAAGATATGTCAGTGCAATTTGCTTTCAGTTAAACGGCTCAAACATGCATTATAGTCTAGGACTAGCTTAAGCCTTGTCTGTGAAACCGGGGGTATAAGTTTTTACTGTTACCTTTAATCAAATTAATGTGTCCTTGCTGAATCAAAGTATTCATTTATTTAAAAAAAAATGGTAGTGTATGTAGCAAATTAGCTCAAAAGAAATATGAATAATGAAGCATAAGTCGTTATAATTCATTATAAATATTTGAATCAGTTAATCAAATTAACTTAGTTAATATTACAATCAATGAATCTGTTCGGCCAGCGAACACTCAGTATTGATCGTCTATCACCTTTTCAAGAAGGATATTTTTCCGTGGCCACAGAAAAATATCACTTTCTTAGCACATAGCTGTGATCGAATCGTTATCAGTGACTTTGGTTTTACACTACACTAAACTAACAAACACACACATACAATCCACACGTACAAGGACATGAGAGTGTGTGAATGAATTTGAACCGTATCATAACGGGAATGAATCAATGGTAAGAGTCAAAAATAACAATAAATCTATTTACTATAAATCACCTTTGTTAACAAAAGGGGTTTACAATCTTAATACTAAATCGCCATTTAGTGTTCAAACGATACTTGCAAATGCCTTAGCTGTCCGGATCTGCAGGCTCAGGAGAAATCCTTGATGGTTTGGTCCGCTGGCATGGAAGTTGTAATCAATATCTTCTGCGTTGAATGAAGAAAATGAAGACAAACTTTGCGCTGTTAATTTGACTCTTTTGTGGTCGCTGCAGTTGTGCATGGCTTGAAGTGAATGGAGGCCTAACAGCCCGGCTCAGGCCGGGTGGCCCTCACGTAGTATCAACAGGAACAAAAAAAATAACCAGAAACGGGAACAAGCAGAGAGAGAAACTTGTGTGTGGGTGCCTTTTGAACTCTCCAGAAGGTCGCCACCTTCGAGTCTTGGCTTGACCAATGAGAAAGGTGCAATTCTCTGGCCGGCGATTTCCTTTGTTTGAAAGTGAGTTCACTTGCATGGGGGGAGTTAACTAGAAAGTTTGTGTCCCTTTATACTCTGATAAATATAACAAACATACAATGCATTCTATGGTATTGTGATGTCCATCAAAATGTGAGTCATTAAACAAGGAGTAATTTGATATTAAACATCACCTAGATGAAATACATTATCTGGTAATTCCAACTTTCAGGTATGCATAACACTATACAACATACAAAAGAACAATCTAAAAACAGTAATAATACACAAAATGTACTGGGGAAATGCATGGTCATTCATTCAGACGAGGATGTCAATGAATTAGTGGCAATTGATTCCATTTTTATAGACCAAATGATTCTGGTGACCTGTGTTTTCCTGATAAAACACTGTCTTTGAAGTGTAGGTGAAGAGCAAATGGTGATAGCACTGTGGGGAAGCCAGACGTTACGGGGCCTGGCATGGGTGAAGGGTTGGAAGAGTTACTGTTTTGTTGAGAAATTGTGTGTTTGATCTATTCAGATGCTAGATGTATAACATTTTAGTTGACAGAGAAAGTGCAAAATTAATCAAACATTCAGCCATCTTACTGTATATTAAAGTATTTGTTCACTTCTGAATTAAAATTTCCTGATAATTTACTCACCCCTATGTCATTCAAGATGTTTATGTCTTTCTTTCTTCAGTCCAAAAGAAATCAGGCTTTTTGAGGAAAACATTCCAGGATTCTTCTCCATATAGTGGACTTCACTGGGGTAAAAAGGGTTGAAGGTCCAAATTGCAGTTTCAGTGCAGCTTTAAAGGGCTCTACGCGATCCCAGACGCAGAATAAGGGTCATGTCTACCGAAACGATTTTTTTTTTAAATAAAAATTTATATACTTTTTAACCACAAATGCTCATCTTGCACTGCTCTGCAATCCGCACGCATGACATAATAACGTTACAAAGGTCGGTGACGTACCGATCCAGTGTCTACAAAGTGAACGTGCAAAGCTTAAGCCAAACGGCCTTTACAAAAAAAAAGTTAAAACAACGATATCAGATGATTTTGAAGTTGGAGGAGAAAAGTTTTTCGCCCTACTGCGGTACTTCTGCCTACGTCACGCGTGACCTTTCAATGTAATGTGTGGCACACCGCAGAGCAGTGCAAGACAAGCATTTGTGGTTAAAACGTATATACATTTTTATTTTTTTTTTAAAAATGGCAGATCGTTTCCTTATTCCCTTATTCCTTGTCTGGGAGCCCTTTGAAGCTGCATTGAAACTGCAATTTGGACCTTCCACCCGGTGAACTCCACTGAAGTCCACTAAATGGAGAAGAATTCTGGAATGTTTTCCTCAAAAACCATAATTTCTTTTCGACTGAAGAAAGAAAGACATGAACATCTTGGATGACATGGGGGTGAGTAAATTATCAGGAAATTTTCATTCAAAAGTGAACTAATCCAACTGTGCTTGTTGTGAAAACCTGATCTCATGAAATAGCGTTACAATGATTACATTGTAATAAAATATTGTGAATTCTTTATGCATCACAGTTATTAACTACACGTTTTTAGTGTGTCATTATAAAAAGAGCATATTTACATTGTAACTTACATGCTTTGAGTAAGATCACTCAGTTGACATTATTGACCATGATCATTTTCTAAAACAATAATATTCTTTACGTCTTCTGTTAGTATCTTGCAGCATCATTTTGTCGTCATATTTTCATTAACAGTAGGATTTATGTAATAACACTTGTCAGTAAATTCATTGACAAGGTTAACACTGGGTGGATCTAAATGCCATTCAGATCGAGGGTAAAAGATCACTCATTAATGTCCACACTGCATATACAAAAATGAATATAAAGATTTAGAAAACTTGCAATTAAAGTATTCTAGTTTGAAAGTTTGAGACCACAGAGGACTTTGAATGAAGCAACAACAAAAACATTTCTTCAAACATCCATTTCTTAAAAGATATTTCTGGAGTTTAAAATACTTTTTTTTGTACATTTTTATACACACAGCCAGAGTTTTGAAATGCAAATCAATTATATAAAAAAGAAAAGAGTGAAAGAAAAGAAGAAATGACTGTTGTATTAGAATTCCTACTAAAATACTCAGGACTGTTTATACAACAGCCTCGATTTAACTAAGGTCACTGTGCTCTGCAGAGAAATTCATGGAAATCATATTCAGCTGAACAATAAATGTTAGGAATGTATCACATGAATAAAACAGCTTATTTAAACAAACTACAGAGTGCTAAAGGTAAGTACTTAAATGTTTAACTCACAGGACGAGTGCATCCTCATAATGCAGATTTGACAGGGACATTTATAGTGCCTCCTATACAGCGAAATAAATTACCTGTGTTTTTCTGTTTTAAATGTTGCTAAGCCATGACCAGGAGCACAAGTAACATTATCTAGATGGCTATCCAAGTGGAAGTGCACAGATTGTCTGGCCTGTATTCACTCAGCTGTGAATAACAATCTCTGTGCTAGACTGCGACGAGCAGTGATCTACTTCTGACTGCCAGCCAGGAGAATGGGGCTAGGGTCACTGTGATTTTGTCAAGTAAGACATATTTTGTTGATACTGGAACAACATTCCTGTCTAAAAAATGTAGTCCTAACCCTATCCCTATCCGTATCCCTAATACAGGGGTGGGCAAACTCTGTCCTGGAGGGCCACTGTCCTGCAGAGTTTAGCTCCAACACTAATCAAACACACCTGAACCAGCTAATCAATTCATTCAGGATTACTAGAAGGCTAGAGGCAGGTGAGTTTTATCAGGGTTGGAGCTAAACTCTGCAGGACAGTGGCCCTCCAGGACTGAGTTTTCCCAACCCTGCCCTAATAACACTGATGTAGAAGTACCTTACACGACAAACTTTTGCAACTTTTGCAAAAAGTGCAAATTGCTGTAGATGCTATTTATACTAAGTGAAAATAGCAGTATATTCTATTTACACCAAGTGACAATAGCAGCATTTTCTTAGCATTATGCTATTTACACTAGATGAAAATAGCGATACATTCTATTTACACCATGTAAAATTATCAGTTCTTTGCAATAAGAATAAATAGTAATTAGATGCTATCTATACTTTAATTTCGCAAATACTATTTGCACCTCAGTATTTTTGTACATTAACAGGATGCAATAATATCATAGAGTGTAAATTATCATATTTATTCAAATTATTAAATGGATGCTGCTTTATTGTGAGAATAAAAACCCTCCCTACACCCTACCCAATAAACACATTTAATATTATTAAACACTCGTTTGCAGTTTTTTTCCACTTTTAAAATATTATTTTCATTATTATTGAAAATAAATGCAAGCTCGGCAAAAGGCGGATTCAAACCCACGTCGATCGCTTTAAAAACCAGGTCTGCGAGTTCTGCGAGCCTTACTCGCTACTGCCGCGCTACTAAAGACGTTGAATTCCCTGCGTCTTTTTTAAACTTGAGTGGCCTAACCAGACCCTGGTGGGTGGAGCTAGTGTAAATAGCGTTTGCCAACAAGGGATGCTATTTGCACTTAGTGTAAATAGACACTCCGTTCTTTAAAAGTGACATCGCCAACAACGTTGTTGTCTGTACGTGAAAAATGCAAAGGAAAAACTTTTCCATTTTTAGTAGGCCTACATTGTTGTTGTGTAAATGCACCATTAAAAGTCTGATTTTGCTGAAATGCCTATAATGGTTTCACCCCATAGAGTGTGACAACATGCCCCACTTTTAGGCAGTGGTTCTCAACAGAGGGCCAAGGCCCATTTAGGGGGCTTTAGAAAACTTCCCAGGGGGCTCCAATAAGTAACATCATTTAAATGTACTATATTAACATTATCTTATTATATATATATATATATATATATATATATAATCGTGTGTTGTGTAAAAATATTAAACTGATATATTGTTTTGAACAAAGTGGGGAGTCAAAAAAGTTGAGAACTGCTGCTTTAAGGTATATGCATAAAGGAAAATTACTTTCAAAAATAAACCCACCCTGAGAAATATTTACTGGAGTGTGACGACTAGCCCCGTTCTCTCTTATATTACATACAAGTGTATTTAATACTGTATGTACATTTCACTTTGATATGATATTCCTCAGACATTCTGGTTAGGGTTTGTTATAACCCCTTAACTCAAAGTATTAAACCTATATTCTTTTTTTTTTTTTTTTTTTTTTTTTTAGAAAAAAAATCATACATTTTATGAAATTTAAGGCTAAAGTTTTATGTGCATTGATACAATTGTTTTTTTTTTTTTTTGTGATTTTATTTGAGGTGTGTTCCAATTGACAGGGTCCCTATGCATTTCTTTCCTGCATGATGACAGCAAAGCGACTATGATACAACAATTCTATAGAACCGAAGCCTAAAATCTCACTTAAAACCTTTAACACTTATTTTTTCAAAAAAACAAAGCAAAACAAAAGTATGTGACAGACACTTTGTATCACTCAAGGCTTAGGTGACAAAAAGGACCAACAATTACTTATATAACTCATTTTAACATGACCCATTTATTTCTCAGTGGCCTGGAGGTGTTGTGTAGAATTTAAATTTTTTGTTTTCAAGTTGCTATGGCAACACAGGTCACAAGCTCAAATTCAGCCACTGCTTTTTAAAACTTTGAGCCTTTAAAACACATTTATTTGCCCAAACTGCAGCAAACACAGCTTTGTCATTGTGCTAATCTCCAGTTACCTTAAAAAATTGAAACAAAAACAGATTGTGTGTTGGTACTTGCATTTATTCATGTATTCATTAAGCTCTTTTACTAAGGCTGCAAAAACAGCTGCTTCCTGTCACATTTGGGACAGAAAGATACTCTGTTTAAGAAAAATCATCATATACAGTTGCTTACTAGTACAAAAGGTTGCAAACAGACACATATGCAAAGCACACAAATGATCTGCTACTGTATGTTACAGCTTAACAGAATCTGATGGCAATTCTACATCACATTCAATTTGATAGTGGACTATTTATTCATTTAAACACATCATGGTTCTTGTCTATGATCCCCATATACATTACAACATGTTAAAAATCATAAATACTATTTATTAGAAATGATGTCCAATCATCGTGCTTGTAGTTAAAATAGGACAAAATGATCCGCTCGTTCATTCAGTGGAGGCTTCCCCGCTACAAAATTCTCTTCTGTTTAGTCCACACAATGCGATACGCCCCACCCACGGCAGTTTCTCTGTAACAGTACTCTCGAGGTCATACAGGATAATGGCAGCCCGGGAAATTTCCAATGAAAGGTTTTCAGGGACAGACAAACAAGGGCTAGACATACCCGTTTAACACTTTAGAAGGGCTTCATCGTGTTCTGACCATCACCAGACATTCTTCTAAAATCTGATATACGTTTTCCTGATTTATTGTGGACAGGAAGGTGGAAAGAGATTGTTTTGTTTATGTATTATAAGTGCAGTCACAATACAATTACATTAGCCTTGTGCCTCATACATAGCAGAGCATGGTAACAAAACCTATAGAAAAAAAAATAAAAGTGAGTCCCATGTGTCGCTGTCAAATCATATAAAGATGTGCAAATATTTTCCAGACGATCACACAATTCTCATCGCAGTCTCATAAAAGTTTCACGTATCTGTTATAAATCACTAGGCACAATAGTAACTGAACATTCTGCCGCATTCTCCTGCAACTCTGCTGATTTAGTTAATCGTCCCAGCTAGTTGCCAACAGTGGCGGTATGTACATCCATAATAGAAGAAAAGGTCCCGGGCTCAGTACATCAATACTGACGAGTTCTGAGGATTGCGCTCAGAGGTTAAAGGTCACCGCTTTGGGGTTCAGGATTCCGGGATTCACGGCCCGAGTTGCGGCCTAGTCTGGGAAAGCGGCTGGAGGCTTTGGATCGGGCAGTTTTGGCTCCACTTTCATTGGCCGTCGGGCTGTCCCTGTTAGAGAACAAACGCAAACATCGGTAAACCCCTGGGCACTTTACTCTTTCTTCTCCTGCCTGACTCCAGGTGTTCATTTGTGTTGTAATACCTTTGGAAAACAGATAGCTCCCACCAGGAACCTAAATGCTTAAACAGAGCAGAGGAAACCACAGCTCCTAGATGTTCTCTGTGCATTTACAGTGACTAAACGCTCCAGCGTGTCAGAGTCCCTGCTGTAGGTAAATAAACAATGAAACAAGCCCTTCGCAATAACGCTGTTTCCTTACATTCTCACGGGCCGCACACTGACATCACCGGTAACTCAAGGCTAACAAACTGAAACTGAAAGATGCCTGCGAGTTGAGCGCTGAGCGGAAAGCCCCCCGAGGCTGAGTGTGTGTGTCAGAGACAGTGTGTGAGTCCTGAGGGAGGGCTGTATAGACATCAGCTGCAGTTGAGGGTTAGACACTATACATACCCAGCTGCGGCTCAGCGTACAGACACAACTCCAGCCTGGAAACCATGACAACTATGTCACTCATGAGCTGGAGGAACCTAGGAGCCAGTGGCGATCCTGGTTCACATGGTGCCTGCTCCCAAACTACATATAAATATAAATAAACAATGTAAATAATGGAATGGTACTGTACGTACTGTACTGTATACCTCTGCTTGCTAAAAAAAAAAAATAAGACAAATATTACAAATAAATTAGAGATATTACAGATAAATTATAAAAAAGAATTAAAGATAGAATGATACAATTAAATACAAAATAAAATAAAAAAATGTTTTCAATAAACCAATTAAAACTTCAACTGTATATTAGTGGATACCCTAATTGGAACTTTATTATGAAACTTGACTAAATTTGACCTTCTAATTGCAGGGATTATGTATTTTTGTAGGCCAAAACCCAGAAACGAGTTCCATCGTTCTGAAGTCAATGGTTTTTTTAAATGGGTTTTTGGTTAAATGCCTGAAATAAGGTCTGTGGTTAAAACAAGCTTAAGATATTTTACAGCATAAAACACATCTGTATTACCTCCTTGTGATTTTTTTTTAAAGCTTTTACTTGTCTTGAAAAAGGTGGTTACTAAAAAGTGGCTAAATGGAGCTACAGAGGTTGTCTGGCATCATTCATCCAAAATGAAATTTCTGTCATTAAAGGGTTAGTTCACCCAAAAATGAAAATAATGTCATTTATTACTCACCCTCATGCCGTTCCACACCCATAAGAACTTCTGTAATCTTCGGAATGCAAATTAAGATATTTTTGTTGAAATCCGATGGCTCAGTGTGGCCTGCATAGCCAGCAATGACATTTCCTCTCTCAAGACCCATTAATGTACTACGCTACGACACGCTGATTCATAACGCTCCGAAGCTTCCTGAAGCAGTATTTTGAAATCGGCCATCACTATATAAGTCATTATTTTGTTTTTTTGGCGCACCAAAAATATTCTCGTCACTCTATAATATTAATATTGAAACCACTGTACTCACATGAACTGATTTAAATATGTTTTTAGCACATTAATGGATCTTGAGAGAGGAAATGTCATTGCTGGCTATGGAGGCCTCACTGAGCCATCGGATTTCAACAAAAATATCTTAATTTGCGTTACGAAGATGAACGAAGGTCTTACAGGTGTGGAACGGCATGAGGGTGAGTAATAAATTACATTATTTTCATTTTTGGGTGAACTAACCCTTTAAGTACTGATCCAAACATAGTCAGCAACGACATTGCACCTTTCAAGGTCCAGAAAGGTACTAAAGACATCGTTAAAACTGTTGACGTGACTACAGTGGTTCAACCTTAATATAATGAAGTGATGAGAATACTTTTTGTGTGCAAAAACACGCAAAAAAAATGCTATTTTCATTGCAGAGCTTCAGTGTTTATGTCTGAACGCGGGTTCAGTATTGGCTGGCTCCTGCGTCAGTATCACAAGCATGCGTCCTGCTGCTCACGTGACCAGAGCCGGCCAATACTGAGCCACCGTTTGGACGTAAACACTGAAGCTCTGCAACGGAAATAGCGTAGCGGTGTTGAATAAAGTCGTTATTTTTGTTTTGTTTTTGCGTGCTAAAAATTATTCTTGTTGCTTCATAATATTAAGGTTGAACCACTGCAGTTGCGTCGACTGTTTTAACGATGTCTTTAGTACCTTTCTGGACCTCAAAAGGTGCAATGTCGTTGCTGCCTATGTGTGGATCAGATACCCTCGGATTTCATCAAAAATATCTTAATCTGTGTTGCGAAGACAAACGAAGGTCTTACGGGTTGGGGATGACATGATGGTGAGTACTTAATGACACAAATTTCATTTAAGCATCATCAGCCAAACAGGTAAATTCAACTACTCAGTAGTCCACTTTTACAGGCTTGTAGTGTTTACAATATTGCTCTCTTGTAAACTATTCTAGAAAGTTGAAAGAGTCAAGCTTTTTACTTCTAGTTATTGTATTTAGGCTTTAAAATTATTGTGTTTAAAATTAATTTCATGATTAACAAAAAGTGTGAGAATCAAATTTTTGTTGGGCACACAGCATATATTTACAATAATCCAAAAGCCAATGGAAAAATCCTATTGGGATTTTGTTGAGGGAACCAGGGTGATGCTAACTTTCAGGTTGACCTACAAAAACACATCATCACTGCACTCTATATGTAAAGAGACTTTTTTCTATTTTATTTCTATATCATCTTATTCCTTATTTCTATTTCTTATTTTGATTGTGCAGGTCAGTGATTGCGCAGACAGTGAGCAGGCAAAGTAAAAGCGGGCGGAAAAGCAGGAAGGTTCTTGGAAAAAACACATTGGGTCACAATTGGAGGTGGCAGGTGGGATGAAGGGCGGCTGTAATGTTGTGAGACTGTCATAGATGAGTGACAAAGAAGTGGTGTGCTCCGGTATCATCTATGTCAGAATCCAGCGCTGCAATAAGAGTCATGGTTTTCGTGTTTGTGGCCAAAACACAATGCAAAGGCATCATAAGCCTGGCTCTTGTGGAATGGAGAGGGTGTGACTGCATCCAATCGAATTCGCACAGTGACAGTGTGTGTTTATGTGTGTGTAAAGAGAATGCCAGACATTTTAGGAGTAAAGAACCACAGCGAGGAGCAAATAAATGGTTCTGTCGAACTGAATGCACCTACATTTGAAGGAAAACGTGTGTGGATTTCCAATGGATTTCTGTATGTTACTTATAAAATCTGATTCAATATTCAACCAAGTCACAACAACAAACAAACACCATAGTCAACGATATAAAAAATCCACATCGTTTTTTCCTGTAAACCAGTTATTTGCTCTCTGCTGCGGCTAAATACTTCTAAAATGTCTCACTTTACACAAGCATAAAACACAAGGCATCACTGTGGGAATTTGATTGGATACAGTCACACCTCTTCTATGTCACAAGGCAATTTTATGACCAATTTATGCAAAAATCTATGGTTCACATACTTTTCCTGCAACTGGATCATCTTAAAGTAGAAAAACAGTGAATTTACTTTTCTGTTCTCAAATAGGACCAAAAACTACAGTTTCAAAAAGCACCTTTGTTAGGGCATAATGCGACAGCCATTCATGAAGCAGTCGGTCTGAAAGCAGGCTAATCTATCTGTACTGATTACGTATAACTAATAGTGTTCGAGAGGTTTCAAAGGAAATGAAATTTGAACAGTAAGCCAGAAGTGTGGTTATGCAACACACATCATACCATGATCGGCTTCTCCTCTGCTGTATTGCTGCTGTCAGATCAGCATAGGGCTGAGAGAGAAAAGTAGAGAGCTGGACGTGGGAAAAGAATGAGGGAGAAAGAAAAAAATACAGGAAGAATGAAGTGCTGAGCAGCTTTCAATCAAACTTGAGCAGCAGGGAAGAAGCTGGAAGCAGGTAAGTGGGGTGCTGCGATGCCCCCCACCAGTAAATCTATCCATCACTCCATCCTCAGCTCCTCACAAACCAACACACACACACACACACTCATGCAGATACTATTCAATGGGTCCATGCAGCAGAAGGCTGATCTGCAGTCTAAACAGAAGCCTGAAAGAGCCTCCTAATGTTACATAACCTCTAAGAACAGAGATTCAGCTCTTCATTTAGCTGTGGAACAAGCCCTCCTTATCCGTCTATCCCCTGCACTTCTGCTGGAGAGGCTTCTTGTTGTGGATTTAGGCAGGTAATATCTATGAAGAAAATTTTGAAACGGCTCAACCATATTGAAACCGAAATGAGCATTACTGGATGTGGTCAATAATGCTCAACCTCAACAATCAATCAACCTGCTCCCTTAGATTTTTGAGCCCAGTTGTTTTTGAATATTACAAAACAATACAATAATATTTATCTAAAAAAGTATCACATTTATATATGGATTTATATATAAATGGCACTAACAAAAATGATGTACATTCAAAGATTTTGAGGTCAGTAAGATTTTTTTTTTTTTTTCTGAAAGAAGCAAGGATGCATTAAATTGATCAAAAGAATCTGTTTTTTTAAGAAGAATCTGTTTCAAATTAATGCTGTTCTTTTGAACTTTTTATTCATCAAAGAATCTTGAAAAAAATGTGTCACGGTATCCTCAAAAATATGAAGCAGCACAACTGTTTTCAACATTCAGTGGCGGTTCTAGCTCTTATGGCGCCCCGGGGCGATCCACCCCTTTTGCCACCCTTGTGTCACCTGAGGTCTCCCCAGTGGAAGCCCTGAGGTGACAAAAACCAACCCCCGCTCCTCCTTACTTCTGAGTGAGAGTACTTATCCGGGCGCACACTCCGAGACCCGACCAGATTAACTGACGCACACTGTGACATGTTATCACTGAAGTGATGTGCAAATGAGCGGTAAAACCAAGGTCACGCATTCCTTTTTTTTTTCTTTTTTCTTTTGCGCGAACGCCCCATGCCGCCCCCATCAAGATGCCACCCTGGGCGGTTGCCCATGTCGCCCATGACTAAATCCACCACTGTCAACACTAATAATTTGAAATGTTTTTAAAGCAGCAAATCAGCATATTAGAATGATTTCTGAAGGATAATGTGACACTGGAGTATTGCTGAAAATTCAACTTTGCAGTAAATTAGCTTTGAGTAAATTACATTTTAAAATGTATTCAAATAGAAAAGTTATTTTAAACTGGAGTAATATTTCACAATTTTAGTGTTTCACTGTATTTTTGATCCAATAAATGCAGTCTTAGTGAGCATAAGACACTTTCAAAAACATTTAAAAAAAATCTATTTTGGACCTCTGTCTTTAGACCAGGTTTTTGTTGGTTAATGGTGCAGTAATTTTCAGTTCCCTCAAAATAGTAACACGCCAACAATGGGGCCTGAACACACATCGTTTTCAGACCAGCACGCCCATGGGCACACAAAATCAAACAAAATGGCGCTGGACGTGAAAATGATAACCGCATCAGGCTGAAACTAGCAAAAAACACTTGCGTCACGCCTGGCGTTACATTGCGCCGGGTATATGATGGGGCCCTAAGTTGCTAAAAAGTGTTTTTGTCTTTTGTCTTGTCCAATATTGCCTAGAGCACTAAGTGAGTCAAGACTGCCACTAGAGCTCCATCAAAACCAAAACGACAACCCTGGCTGAGACCACCTTTGCTGGAGGCTCTTTGAAGCAGCCCTGCTCAGTAAAGATGTCTAGACCTCAAGTGTCTTCCATTTCAAAGCTGAATTCTCTCAAAGTCTGAAAACGCTTTTTGTTCCACAGAAACCTTTTCACAAGAAAGTCTTTTAAAAGACCTTCGTCATCCCCACTCAAAACTGACAGTGACAGTCAGGAGATGCCAGGATCGGGCACACAAGAGCTGTTTTAACATGAAAGGCTTCCCTCGTTGGCAGCGCACGCTCGCTATAACCTCTGTGCGACAGCTTTCCACTTTGTCTGTTTGCCAGGAGGCGGCTTTATTGGCATGGATATGTAATCATCAATGTGTTTAAATTGCTATGAGGTCTGAGCGCTGCTTCCAGAGCACAAGAACAGAATTGTTAATAACATAAATCACACTGGCAAATATATCGAGAATAAACACAGTTGCTATATAGCACATGTTCAGAAACACAAACAATCAATGTGTGAACGGTGCACTGTATACACACAAAAGTAATCCAATCCACATAGAGAATGGACTCAAGGACTCTAGGAGCCCCTAAATGAGGGCTATTGTGACAAAATGTGATGTTAAACATTCACTAAACATCTCTGCCTAATCATACATCACATCCAGCTCTCTCTCTACCTAAAAAAGCAGCTGGACTCATCTGTCCTTAGCACTCAAATTATCTCCAGTCATGCCAAGCAAAGAGCCATTATCTTCTCACAATGTGCCAAGGGTCTCTTTTAATTAAATCAGATTTGATGTGAAAGTAAAATAGGTTTTTATTAATTTCCTGTTTGTAATCACGTCACACTGCCAGAGTCAGTGCTAACAATAAACCAATGAGATGCACCGTGTGAAAGGAAATCTGACCTGATAAATCAATGAGCCAATCGGAACAGACAATTGGCCGGTAAAATGCAGGATGTGAGGGGAGTGTAAGCAAATCAAATTTCCTGTTAAAGAACAGCTGATGGTTTTTGATGCATTCGCTCAGTGTAGAGTGGGCAGTGTGGGATTTAAGCAAAAAAACAAAAAAACAAACTGTGATATATTCAGTAGCAATCGTAATCTAGCTTAAACAGGTGCTGAAAAAGTCTCATTGGTATTTAAATGAAGTCACTCTCATTCTATTCAGCACAAACACACCTGTGTATGTAAATAAGGTTTTAGAAAGTTGGTAAAAGTCAGTGCTATTTGCTTGCCATAATTAACAGTGTGCTATTATCGCCCACGGAAAGCAGGCGGTAAATAGGGTTTATTAAAAAGTGATGTTTGTGTACATTTTCTACTCATAATGGCAGCAGTAATTCATCAAATGATGATCAAATATTGGAGAAGAGCATTATAATAGGGCTTATATCCAGGCACTGTGCAGTTGAGTGCACTTTCTGCATTTTAAAAGCCAATCACAATGGAGTTATACCAGTCCAGTCACATTATAACAATAGTTCTCAGGAAGGGGGCATCAGGAATATTCCAAAGGGGGCCTCAAGATGACCTAAAGTTATTTAAAATAGGGCAACAATCATTCAAATATGCTAAAACAACTAAAATGAAAGATATTTCTTATTTTAATTTACCCCTAAACATCTGTGGATACATGAGGTATCCTAATTTTAAAAGTGTGATTTCTAGTCATGGAAATCAATGAAATCTTAAAACTCCATGAGCATTTTTTATAAAGAATATCCATTTTTCTAGTCATGCCAAGCTCTAAAATATTTTACTGGGGAGAAACTGAGAGCAATATATATATATATATATATATATATATATATACACATATATATATATATACACACACACACACATATACAGTGCCCTCCGTAAGTATTGGAACAGTAAAGACAAAATTGCTCTGTTAGCTGTGGTGTCAAGACATCTATAAATATGATTAAATGATTAATATGAGGTAGAAGTACACAAATGTCACATTTTATTATTGACGGTTTCAACACAAAATGTTTTACCAACTAAGAAGAACAGCACTTTTAGAGTTTCATCCCTCTGCCTAATGTGAGCTTAAGTATTGGGACGGTTTAACTTAAAGCAAATGTAAATGTGTAAAAGGTAATATTTAACTGTAAATCCCTTGCAAGCAATCACAGGAGCGACCCATAGACATCACCAGACTCTTGCTTTCACACTTTGAAATGCTTTTCCAGGCTTTTAATACAACCATTTTCAACGGTTATTTGTTTTGGGAAGTTTCTGCCTTTAGTCTCCTCTTCCGCTGGTGAAATGCTTCTATAAATCTGTAGATTTGGCCAATCTAAGACCCAAAATTTCTTTACCATGATAATCTTGATTGAGTTGGCAGTACTAGTGTTTTGGGTCATTGTCCTGTTGCCACATGAAGGACTTCCCAGTGAGTCTGGTGGCATTTTCTTGAACATCTAGTAGGCAAGATTATTTTGTACACTTCTGAATTCATTCTTCTGCTGCCATCATTGAATAAGTCATCAATAAAGATGAGTGAGTCTGTTCCAGAGGCAGACATGTATGCCCATGATATGACACTACCTCTACCTTGCTTTCCAGATGAAGTTGTATGCCTTGGATCATTTGCAGTTTCTTTATTTTTTTCTCCACACTTTTGCTTTCCCACTTTGATAAAGGTTAATATTTGTCTCATCTGTCCATAAAACTCTATTCTAAAACTCTGCTGGCTCATCTCTGTGTGTTTTTGCAAATTCTACTTGGCTTTCCTATTTTTGGTACGGATCAGATGTTTAATCTGGCTGTGTAGCCTCTGTAATTCAGTTGGTGAAGATTCCTGCGAACAGCAGATTGTGAGACCATCACCCCAGCTTTATGAAGGTTGCTGGTGATTTCACTGACAGTTATTTTAGAGTTTTTTTTCACAGCCCTTGTCATTTATCTATCATCAACTGCTGTTGATTTTCTCAGCTGACCTGGTCGTTGTCGGTTGCTGAAGCTGGCCAGTGGTATTTATCTTTCTCAGGACATTCCAAACTGGTAATTCCAAGTAAATCTCCAGATTTAAATCCTATTGAACAAGCATTTCACCAGTGGAAGAGGAGACTAAAGACAGAAACTCCCTAAAACAAGCAACCGTTGAAAATGGTTGTATTAAAAGCCTGGAAAAGCATTTCAAAGTGTGAAAGCAAGAGTCTGGTGATGTCTATGATGTCTGATTGCTTGCAAGGGATTTACAATTAAATGTTAGCTTTTACACATTTACATTTGCTTTAAGTTAAACCATCCCAATACTTATGCTCACATTAGGCAGAGGGATGAAACTCTAAAAGTGCTGTTCTTCTTAGTTGGTAAAACATTTTGTGTTGAAATCGTCAATAATAAAATGTGACATTCTGTACTTCTACCTCATATTAATCTTTTAATCATATTTATAGATGTCTTGACACCACAGCTAACAGAGCAATTTTGTCTTTACTGTTCCAATACTTGTGGAGGGCACTGTATATTTAAAAATCCTCATCCTTAACCATTTTACAGTAAATCATGAACAAAGTAATGTAAATTCACTTGTTAAAAAGAGTGGGAACCGTCAACATTCACCAACATTCAGATCTTAAAACTTCTGAAATCCTTAAATTTAATTTACAGAAACAATGAGTTTCAGTGTCTGGCTCTTGAATATTGTTGTGGACAATTGGAAGCCTTGGAGTCAAAAAGATTGACTAAAGTATACCATATTGCATCTTCTGCATCTTTCACAATCTAATATTCAGAAGCAATCCACAAGATTGTAAACTCGGCATGCAAATTGCATTCAATACAAACTTTCCACAGCCTTATTTGCTTAATTCCTTTAGTGAATCGGGGGCAGCACAACAGACGGCGAGTATGAATATGGCACTATCAGTGTCATTTCTTTATTCAGCATGCATTTGTGGCATTTGAAAGTTTGATTGCTTTGGCCTACTTGAGTGACAACTGAAAATGGCATGTATCTTTCATCGAGGTACTAAAATACAGTGTCATATAGAGTTCATGGAGCTGAATTACATACAGCTGATGGTTACTGCATGTGAATTATTGTGTTTGTGTGTGTACTCACTGGCAGAAAGGCAGTAAATGCAGTAAGGTCTCCTTTGTGGGCTGGGCAGTGAATTCAGGCAGTGTCTGGATCAGTTTATTCATCACCATACGAAGGTACGACTGCAGCTGTTTCCTCCTCTCCTCTACAAACTTGGCATCCTGCAAATTCACACACATACACATACACTATGTAAAGTATTTGATTATAATTTTAATTGTAGTGTGTTATTTGATCATTACAAATCTATTTATATTTTAGTTTACCATAAACGTTTGTCAATACATTCCACAGTACACTTTAACCATATCTAAAAGACAATAGAAGTAATTATGGAATTACATATAAAGATGTACTTAAGTGGGTCAAAAAATTTAAATACTTATATATCTATAAAAAATATCTTATATATATAAAAACATGAACATTGTGTTAAATTTCCCTTATTGTGTTCCATATTATGAAGGTGAGAACACTGATTATAATTCATCCAAACATGACAATATCCCTTTAAAGACCTGTTTCATCAGGACCTGCATTGAATTTACAGCATCAAAACATCAGCACCACGACTGTACCCAGCATATCAAGCTGATGGATAACCAGATCAAAGTTAGCGCTGTGGCGGGGGTGACATCAAAAGCAAATGAGATAGAACAAGGGACAGCGGGAGAGAGATTGAAATGTTATTAATGTCCCCTTGATGGCTGATTAATTTGCCCTGATGCTCCAGTTCTTGCATCTGTGAGCGTGTGTGCGTGTGACATCAGTCATGTCTCACGTGCTAAGGGGAAGTTGACTCCTCTAAATGCTCTGGCATCACCCACTCCATCAGAGGGCAATGGCTCAATCACCCAACAATAATAAAGAGTGTTAGAAAGTGTGTGTTTGTGTGCCATCTAAACCACTGTCTGTCACCCCGCATTTTAGCATTAGTGTGTCGTCAGGGCATGAAGTTCTAATAGTGATCCATCTCCAACAGGCATGAAGAGGCATAAAAGTTGATTATGATATGGGATATGTGGAGGAGATCATTGCTGTCAGATTAGTTTACCCATGAGGGCTGTGCCTGCCAGGGCTAATTTAATGCTCTGGCCCACGTCATCTCAGAATTTTCTTTAAAGGTGAGAACCATGACACTAAGTACAAATCTTTGCTCTTTGTGTACTTTACAACAATAACGTCAAGTAATATTCACTATAAAGTACATTAGGGGGTCCTCAAACTTTATCAGGCTAAGGACCCTTTAGAGGGGATGGAGACAGAGCAGGGACCTACGTTTCATATTGTATTAAAACTCATGTATGGGTCATGTATGGGTCATTGACGAATAAGGTTTTTAAAAGTGTAAAAAAAAAAAAAAAAAAAAAAAAAAAACCATAATGGAGATATAATTAATTTTGAAGTTTTATTAAGTGTCAACAATGAGATTATGTGGTTTTATAATCAATTAACACTGCTTTTGTCATTTTTTTACAAGATGGAAAAAAAGTCATTTGGTTTAACCAAAAATTTGTTCGATATTTTCAAACAATGCTAATAGGCTGATATCTAGCTAGTTACTGTAGCTTGCTAGCTAGCTAGCAAAAGGACAATCAAATATTTTATATTTAGAACTAGTTTTTAAAATATTAAAATATTACAACATTTTCCATGTTTTATAGTGGTTGTACCGAATGACCTGATGTTTCGGGACATGCGTATGAGCAAGTGAAAACATGAACTTTTCAAATAGTTAAAAGAGAGTTAGTTACTTTGCTTCACAACCATGTGGTCCTTTGCAGGTGTCTGAATGATGTCACATCCTGTCCAAAATGGTCCCTTTATATTCGTTACTCCGAATGACATCAATAAAATTAATTCTGGATATTTTTTCTCATAACAAAGCAACGACTTTTACACATAATTTTAATACCATTTTGCACTATGTTGATATATGATGTTATAAAATCATGCCAGAACAAAAAATATATACATTTATTACATTTTAAGATATTTTAATCACAAATGAAATGGCTGTATTGGCCTTTGGACGGTTAAACCAAATGACCTTTTGACACTTCAAAATCTTTCAAATACCTTTATATGTCGCAAAATATAATTAAAACCTTTTGTATTCAATAAAAGAGGTCTAGTTGTACTATCTTACATACTTTGGATGTCATATTTTTGTTTTTTATTATTATTAAGGCCTTTGGACAACAAAATGACCCGTCACGTCATTGACCCATATATATATATATATATAAAAAACTTCATAAAAACTGCAACAACTTAAGGTTGGTAAGATTTTTTTGTTTTTGAAAAAAGTCTCATAAAAGTCTCTTATTATTATATTAAGTATACTGTACATATACAAATTATAAATTTGTAAGAAAAGTATAACTGCAACAATTTGAGGTTGGTAAGATTTGGTAAGTCTGATAAAAGGCTCCATTTGAACATAATATACTGATTATATACTAATATAATCATAATATACTAATATACTGATTTTTCAGAAATCAATCTAATATGCTAACTTTTTCAAGATTCTTTGATTAATATAAATTTCAAAAGAACAGCATTTATTTGAAATTGTGACATTATAAATGTCTTTACTGTCACCTTTGATAATTTTCATGGATACTTGCTGACCCTAAACATTTGAACAGTGATGAATAAGCTAATTAATGCACACAACTACACCTAACAGAATAAACTGGCTCAAATATGTTAGTTTCCTTGAATAGAGATTGTGTGATGTGTGTGTGTAAGAGAGAGAGAGAGAGAGAGAGCGAAGAAACCCAAACCCTTTCTAACACATTCCTAGTTTGAGGATGTATTATGCTACTAATTGGATTCTATCAGGATAACAAGATACTAAAAACACCTTTTCACCAAGGGACCCTTAAGGACCAAACACCTTGATAAACAAGCCAAGCACACGCACACATGCTCTTATGGCAAGAGCATCTAATAACTGATGTTTTAAGCTGTTTATGCGTGCAGCTTCAGTAGGACCTTCAGACGATCTGTTAAAACAAACACCCGCCTCCAATTCACGCAAACAACTTGTGGCAAAACCAACAAAGTGCTTCACAATCTCTTAAGAGAATGAAAATGTTTCTCTGCAAATTATTTTCTCAGGCTTCTGTCTTTGGGGCAATTTTGTTTTTTTCCATAAACGACAGGCTCCTCTCCAAATTCCTCAAAGCACAGTTCTGCTGATCGTCTGTGTCTGACAGCGACAGGCAGTGAGACAGAGGAAATCACTGCCAGACATTGCCATTATAGCCAATAAAGACTTGCTGGAGTGCTTCTCCATCTTCACAGGCTATTGTCTGGACTAGCTGGACTAGATGGAGCCACACAGCGAGTTGTGTTTGTGTTCGTTTTTGTACAATCACATGTGCAGCATGTATGACATGTGTGCAGATTTGAATGAAGGAGACACGTCGTCAAAATAACAAAGTGTGAGGGTGATTCAAGCTGGTACAGCACAACCCATCATACTCTCCCTGAGAATTAAACAGTTATGACTGAAAGAGGTGATTTATCATGCTGACCCTCCCACTGAAGGTTTCTGTAAAAATGGTTGTATGTTGCTTTTCGAATGGGGAAATCACGTCATTCATCCTACAAATAAAAACTGATGGTACATATATATTCTAGCGAGAATCCTTTCGATTCTCTAGTAAAGCAGTAGCCACTGACTGCAACTGTTTGACAAATTTGATTTTCTTCAAGATAACCAAAAACTTAAAGCATGCCCGTAGCAAAAAAAACAGGCATGATCTGAGAGGTTGTTTACATTTATGGATTTTCCAGATGGTTTTATCCAAAACAACTTGCATTCAGGGTATATATTTTGTCATTATATGTGTTCTTTGGGAATTAAATTTTTGTCCTTGTCATTGCAAGAGCCATGCTACAGAAACAGGATTGTGCAAAATTCAGAATTAAAGAATTTTAACTTACTTGGACCACACAGGAAAGTTAACTGGAATTTACTGAATTGAAAAAAAAAAAAAAAAAAAATCAACAAATTTACAAACAAAGGGCACAAAATTGAAGTGAAGATTAGAAAACAGAATACACTTAAGCCCAAAGTATAGTTCACTTTTTACGCATATGCGCAAGATGCGAATTTCGTCATCAGAAGAGTACGCGCACCACTAATTTGTTTATCCACAAGGTGGCAGCTGTGCCCTGGGGGCGTCGATTCACAAGGTAGTCAAAAAAAAAAAAAAAATGCATAAACAGAACAGACCGGAACGCATGCAAGCTACAACAACAATGGTGGGTACATAGACGAGAGATTGTGCGAAGAGGTTAGAAAGAACTAGTGAGTAGACGTAACTCTACCATGAAAGAATACAAAGATGTTTACATGGGTTGTAACTCGTGGCGAGAGATTGCTCAAAACTGGGCATGCGTCGAACGCCTGTGCATGCGTACAAGTCGAATGAAGTATGCTTTGCAAGGCTGTGCATTTGACTGTGCGTAAAAAGACGAAGTATACCCAGAGCTTTAGGGCTAGATTTAATGTCAGCGCAAACCCTCTTTTGCAATTAAAAAACTACTGCCAGGATGTACTAAAGACATGCAGTGGAAAATTAGTGATGAAAAAACATGGACAGTTATTTTTGTGGCCGACCTTTTTGTATATGCATTTGTTTGAGATAAATAAACCGTGCAACGTAGTAAGGTTAGTGGTAGTCAATTTACTGGTATTTGCGCCATTATTTACCACCCAAAAGAGCATATCTTAACCCATTTTGTGCTTGACATGCCTGCGATAGTTGCCGCTAGGAGGAGGCACCACAGAGAAAAGAGAGCGTGTGATAGAAGGAAGAGAATTTTCTCCACTCGTGTTATTTGGAATGCCAGAGGAAGACGTTTTCCAAACATATAGGCTTTGTCCGAAATCGCTCCCTATACCCTTAAATAGGGCACTATTTGAGGGAACAGCTATTTGTAGCGGTGTCCTAAACCATAGTGGACGTTAACGAGTGCATTCATTCAATCCCACAATGCACCACAATAACGAGTACACAACCAATGTACACTCAACAGCTAGAAAATACCCATAATGCACTGTGAGAGTCGCGCCGCACGGCAAATAAATTCCCGCGTCTGACCAGAGGATGGCGCCCACAGCTGAATCATCCATCCATCCATTTCCCAATGTGGTTACAACATAATATCATACAGGTATAAATTCATTTTTATTTGATTATTAAATTTTTTAATTAAGGTTTATACATGCTAGTTTTCATGACAAAATAGATAAATCTTTTCATTACTACTAGAGTTGCCAGTTTGCTGTTTCAAATGATTAATAAACTGCACGCACAAAGCTACGCAAAAGCGACAGCCCTCCCGGCGCACTCAGTGTCCGAATTCACTCACTCGTTTTCCTTCACTTCTTCAAATGGACTATATTAGTGGACTAAAGTAGGGAATAGCGAATGAGGGTACAGGGGGTGATTTCGAACACAGCAATAGTTTGCCAAGCTACGTTATGCGCCTGTATTGTTTGTAGATTACCCGCACCTGATTATCATCAGCTTTGCTAATTTGTGCTGCTCTTGGTAGATTGCGTTGGTCATAATGGAAAAGATCTGCTGTGTCTGTGTTCTTTAATTTGTGCATTGTCAGTAGATCATCTGCAGAGCTTTCCACTCCCATTAGGTCTTTAATGGGATTGCGGTCTCAAGCTAATTTACCCTGTTTAGTCAATCTGGCCCAGTGATATCATTTTAATAAGTAAGTTTTCATAAGAACCTGTGTTATTTTAGTATCAGGGAGATACTATTATAAGTTTTTATATACATTTTGAATTAGATTTTATTTTTGTATTTTCCATTTTCATCCTAAATTTAAAGTTTTAGTCATTTTGTTGTCTTTTTTGTCACTTTTATTAGTTTTTTTTTTTTTTTTTTTAATATGTCTAAATAATGAAAATGTTGCTTTGCTAATGTTTTTTTTTTTTTTTAATGGTTTTAGTTTTAGTTGACTATAATAACCCTAATAAGAAGCAAGCAAGTCATAAGAGATCATGTGTTTACTGTGTGTTCTCTGCACATTTTTTTGTGCTTTTTGGCACAAGAAAAAAAAAAAACAGTGCGCGAATCAGGCATGTTGCATATGCATACAAAATGCAGGAGTCATAATTTATTCACTTTGACTAGTGAAAGCAGAAATGGCAAACACTGCATTAATGAGAACAGGGCAGATCCTCCTGGGGCTGTCATCTTTAATGCAAAGATAATGTGGAGTTCAATTAAAGCTGCGCCCAAGAAGCCCGAAGAGACAACAGACTGTCTTCTATATTCTGCGCCTCCCTCAACCTTTTGTTTAAGCCAAATGGTGGGAAATCAATAATATATGATGCAGGTAGCCGGTACCATAATGACCATGTGTTACGAACCATAAAGAACCTTCCAGTCTCTTGCACTCAGGAAAATATGGATACTAATGTCTCAAACCAGGTGTTGGGAAAGGCCAGTGATGAGAACAAATGGGTCAGTAAATGTACGAGGACCTGCAGAGAGTCAGTGAATAATTCAACACACAGCAGAAGGTGGGTCAGAAGAGGAAGTCCCAACCTCCACTCAAGTCTTGTGCTAGAAACAAATGATTCAAATGATTAAAGGAACAGTTCACACAAAAATTTAATCCAACAAATGTTCATTATTTACTGACCCCCATGTTGTTCTAAATCCATATGCTGTACATTTTTGTTGCAATATACATATGTAAAACAATAATAATAAAATAGTTGTATTAAAATTAATTAAAGGGTTACTTCACCCAAAAATGAAAATTCTGTGGCTCACCCTCATGTCGTTCCACACCCGTAAGACCTTCGTTCATCTTCAGAACACAAATTAAGATATTTTTGATAAAATCCGATGGCTCAGTGAGGCCTGCATTGCCAGCAAGATAGTTAACACTTTCAGATGCCCAGAAAGCTACTAAAGACATATTTAAAACAGTTCATACAGTGATTTAACCTTAATGTAATGGAACAACGAGAATACTTTTTGTGCGGCAAAAAAACAAAATAACTTTATTCAACAATATCTAGTGATTGGCGATTTCAAAACACTGCTTCATGAAGCTTCGAAGCTTTATGAATCTTTTGTTTCGAATCAGTGGTTCGGAGTGTATCAAACTGCCAAAGTCGCGTGATTTCAGTAAATGAGGCTTCGTCATGTCATAAGTGTTTCGAAATTTCAATGGTTCTCCATTGGGGGGTGTGACTTTGGCAGTTTGATACACGCTCTGAACCACTGATTCGAAACAAAAGATTTATAAAACTTCGAAGCTTCACGAATCAGTATTATGATAAGTTGTTATTTTGTTTTTTTGCCACACAAAAAGTATTCTCGTCGCTTCATTACATTAAGGTTGAACCACTGTAGTCACATGAACTGTTTTAAATACGTCTTTAGTAGCTTTTTGGGCATCTGAAAGTGTTAATTATCTTGCTGGCAATGGAGGCCTCACTGAGCCATCGGATTTTATCAAAAATATCTTAATTTGTGTTCTGAAGATGAACGAAGGTCTTACGGGTGTGGAACGACATGAGGGTGAGTAATTAATGACATCATTTTCATTTTTGGGTGAACTAACCCTTTAATGAGGACCTATTAGGCCTTTTTTGATTTTGGGGTCTAGAACAGGTTTTCATACTTGAATGTTCAAACACATTATAATTTTACATTATTGCAGCACCTCTCTTCCTAGTCTGTCAGTAATGCTCTGTTTAGTTCCTGTTTCTATGTAGCCCCTTCTTCCAAAAAGCACATGTTCTCTGGCTGGATCACTGTGTTGTGATTGGTCATCTGATTTGTCACGCCCCTATTATAACCGCAAAGATTGAAAAATAGCGTCTCTTGGACATGGCGACAACACACTACTAACGCAACTCAACCAGGCCTCGCCCCCCTTTTATTTTGCATATGCATTGGGTGGGAATTATTTAAATGAGGAATATTATGACATGTACTGTATGTTCCCAGAAGAAAACTTGGGACTACAATTAAGGCATTTTAAGGAGTTCAGAAACAGTTCTTACTGATATAGAGAATAACTCTCTTTGGAGTGACTTTGTGCTTTGTACAGTAACTGTGCAGACCTTTTTCTTGCTCCAACAGCAACATGACACACTAAAGAAAGTTGAAAATATAAAAAAAAAGCATAATACGGCCTCTTTAAAATAATTTTATATTTATTTTAATAATATAATACATTAAAAATTAAAAATATTATACCTTACTATAGTGGATGTTTGACTACTGTCTCTTGAATACATAATTTTTGGCCATCCAAATCATTTGACATGCTGCTTTAACAGGGAATAAAGTATTTTCGAACATGGTCTGTGCAACATCTAAGTATTCCCTCAAAGTACCTCTAAATCTCTGCTCTCATTCTGGCCTGTGGCTATATAGTACAGTATCATCTCTCCGTACATCTGTGCATCCCAGCTGCCGTGAAGATCACACTGTATGCACCAAAGCATGAAAAAAACATGAACATTTGCTCGTTTAAATCATGGTAAATGTGGGACATAGGGACGGTCAGAGGTCTGCGATTGTTCCCCCTGGAAACAAGAGATGTGATGAACAATATGAGCAAAATGTGAGTGCACAGATAATCTAGATAAAGGTTATTTGTTCACAGGGGCATCACTAGGACTAATCATTCGGGGCTCAAGCCCTGATGTACTGATTTCAGCCTATCCTAGAATATCTCCAGGAGTTGCGCGCAACAGCAATTTAAAAAATAAATAACGCAGTCAGCGCCGCACAGTCCTCTGAGAGAAAATGGCAAATAAAAAGAATCGAACAAGTCTTCTTTATTTTTGGCAGAACACGAAGAAAGGTAACTTTTAACTGTTCTGAATCTCTGTTAGGGGCAAACTATGGGAGTAAAACAAACTTTTACCTGCTTAAATTAAACAATGCGGTGGTCCATTGACATTTAATGACTTTTATATGGCCAGGAATCGGGTTTTCTGACATTTATATTTGCCTGATTTCAACGCTGGGGAAATACATAATATTGCCCAGCTCTAAAAAGAAGTTAACTAAAGCATAACAAGCATAGGCTATGACTTTTTGTTTTATAGAAAGCAATATTTAAGTTAAAAATCGATCAATGACATTTAAATTCCAACAAAAGGAGGAATATTAGTGCTATTTGGTGGAAATCAAGTGTAATGTAAATGTTTACAATAGATGTAGCAGTCATTAGCATTTGCAAACAATCTTTTTAAAAAAAAAAAAAAAATCTCAAGACATCAGCCGCCAAGTCGTGTAGTTTTCATTAGTAGTAGGAAGAGTATTCTTTTAAGTTTTGATGCTTAACTTGTGTCAAAGATGTCATTAAAGTTATAATTCACAGACCAGTTTCACAGTTTTCACAGACCAGGCTTAAGCTAGTCCTAGACTAAAATGCATGTTTGAGCTGTTTTAACTGAAAGCAACTTGTACTGACACACCATATGTCAGTGCCATTGTTTTGGGTTTTTTTTTCTTTCTAGGGCTCATTTATAAGTAGCTTTTAAAAAATAATTTTTGTTTTTTTGTTTAATGTAATGTTTTTTTTTTTCTAGGGCACATTTATAAAAGCTACTTAAATGTCTTATTAAACTAAGGCCTAATCCTGGCTTAATCTAAGCTCTGTCTGTGAAACCATTCCTTAAAGACTTAATGGGCTATTTATTTTTTAAACATATTTACACTTAAACATTTTTACATTCTGTACTAAATCATGTCCTCAATATTGATTGAAAATGTCCTGATTTGTTATTATTGTTTGGTAACATTTACAATAAGGTTCCATTTGTTAACATTAGCTAATTCTTTAGTTAAAATGAACAATTGGCCTACTTCTAAAGCATTTGTTAATCTTTACTGATGTTGATTTCAACATTTACAACTTTATTAAAATCAAAAGTTGTATCTGATAATATTATTTAATGGACCTGAGCTAACATGAACAAACAATGAACAGTGGCACACGTTTTTATAAAGTTAACAAAGAGTAATAACTAGGCCTACTGTAAATAAAAAAACTGTACTGCTGTTGTAACTATTGTTAATGTTACTTAATATTGCCTAATGGGACCTTATTGTAAAGTGTTACCAACTGGTCATTATATTTCCAAGAATGCTGATATTTCACCACTATCAGTAACATTAAACCTTTTCAATTAAACTATCAGTAGTTTTCCCTTTTTTTGGCCTTCAAACGTCTGAAAATGCACATATGCACACCAGTGGAATCAAAATTTTCTGAATCAAAACCCTGTGTACGGCCCTGGGAGTAACTAATTGTGTGTGCCAGAGAGAATAGCCTATGTTTTTTTTGTTGTTTTTTTTTACCTCCAAGACTGTGAAATGATTAGGCAAAACTGAATGAAGACAATTGAGAGATGTAAACAAAGTATAATTAATTGTACATTTATGTTTACCAATAAACAATATTGCAAACAGCCCCTGATGTTTCGGGCTCAGCCCCTGATGTTTTTAAAACCTAGAAACGCCCGTTCATTCATAATGTGACGTTAGCAAGGTCCCCTATGAAAGAGTACAAATAGAGTTCCCAGTTTTGCCCTTAAATAAACCATTATTCTAATCAGTGATTATTCATATTTTCATTAAGCCTTTACTCTGAAAATAGGTTTACATGTTCAATAGGGGGTACATCTATTTTATATTTCTGCATACATGGAAATTAGTGTTTTTTAAATAAACTAAAACATGTATGCTCTTTTCACACTATTATTCTATTCTATGTCGCTATAGCCATTTATTACTCTACATTTTGAATAATTTAATCAAACCACTCATTTGCATTCATATCCACAACAATAGCAGATGAAAGGATAAAGGATAAATTGGAAAACATAGGCCTGTAGCCTTATTAAATATAACACTGTTAAGAACACTCTTATGCCTGTTTATTTGATCAAATATACAGTAAAAACAGTAATAATATGAAATATAATTACAATTTAAAATAACTTTCTATCTTAACATATTTTGTATGTAATGTAAATGTATGTAATAGATATAACAATGTAATTTATTCTTGTGGTGGCAAAGCTGAATTTTCAGCAACCATTACTTTTCAGTTTCAGTGTCACATGATCCTTCAGAAATCATTCTGATATCCTGATTTGGTGCTCAAGAAATAGTTATCAATGTTGAAAACAGTTGTGCTGCAAACAAAACTGTGTGCAAACCATCATTCTGATTAATAGAAAGTTTATTTGAAATAGAATTTTTTGTAACATTATAAATGTCTTAACTGTCACTTTGATCAATTTAATGGATCCTTAAGGGTGCAGTAAGTGGTATTTGAACTACGCTGTTGGACAATGTTGATATTTGAAATCAACCCAAACACGTTCTCTCTCCTCGACCATCATATGCCCCCTGATGCTGATTGGTTAGACGTTTGTTATTGGACTCGGACTAACAAAACAAAGAAAACAAAGTCTGTGCACCCTGGCGTGCCAAGTACAAAAAAGTTTTCTCATGCTTTTCTTGTACTTGTTTCTATATGTGAACATTTTTGTAACTGTTTATGCCTCTATAAATCTCTTTGCTTGTAAGTTGGGGGTGGTATGGTTTAGTGGTAATAAGATCTAGCTAGAGAAGTTAAAGATCGTAGGTTTAAATCCTGTAAGCAGCAATCAATGAACTAACATCATTGTGCCCTTAAGCAAAGCACTTATATACTTAAAGGGTTAGTTCACCCAAAAATGAAAATAATGTCATTTATTACTCACCTTCATGCCGTAAGACCTTCGTTCATCTTCGGAACACAAATTAAGATATTTTTGTTGAAATCCGATGGCTCAGTGAGGCCTCCATAGCCAGCAATGACATTTGCTCTCTCAAGATCCATTAATGTACTAAAAACATATTTAAATCAGTTCATGTGAGTACAGTGGTTCAATATTAACATTATAAAGCGACGAGAATATTTTTGGTGCACCAAAAAACAAAATAACGATTTATATTTCAAAACACTGCTTCATTAAGCTTCGGAGCGTTATGAATCTTTTGTGTCGACTCATGATTCGGATCGCGTGTCAAACCGCCAAACTGCTGAAATCACGTGACTTTGGCGCTCCAAACTGCTGATTCGACACAAAAGATTCATAACGCTCTGAAGCTTCATGAAGCAGTGTTTTGAAATCGGCCATCACTATATAAGTCGTTATTTTGTTTTTTTGGCGCACCAAAAATATTCTCGTCGCTTTATAATATTAATATTGAACCACTGTACTTACATGAACTGTCTCTGCATTTAATATTATCCCTGTGACAAGTGTACTATAATAACTGTAACTTTACTGCTATAGAAAGGCAAGTAGTATTTAAATGGAAATGACTCATAAAGGCAGAATAAATAAATGATTCAATTAAACAGTCTCTAGCACTGTGTTCTTAGTACACAGAACAGAGCTGGGTCAAACGTATGACAAGGAAGTATATTATTATGATACAAAACATCAACATGTGCTTTTACTACAAAACACCCAGGCAAAAGTGCACATCAATACACTTATCTGTCTACATATGTGAGAATAGTGAGCAGGCATTACACACTGGCATTGCCCCTATTTTGCTGCAAGGCTATCAGCTCAGAGCAGGGACTGTGAGCCGGGTGCCTGGGGAGGATGTGCACATTATCTCTGTACTGACACCCTCTAAACAGCCAATCCCCAGACCGCAATAGGCCTCAGATAGACTCACCAAATCCCTCCATCAGCCTCTCTACCTATGAGTGGATGAAATAAACCTACTGCGCAAGTACACACATGCACACAATATGACACAGTCACTTGGACGAACACTCAAATGAGTGGAAAAGAGCAATCTGGAACCAAAGACAAATGCACGGATGGATAAAAGAAGACTAAAACTCTGTAGTGAGTGGCACAGACATAAGATTATATTATTATATTACAAAAAATAATTTCATATAATATGGTAAAACTATTATTATTTTATTTTCTAAAATATTTCAATAAAAAATATATTTTAATAAAAGAGACAAAAATGTTTCCATTTTAGAAAGAAAAGAATATTATTTAGAAAAATCAACAACAACAATTATTATTATTATAGAAGTTATATTTTAGAAAGTAAGTAATATTTTATTCGGAAAATAATAATAATAATATTATCACATTTAATTCTATATATATATATATATATATATATATATATATATATGAATGATTAATACTATTAACTATTAATAATATTTATTAAGTACTACATTAATTTAATTAATACATTTCCCAATCAAATATTCTTTTCTTCAAAAAAAAACAAAAAAAAAAACGCAGCAAATAATTTGTTTTTAATGCAGTTTTTGTGGCTGTATCCACAAAAATAACAGTCAAAACTACAATAGCCAGCTAAATATTTTTTTACCTGACGTATTCACATCGTTTGAACAAAAAAAAAATCAATGTTAAAAATGTGTTAGAAAACCAAATGTTTAAGACAGGCAACCATAGGCAGAAGCATGTGTAAGGCTGGGCAAGGCTTGGTTTTCTCTGTAATAATGGCAAATTGGAAAACAGATTTGGTGTTTGCACTCAAGATCACTAAAGGTTTCATTTTACAATGTGATTTTGAGGTGTTGAGCAATGTAGCAATCACAAATGTATCTGTTGAGTTCTTGAACACAATGGCCAATCAGACATGTTTAAGTTAAAATCCACTCACCCCTCAAAACGGCAGATATTTTTTCCAGTGCTGAATTCTACACTCTTGCAAATCCTCCAGCTTCTCTATAAGTTAACATATAACAAATAAAGTGTAGACTTTATATAGGCTAAATAAGCGATCCATTGTGCAGTCAGCTTCATTGACTATAGAGGAACTTTGTGAGATCGCGATGAATTGAGACAGAGACAGATAAACGAACTGGCCTATCGGGCATGTGCCCAGGGCACTAGACCGGGGGGAGGCTAGACAAGCTCAACAAGAAATTGGAGCGTGCTTTTGTTTTGCTGGACTGGTAAGGCAATGGTTATTTATTATTCGAATTGGCTGCCATAAACTGTAGCGGTTTGTGAACGTAGCCGCTTTAACAACAAATAATTTAGAGTGAATGTTTATGCTGGGATGTGTAGGTTGTCGCTACATAACACGTAACTTCAAATTATTTCATGACAATCTAGGTAAATGTGTTTTTAAAGAGGAAGTGCATCTCCTTAGCCTTACCCTGGAGTTGGTTCTAAGAAACTCTACCTGTCTCACTGGGAATACGACCACTCATCCCAAGAGTTTTCAACAGGATAACACTGGCTACTTTTCATGATCTCTCAATTACTGTCTAAGACAAGTCCCTCAAGATTTACTCCCCTTTAAAGTCTTGAAGCGTGAACAAGAAAACGCAGCCTCAAAATGAAGTCTGTAAATGTGATCCTGATAAAAACCTCAGCTATAAAAATAATCTAAACACAGCTGAGGAGCTTATGAGTTGACAGTTTGACTGGAATGCTGACAGTCGCCTCTCTTTGATGTCATCATTCTTCCTGTGGTTGGCTGGGCTCAGCGTGGCTCTGCTTGGTAGTCAGGGCACATTTGATGGGTAGGCTGGGGAGTGTTTAGCGTGTTTGCCCTGCGAGCCTCTGACAAATCAGCTGTTTAGGAGCTGTCAGTATGGCTGAGCAGCAAGGGGCCTGACATGGCCCAAGCAGATGGAGTCATGGACACAACAACAAACCAAATCCACAATCCATCCCAAAACGCAGAGCGCTTCATGACAATCACAGAAGGAATATAATAAAGTTACAGTCTCAGAAACAGGAAGATATTATACACACACTAACATAATGTATGGAAGATGAAAGGAATCTTTTACATTTATATTTCTGTGCTATTACCTTTCTAAGAATTCACACTGTACTTTAATAGCTGGTGGATGATGAAAAGGCCAAAAAGTTTAAAAATCTAGATTCATAACATTGCATTGATTGAAATTTATGTGAAATCACCAAAGCATCAAATCTATTTGATTCACTTAAAGATGGAAAAAAAGTGAGAAAAAAAAAAAAAAAAAGATCTTTAGAACAAACGTCAGAGGAGACGCAAGAGCAGGCCTAGTGTTGCATTGGTTTCAGTGAGACACATGAAAGGTCTGGACGGGTAATTACACAAGCTGCTGTCTCAAGATGAATGATGAGACTAGCAATGAGAGACTCACAGATGCAGATAAAACAAGTCCTTCATTTCATCCAGCAAGTTCAGATGATCAGGAGCACACTCTTCCAAAGGGGTGTAAGGGTTTACAACCCCAACCGAGGCATTATTTGCATTTTCTCATCATTACTCTTGTAGTGTAACTAGTGGCAGAGATTCAGGCCTGAAGAGAACACAACTATATTGCACAGTTCAAAGTTAAATTTCAGTTCAAGCATGATTACAGGATGAACCATCAAGAAACATTAAGCAACTTGGTTTAATGAGAAAGAGAAAAAGCGGTTATATGATGTATATGCAATCAGTGTTCGGTATGTTACTCTAAAAAAGTACTAATTACTAGTTACTACTAATTACTCTCTCTAAAAAGTATTGGATTACTTATTACTAATTACTTTCTAAATCCCATATCAACTTCAACCAGTTGAACAATACAAGGGTAGTCATGAAACTGCACTTTTATTTCTTTAAAATAAACAATATACAATTGCATTAAATATTCTCAAGCTGACCAAAGCATGTAAAGGAAGAAGGTTACATTAAAAACATACATTTTAGCACAAGACATTGAATTTTGAAATTAAGAGTAATCCCTTACTTTACTTTTTCAAGGGAAAAGTAATTAAATTACAGTAATTAGATTACTTAGTAATTAATTACTAAGTATATAAAATAAAAAAAATACAAATATTTTTTAAAACATCGCCGAGTAAAACACTGCGTTTATATAGAATTGTCTCTTTACGATCACAACAAACTGGACACATTTCAGACACGCATTCCAACTTCGCCTCAGCGCCAAGCGAAAGTCAAACGAGCGTGGAAAAGGTAAGTGATGATGAGGGAGCTTCATTACAGTTCAACAACAGTGAACTGCGTTCAGATGAGATGTTGTCAAGCTATGTCAGTAAAATTCAAACAGAAAAATGAACGTGACTGTCCAATCAGCCGTTATACCGTGCTCGCGGCACGCACTCAAGAACTGCACGCGCAAACGCGGCGGCACGTGCTGCATATTAATTTATTATAGCTTAAATAAAGCGCAGAAGAAACTACGAGCATACACCATCGTTCATCTGTTATAAATTAAGTCATGAAATTACCAAATATGATTAAAGCTGCTTCAAAACTGTGCATGCATGTATGTAGGCTGTTGACATGGTTTCAAAGCTATTGTTATCCAATTTGTTGGCCTTAAAACATTTTAAAATGCACATGTCTACACCAGGGAAATCTAAATTTTCTCACCGGAGCATGCCTCCGAACCCCCCTAGCAAACTACATTTTCTGACCTTGGTAATTATGAAACCCTGTGTACGGCCCTGCTTCTATTCTATCTAACAAAATATGAGGTAAACGTGTATTTCTCCAAATGTGCGCAAAAGTTTGACTAAAAGTTTGTATGTGTATGCACTGTGATCAAAAATAAATAGGAGCAAACGCGTTTGAACATAGAGGTTTGTGTCTCGTTATTCTATTCAAAAAATCAGTAACTACCAATTGATTTTGCATGATTTTGCATTCCTATCAGAAATTAAGAATTATTAGTGTCATTGTAAATAGTGGTGCAAATATAATCTGTCTAATACTTCAAAACTCAAGGTTAAATCAGAATATTTATTGTAAAAATGTTTCTGTAACAGGCAGCTGCCAGAAAATAGTATATAGTTCCACTGTGGTTTGTGATTTATTTTCAAGGGGGAAAAAAGACAAAAAATAAATAAACTATTTCAAAACATCCCCCCTCTGTTTTTTTCACAAATCGTACCCTGTATATATATATATATATATATATATATATATATATATATCTCATGTGACTACAGTGGTTCAACCTTATGAAGCGACGAGAATACTTTTTGTGCGCCAAAAAAACAAAATAATGACTTTATTCAACAATATCTAGTGATGGGCGATTTCAAAACACTGCTTCATGAAGCTTCGAAGCTTTACGAATTTTTTGTTTCGAATCAGTGGTTCGGAGCGTGTATCAAACTGTCACGTGATACACGCTCCGAACCACTGATTCGATACAAAAGATTCGTAAAGCTTCGAAGCTTCATTTTGAAATTGCCCATCACTAGAAATTGTTGAATAAAGTCGTTATTTTGTTTTTTTGGCGCACAAAATGTATTCTCGTTGCTTCATAACATTAAGGTTGAACCACTACAGTGAGTTTGAATAAGTATTTAGTACCTTTTTGGGCATTTGAAAGTGTTAATTATCTTGTTGTCAATGTAGGCTTCACTGAGCCATCGGATTTTATCAAAAATATCTTAATTTGTGTTCCGAAGATGAACGAAGGTCTTACAGGTTTGGAACGACATGAGGGTGAGTAATTAATGACAGAATTTTCATTTTTGGGTGAACTAACCCTTTAAAATAAAAATAAGCCTAAATAATAAGCCTACTTTGACTATTATATCGTAGAAATATCCATCCACCTACAGCATCATGATATGAAGAAGCCACTTAATTAATCTGAGACACCTGGCTAACTTTTGATTTACCCACACAAATGGATCCAGAAAGAATGATTCTACAGTCCCTGTTTGAGTACACTCAAAGTCTCGGCTAAAAACTCAGGACTGTGGAAGATCAGATATCATACACGCATACGTGTGCAATCGCGCGTACAGCAAAGAAAGAAAACGGAGCCCTTTTTAACAAACCACCACCGAGCTCCTGCAAAATAATAATGGAATTAACGATTACATGACAGCTAATCTCAACGGGCCAATGATTACCAACAAAAGCCCTGTTGCTATCAAAACCCTCCGCAGTTGCAGCCATTTCAACTTTAAAAGCCTGCTCTCTGCACACCCTTTTCTCCCAGCTTTCTTGTTCTAACTGAACCCTGAGGGTTTCCACACTCCAGTTGAATTTGCATGTCAAAGTTTCAGCAAAAACTTCAGCGGAAGGCGGTTAGCAGCTCTCGGCTCTGGAAAAACGAGAACAGAGAAGCTCTTTCTGCCCCGTGTATGTGTGCAGCTTCTGCATACCAGCAAAACGAAACTCGAATCTGGATCACGCGCTTCCCTGAGACGTCAGAAACTTCTTACCACCGAGCAGAGCGAGTTACTCGAGGACAGACGCAGACATGTTTCCTAATTGACAACTGCTCAGCTGTTTTCCACTCCTTGGTGATATGTTAAGAGCAAGATGGCAAAATGTGACGCGGGGTTAAAATAACTCATTTTTGAAGTCCAGACCAACAACCGACTGCTGGTAGTGCAAAACTAATGTGCTCAGAGCAGGTACAAAGCGTGCTGTCTTCACGCCAGCCCTGGGGTTGATTGACTCTTTTGATTGGCCGTCCTTGAGATGGGACGCAGGCTGGCAGGGCCTGTCTGGGTCTCAGTAAATCAGGTCTGTCTTTCACGCTCTAAAAAGTCTACCTTTGAAGGGCCACGCGGGGGCCAGTGGCTCTGCCTGGCGCACTCTCAAAAATCACAGGCAGCAAGAGGAAGCTGTGCCACAAGCCAATTACCTGCCCCTGGATGAACACGGGGGGAAAAGGGAGGACATTGAAAAGACAGGTGGGGAATCTGAGTGCTGTCAGAGTGGCCCATCCTCATTAACGCATACAGTGCTGCCCCGCTGATGATGCTGATTGGACACTGGAGCAGAGGGCAGGACCACATGACACAGCAATCTCGACCCTTATACATGCCGCACAGCAGCCTTGTAGATGAAAGGCTAGGAAAAAAGTGACAACACTCCCCAAAGCAGCAAGATTACTCGTGATAGAACTGAAGTTACTGAAGATACAAAAAATGGCCACCAAAACTCTGTCAGAGAACAAACCAGGTAGTGCTAAAGTAGTAGTCGAAAATTGTAGATTACAACATTGCAACTTCTAAAAATCTTCTGCAGATTTCAAAACATCACTCTGCAATATTTTTATTGAAAAACTACCTTTGTGAAAAAACCCACAAAACTGAGGCCCCGGCTACTAGTGTTGGGTAGTAGCAGGTGGTGACAGTGGCGCTGATGGAAAGTGTTTTTTGGCTCTAGCTCTCTTTGCTATAGCATTCCCTTTATTTTGTACCTTTTTTTTTTTTTTTTTTTTTGCTGTGCTGAGATGTTTTCTTCTCATATTTCTGGATTACTGTCATTTAAAAAGTTTAAATGTGGCGGCCTACAAACTTTGCTGTTGCCAATGTTTTCTGCCGGCTGTGCACGGAATCAAAAATCAACTTTCAAGTGTGTGATACATTGTTTCCCACAACTGTGATTCCTTTGAAAATACATTTATGTCGGATTAAAAAGTCTGTGTAAATGCACCTTGTCTTGCTGCTTTAGATGCAGTTGTCTTTGCAGTACGGGGTTGTGCAAAATTCTAAATTTAAGAAATGGATTCATAAGTGTGAATTTGGATGGAATTGGAAATGGAAGATTGTTAAACTTTCACACAAAAAACGTCATTAACTCTTTCCCCACCACCTTTTTTTTTTTTTTTTTTAAGGTTGCCAGCCACTGCCAGAATTTTTAATAATTTTCACAAAACTTTCATGGCACAGAATATTTTGTTGTAAGAATATCTGAACATGCAATATATCAAAAGAAAGAATCTCAGCTTTAAAAAAAAAAAAAAAAAAAAAAAAGTATTCTACCTTCATGCAGCCGCCTTTTTTTTTTTTTTTTTTTTTTTTTTTTTACAATTGAAAGTTTTTTAATAAAAAAGCAACATTTGGAACAAAAAGATCAAGTTTTTTCCCCAAAAGACTACAACATGCATAAGCAATGCTTTTAACACTTGTTTCTGCTCCTTTTTTTCCTGTGTTTTGATCTGGAGCTTCCCTACTCTTTCAGAAGATGCGGAATAAAAAGTGTAAAAGCACAGAAAGATGGAAAATTCCGAGATGGTCCTCACTGCAGAACACAAGATCCAGTGGGCGGGGTTGGATCTCTTCCCACTTCACATAGCATTAAACCTACCCGTCTCCGCCCCCTGGATATAAACCTACCCATCTCCACCCCCTGGATCTGGATCCAACTCCTCCCACTTCACACAGCCCCAAACCTCCCCGTCTCCGCTCTCTGGATCTCGTGTGTTCTGCAGTGAGGGGCTACTGAAAATTACGTCATTGACTACGTTTACATGTGCACCAATAATGCGATTATTTCTCATAATCAGAGTAAGGTCTTAATCGCAGTAAGATGTTTACATGATACGAGCAGAACTAATCACTCCAGTTTACATGCAATTTTCATTACTCTGATTACACTAGATATTATACGCCACTGTGATGAATGTCGCAATGCTGGGTTTGCCTACGCTTCCGTTGCGTTTTTCGTGCCGTCTTGATGAAGATACCGAGCAGAGACTGCCCAGCGAGTAGTGTTGACAGAGTTTAGAGATTTGGTGAAGAGAAAACTTCAGAATAATGTCACGGAGTTCATTCATGAAGTTATGTGAACGACACACAGCATCCGTGTATGTCCGGGGACTTGCACACATTGGTCAGAGCGGAAAAGGCGATTAAGGTGTTAACATGCCTGTTTATTGCGATTAACAAAACAAACACTGAACAAAATTATAAACGCAACACTTTTGTTTTTGCCCCCATTTTTCATGAGCTGAACTCAAAGATCTAAGACTTTTTCTATGTACACAAAAGGCCTATTTCTCTCAAATATTGTTCACAAATCTGTCTAAATCTGTGTTAGTGAGCACTTCTTCTTTGCCGTGATAATCCATCCACCTCACAGGTGTGGCACATCAAGATGCTGATTAGACAGCATGATTATTGCACAGGTGTGCAAAACAGATTTGTGAACAATATTTGAGAGAAATAAGCCTTTTGTGTACATAGATCTTAGATCTTTGAGTTCAGCTCATGAAAAATGGGGGCAAAAACAAAAGTGTTGCGCTTATAATTTTGTTCAGTGTAGTTTAATGTGATTATGGTTACTACGATTATGAGCTTAATCGCATTCATTTGATTGAAGTATTGCGTTTATATAATGTAAAGTTTAATCGCAATATTGCTAAAATCCCATTATATTTGCATTATGAGGTTGGATGTAAACACACTGATTGGCGGGAAGCATTGTCTCATAAAAGACGTAAAATTCAGTCAATAGTGGGGAAAGAGTTAAAATTCAAAGTATAGCAATTATAGAAATTTCTATTGAATTTCAGTGTATTTTCATTTGACTTTCTCATTTAAATTCAAACTGAATTTTCTCTTTTTTACCTCAGTTCAAGGTCAACTAAAATTGAGGAACTGTCAATTCAACTCTGAATGGTGCACAGCCCTGTTGCAGTATGTAAATAAAGAAAGAAAGATAAAAATAAATAATTAAATAAATTTATAATAGATAAATAAATGTTTGTATGATAAATTAATTAAATAAATATACAATAAATGGAAAAATAAATGGTAATATAAATTTATAAAATAAATGTTTTAAGTTGAGTCAAGCAATAGCAGCATGTGAAAAACTAAAAGAAAAAGAACCTGCCATTTTAGAGAACAATTGCTGTACATACCTTGTTGCCGATGGCTTTTTTAGGTGGGAAATTGAACGTGTCGACTTGTGGGAATTGCGGCCGCAGGTAATTGTGCAGCGTCCTGAACTCAGCATAGCGCCGGTACACATTCCACTCATTGTCCAGAATTCGAATGTACACCTGAAAAGATAAAATGTCACTGGTTAGAGTGATGAGTATCTGATGTGATATTTTGCTCTTGTTAGCCTCATTATTATCTGCATCTGTGATAAACCAGACCTCCCATGGTGCCGTAGTCAGTCAGACACAAGTGTCTGTGTAAAAGTGCATTGCAGGGACAACAACACAAGGAAGAGGAGGGAGATATGAGGAGAGGGATGCTATTTTCACGCCTCGCTTTCTCCTTCAGAGCAGGACAGAGGAGCCTGGCTCGATTTACCCAAGCAAGACCTCTGATCACAGAGAAGCGGCACACTTAAGTCTCTTGAACAGACAGCAGCGAGTCCACCGGGGATGCAGAGTAGAGACTCTGTACGTCTGGCTTTAGTAACAGGATCTCATGAGAGGTTAGATTCTGACAGCACGTTAGCACCTGCGAGGCCACACTGACAGTGTCAAACTCAGGCTGTTCTGAGACTACTGCTGACACAGTGTCAGTGCAATCACCACCTGAAAAATATCATGCATGCAAACTAGATGTCAAAACAACACAAATGGCCTTCCGTTTTTTCCTGTCTTAGTAGCTGTGTTCTACAGTCTATTGCAAATTTCTACAATGTAACTTTCGAACTGTCCTGTTCATGCAACAGCTTACAGCCTGTAACAATAGTAACAGTGACAAAGTATATTATCAATGTCTTTACTGTCATTTTTTATCCAGTTAATGTGTCATTGCTGTATAATCGATACAAACGAGAGTTCATTCGTTACGTGTTAATTAACAACGATTTTGTTTTTTGGGTCATGCTAAGACCACACATAGCTAAACAGGTTAATGAAAAACAATCCATGCGATCCATGATCCAGAACAATAAATAAAGGGTCGCTGCTCTGTCCCATAGTGCACTGGGAGAACAGACATGTGAAAAGCGGAATGACTGTAAAAATCAGATTAGCAGGTCTTGGGTGCTGAAGATGAGAGTGAGCAGAATAACAAATAAGGCTTAGTCACAAGCAGCAGGCCATTACAGTTTCACTCATAGCCATTATCTTTAATAGCTTGTGCTTTGTTTGAGTTCAGTCTGGTTTGGTGCGTTCATAGGATGTTGATGCTTATAAAGTTTAATATAATTCTCTTTACAAATTAGCTTGATAGCAACTGCTTTATGCAAATCTTATTTATGATTAAACCTTGAAATTCTCTAAACATATTAATCAGGAAGATATTTTAAAGAAGCTGCCACAATCATATTAAGACACACAGAATGATGAACACATTGAGCCACACATACACGTACACACAAGAGAGGTTTTATGGCCTTAACTAAAGGAAATCAAAATGACAAACTGACGGTGTATTAAAGCTATCATAATCCCATAGAGGCGGTCTCATTAGCATACATATTTATGGCAACAAATCATCCTCTAAAGAGCAATCACTTCCCCCTCAATAATCGCAAATTAATTCTATAAAAAAGTGTTTGAGGAAATCCAGCTCTCACTGAAAACTCTTTCTTGACAAAAATAAAACCAACCATAATTAAAATTAAAGCTCATGGCAACATGTCAAGAAATTCTGGAATTAGCCCAATCAAGCAAAACAACATCCTCAAAAATAAATGTGGCAAGTGTTGAGAAATTTTTAATTGAATTTCACCTGCAGTTCACTCTCAATGGTTAATATTCATTCATTAATTGCAATCTAGATTTTAATAGATGTTAAGAAAAAGTGAGAGGCAAACTCTGACGTGATACTCAAGTGGGCCATTTCCAGGCTTTTGTTATACAGTTGCTACGATGTTCTGAGTGGTTGTTAAGATGTTCTGAGCCGTTAAATGTCACCATGAAATCAAAATTGACAATTCTTATTTTTTATGGAATACTGCAGTGCTTATTTTAAACAATTTATCCTTGCACATGATGTGGGCGGGACAACCTGTCAATCACATGAGATCACAGCAATAGCAAACCACAACATTCCAATCAATTCCAGATGGACAAAGTCCCGTCCTACATTTTTTCTTGTTTGAGAAGCTGTTTCACATAGATATACGTCACAACAGGGAAGAAAAGACTATCGCATCTTCCATTTCATGCCGACATTGCAAGCACACTGCTCAAAGGTGCTGGCTAGTGTTATTACATTGCCATGCAGTTGCTAGGGTGTTGATATGTGGTTGCGTTTGCCGCATAGGAACTCCCAGTCAAAAAAATAATATAAAGTAAATAGGAAATATGGGAAAATTAAAAATGACTACATTAATCTGCTATAATTAAAGGGATAGTTCACCCAAAAATGAAAATTATCCCATGATTTACTCACCCTCAAGCCATCCTAGGTGTATATGACTATCTTCTTTTAGACGAACACAATCGGAGATTGGATATTTAAAAATATCCTTAGTCCTCCAAGGTTTAGGATGGTTGTGAATGGGGGGCTGCATTTTGAAGGCAAAAATAATGCATCCATCCATAAAAAAAAGTAATCCATATGACTCCAGGGGATTAATAAAGGCCTTCTGAAGTGAAGCGATGCTTTTTGTAATCCTCTGATGCGATATATGACGCAGGATGTAGGAGTATTGTAAGCTTAGATGCCTCTCGTGGTTCAAACAAATAGGGCTGGGCAACAAATTTAAGCTCCTCTTCTCTTATATCGAAATCCTCTGACATTTCTCTTTAAAAATTATCGTTTTAGGCTTATAATCCATGACCGGTGATTTGTTTTGCTCTGTGCCTCCGCGTTCGTCATTACGTTGTGTGTCAGGTCAAAGGATACTCTTCCGTCGCGAATCGACTTGCGCATTCTGCGTACGGTCGTCCGCCGGAAGCTAGTTATTTGAATTTATAAAGTTTTAAATATGGATATTTTTCTCACAAAAACGCATCGCTTCGCTTCAGAAGACCTTTATTAACCCACTGGAGTCGTATGGATTACTTTTTTTATGGATGGATGCATTATTTTTGGCTTCAAAACGCGGCCCCCCATTCACAATCATTATAAACCTTGGAGGACTAAGGATATTTTTAAATATATCTCTGATTGTGTTCATCTAAAAGAGGATAGTCATATACACCCTAGGATGGCTTGAGGGTGAGTAAATCATGGGATAATTTTCATTTTTGGGTGAACTATCCCTTTAATCTAGTACTGTAATAGCAGTATGGATGATTTATAACAATTTGCGACTGTCACAGTAAGTCATTGGTCTATTCATTTGGGCACTGGTGTGTAATATGGAGGAAATGTCTATTAGACTTGTGTACATTTGCAGATTTGTATCACCTATGGACAGTACAATGGAAAAGTCCCTTTATCTTTTTTGAGAAACAATGAAAGGAGAAATAAAAGAGCAGCCAGTGTATGATTCATACAAAAAGCAAATGTCAGCCTGGGGGAGGATGCTAATATTTAGCCCAGCTATAAAAGCATTTACAATATCTCATTATATCCATATTGAGAGAAGAAGTGTTCCTTACAGAGATGTGACGAGATGCTGAGAAAAGGCATTTTGTGGCGATTTACCACTGACACACAAACATAAAAACACATCTTTGTTTCAGCTCAGATACCCCACACCATATTTGTCAGTGCTTTAGCAGTGGGCAAGCATGCAATCTGAAGATGAAATGCAGGGAATTAATGTTGGTTTGGAAGCATGTCTAATTTGAGGTGCCCAGCTGTGGTAAAAGCTGTGGTTTGACCCCTTCGATTTCCAGTGGAATCATATAAGGTGGCCTCCCCCTCATCTCACGGAGTGAGCAGCACCCTCTTTCTACCTTTAGAGACTCCATACACTCTCTACTGAGCCATTCAGCTTAACTACAGTTGTCAGTGCACAAATCACTGCCTGCCGGAGTGCCGAGGTCTTTTCCCGCTGAGGGCTCCCCGGAGAGATTTGTCTTTTAGTCAATCCTAGAATTATATGCATTATTCTAATTTGCTCAATAAGGGATATTTTGTGCAAAAATGGAAATGCACAAACCACCCGCAGGGTTCATTTCACCCATTTTCCATCAACTAGCTTCAAACTTGCCGTCCATGATGCTCCTCTAACTGGCCTCTACACATATCTAACTGATAGTTAAGCAATATCACAGGAGCGAATGTGCTGTTGTATTTAATATTGGTGCAGCTGTGAATCAGCCACAGGCATAAGTCATCTTTAGGGTGGGACAACAAGGAATGTTGGGAGGCCAATTAAGGTTTTCTACAAAAGCAACAGATATTCAGTACAACAGCAAGGCTGTGAGTGGGATCTAGTGGGATCTGTGATGCTACTAACCTATAAGGCCCTAAATGCTTCAGCTCCTGTGTATTTAACCGATCTTCTATTGCTCTACAATCCATCATGCTCTTTAAGGTAAAAAAAAATCTGGACTTTTGGTATTACCAAGGACATATAATTCCACTAAAGGAGGGGGAGCGTTTTCACATTTGGCTCCTAAATGCTGGAATAGCCTTCCTGATCATGTTTTGGGCTCAGACACACTCTCCAGTTTAAATCTAGATTAAAGACACATCTCTTTAACCAAGCATTCACATAATACATCTCATAACCTTGCATTCCAGTTCTATCAGATCAAAAGCATATGACTATGTATACACAACAAACTGTGCCCCTAATAAAGTTTTGAAGATTAATCAAGATAAGTATGACTTGTGTTTACTGTGCATCATTTCCAATCAAGCTATAATTTTGCGAACTCAAGCCAAAAATATGTATTTAGGGTACATAAAATGCATAAATAGAGTCAGCAATTATAAAAATAAAAAAGTCGTTTCCATCACAGAATGCTATTAAAAACAATAAATAATGTGAAATGTGGCAGCAATGACACTGTGGTTGGAATTTTAATTATTTGAAAAAATCTAAAAAAAAATGGTGATGCATGTAACTCCACTGTTAGTCCACTATTAGTGGACAAATTAAATAAAATACTGAGAGTGTAAAAAAAGAACATTTTGAGACGTTCTAAAAGTCCAACAGGGCCAAACATGCCAAAAGAGGACCGGAACCAACTGTTACATTATACTGGACAGAATCCTGATGCTGTGTCCAAAACCAGGTTACACTAAGTAGCATATCTTAAATAACTCCATTCACCAGTAAAATCTATTTATACAGTTTGAGCACTGATTCTGGAAAGCACACTCATCATGGTACACGGCCCTACAATTTGACACCCACCCCCAAGTTCACTCTACACTCCAGTTCTACTGAGACAAAACATTTGCCAAATTAGGCAGAAAATAGAATCCATTTGGAAGATTGCTGTGCCAGAGTCATGGTGTAAAAGGAATGACAGAGCCAGAGAGAGAAATGAAGAGAGGAAGGAAAGGAGGAGAGGGAGCAATAAGGAGAGAGTGAGAAGAGAGTTTTTCATTAGGAACATTCAGCTGCAACATCTGTCACCTGTGTGCAAAGTGCAAGCAGGTGTGTGTGTGCAAGACATGTTCAAAGCGTAACCATCATCCTTCCAGATGACATTCAAGAACCTCAAAATAAGAGTTAAGCTCTGTTCGCACTTGTGGTAAAAAATGGTTACACGTAGGGATGTTAATATAGGGTTTTTTTCGTGACCGACAACCAATGCTCGTTAACCAATCATTAACCATTAGCAGGCACGATTATGTTAAATTAAATTAGAATGGATAAGTGTCTGTGACCCATTAAAAATACCAAAATTAGTTTTTCAGGGGGTTAGTTCTGATTGCGCAAATAGCAGCATTAACAACAGAACATGAGGATTCACACATCGTCATAATCGCTGTGACCGCTCCATCTTTCAGTTTCAAATGATCTGTAAATCCAGCGTAGAACTGAACTAGAACTAAATAAGTCAGAATACATGAAATAGCATTATACCCCCCCTTTAATGTTATATTATACCTAATAATACACTGCTGTTTTTTTTTTTTGTTTTGTTTTTTTTAAGAAATTCATACACATTAAATTGATCAAAAGTGACAGTGTAATGATGGATCGACAGAATGTGGATCCATTTGCAGCTAGTTTATTAAAAGTACTTACAGAGTAGACAGGGCAAAGGCAGAGGCATAAACAGTAACAGGCAATGGTCGGGGCAGGCGGCAGACAAACAGAGTCAGGGTACAGGCAAGGATCAGGGCAGGCAGCAAACAATCACAGTCCAGGAAACAGGCAAAGATCAGGGTAGGCAGCAAAGGGTCGCAGGGAATAAACAGTCCAATCGGTAACAGATAAACAGTCCACAGAAAAACGCTCAGAAATGATCACCTCGGCAAATCAAGACTTCGCAAAGGGTGTGTGTGTGTGTGTGTCTTAAATAGTCCAGGTAATGATCTGCAGGTGTGTGTGGCGATTGGTGATTGGTGCATGTGATTGGAAGGGAGGATTATGGGAAGTGGAGTCCAGGAACTGACAGGAACAGACAGTGATCGTGACATAACGCCCCCCTTCCGGAAGGCGCGTCCTCGCGGCGTAAATGGCACAGATAGGGAGGGGGGGTGGGTACATTGGAGACCTGTTGGCAGACGGGAACGGGGTCTCCAATGCAGGTCCAGGAACTCGGGCAGCCACGGCGGGTCAGGTGCCACGGGCAGCCACGGCGGGTCAGGTGCCACGGGCAGCCACGGCGGGTCAGGTGCCACGGGCAGCCACGGCGGGTCAGGTGCCACGGGCAGCCACGGCCGGTCAGGTGCCACGGGCAGCCACGGCCGGTCAGGTGCCACGGGCAGCCACGGCCGGTCAGGTGGCTTGGGCAACCACGGCAGGTCAGGTGGCTTAGGCGGCCACGGTAGGTCAGGTAGCTTGGGCGCCCACGGCAGGTCAGGGTCCGTAGCCGGCCACAGCAGTTCACAGGCGGTTGAAGACCGTGGGCGTGTAAGGTCCCCACCCGCAAGCTCAAGCAATTCGGAGGCCGCTGATGATCGCGGCCGTGCAGGGTCCCCACCCACAAGCTCCCCACCCTCAGGTATATGGCCCCCCCCCAAAAAGTTCTTGGGGAATTCAACGGAGGCCGTGGCGGTTTCGTGGGTAAGGAGCTCGGGTGGCGCCGGCAGGGCGAGGAGCTCGGGTGGCGCCGGCAGGGCGAGGAGCTCGGGTGGCGCCGGCAGGGCGAGGAGCTCGGGTGGCGCCGGCAGGGCGAGGAGCTCGGGTGGCGCCGGCAGGGCGAGGAGCTCGGCGACGGCCTCCGTGGCCGTATCAGGAAGAGCGGGCTGCTCTGGGACGGCAGCGGACCGCTCTGGGACGGCCTCCGGGCTTACAACGGGCTCTGGGACGGCCTCCGGGCCTACAGCGGGCTCTGGGACGGCCTCCGGGCCTACAGCGGGCTCTGGGACGGCCTCCGGGCCTACAGCGGGCTCTGGGACGGCCTCCGGGCCTACAGCGGGCTCTGGGACGGCCTCCGGGCCTTGAGGGCTGGAGGAAGCCTTCTTCCTCCTCCTCCTCCGTTTGAATGGTTGAGGCGGTGGCTCTGTGCCTACCTCCTCGGTGGGCGCTGCAGCGGGCTCACGGGGTGGAGCGGACTCACTGGCTGGGACGACCCCTATGTTCCCAGACACTGGCGGGGCGGCCATCTTGCCCGTGGGCACTGGCAAAGCAGCCATCTTGTCCATAGCATCCCGAGAGTTTGAGTGCGTCGCAACCGGCGAGCTTGAGGGCGTCGCAACCGGCGAGCTTGAGGGCGTCGCAACCGGCGAGCTTGAGGGCGTCGCAACCGGCGAGCTTGAGGGCGTCGCAACCGGCGAGCTTGAGGGCGTCGCAACCGGCGAGCTTGAGGGCGTCGCAACCGGCGAGCTTGAGGGCGTCGCAACCGGCGAGCTTGAGGGCGTCGCAACCGGCGAGCTTGAGGGCGTAGCAACCGGCGAGCTTGAGGGCGTTGCAACCGACGAGCTTGAGGGCGTAGCGGCCAGCGGGCTTGAGTGCGAAGCGGCCGGCGGAGGCTTAGGAATGCCAGCCGCTCGTGCTGAAGTCAGCGGTGGATCAGCCACACTGGAACGCAACCCACCCTGCTCCCAAACAGATCCAGAGACGTAACGTGACTCTAGAAGAACAGCGGGGACATGACGTTGTTCTGGAAGATCAGAGGAGACGTGACTTGGCTCACGGAGGTCAACTGTGACTTGACTTGGTTCAGGATAATCAGCGCTGACTTGACTTGGTGTTGTTATTATGGTGGCCGCCATTTTGTGAGCGTCATCTGGCGCGGCGGCCATTACGTGAATGGATGAAGTGTCGCATTTCTCCACGACACCCACAGTAAATGGAGAGCCAACAGTCAATAAAGCATAATCCAAAAACAGACTTAAAGATGAACGGGGTCCCTCACGAATGAGTTGTTTTTTAAGTGGCTGATTGATGCCCTCACAGAAAAAGTCTATGAGCACGCAGTCCGGCAGATCTGACCAATAAGCAATGTTCAAATATTCTGTGATATAATCCTCTATCGATCGTGTGCCCTGCGTGAGTCCTAATAACAATTGTGCGATGTTCCTACCGGGCCATTGTTCTTCAGGAAAGCCGCTGGATCCATGTGTTGGCGAAGTCTTCTGTAATGATGGATCGACAGAATGTGGATCCATTTGCAGCTAGTTTATTAAAAGTACTTACAGAGTAGACAGGGCAAAGGCAGAGGCATAAACAGTAACAGGCAATGGTCGGGGCAGGCGGCAGACAAACAGAGTCAGGGTACAGGCAAGGATCAGGGCAGGCAGCAAACAATCACAGTCCAGGAAACAGGCAAAGATCAGGGTAGGCAGCAAAGGGTCGCAGGGAATAAACAGTCCAATCGGTAACAGATAAACAGTCCACAGAAAAACGCTCAGAAATGATCACCTCGGCAAATCAAGACTTCGCAAAGGGTGTGTGTGTGTGTGTGTCTTAAATAGTCCAGGTAATGATCTGCAGGTGTGTGTGGCGATTGGTGATTGGTGCATGTGATTGGAAGGGAGGATTATGGGAAGTGGAGTCCAGGAACTGACAGGAACAGACAGTGATCGTGACAGACAGTAAAAACTTCTATTATATTGCAAAGGATTTCCATTTCAAAGTTCATTCATCTAAGTATCCTAAAAAAAAAAAAAATGTATCATGGTTTCCTCAAAAATATTAGGGCTGCCCACTAAAAAACATTAGTCGACGAGAAGAAGCTTGGTCGACTAAATTTTAATTAGTCGGTTATAGTCGCAAAAAAAAAAAAAAAAAACTCCACAGGAGAAGTCACACAGTGACAGATCGTTAACACGGCTGTTCCATGCGGTAATATGATGGAAAGAAAATCCAAAGTGCGGGAACATTTCAAGAGGGTAAAGAATGACTGCTGACATGCCACCTCAAACATGACTTATTTAAACACTTTACATGGCCGTTTGAGCTAACGTTTTCATAGATAAATGTGCGCTAATATTATGCGCATATCCAAGTGTTTGTGTGGAGAAGCTAAATTAGTACAGCGCTTACTGCACAACAAGTTAAACTTAATTTTCCCATCTATGCCATTGGAGCATATCTTCTCAAAGGCTGGTGTTACGGCTTCATTATAAGTAACACACGGAGCTCACTTCTCTCCGACAACGTGGACAAACTTGTGTTCCTTTCTCATAATATGCGAAAACTGAGATCAGTAGGTGGGGAAAAAGTGATGGTGAGTTAGGTATAGCCTAATTGCCCATATTGTAGTGTTTCAGTTTGCTACTATACATTTTATTTATTCATTTTTATAATGTATATTTATTTTGTATGTGTTTTGACCTCATAAAAATTGTTTTTATTCAATGTCAAGGGTATTGTCCATCAGACTGATTGTTTAAACTAATTTTACTTTTTTAACAGTTTCATTTTGCTATGTATTTATGGTTGCAATTTATTTTACAGTACGTGCACTTACGTGTACTTACAGTGTACTTACCTTAGTAAGTACTGTAATATAAGGTAAGTACAGGGGTTAAGGTTAGGTTTAGGGGTAGGTTCAGGGTTAGTACCTAGTTATTACACAGTTATTACAATTACTATAATAAGTACATAGTATGTACATGGGGAACAGGACTGTAAAATAAAGTGCTACCATATTTATTTATTTGTTTGTTTATAATTTTATATTTATGTCCTACATTTTGAAAAAAAAAAACCTTAAATATTGTTTTTTAAGATAAGGCAGTTATTTATACTATAAGTTATTTATTTTGTTTGCATTCTGATCTCAAAAAAAATATTGCAGTGTTTGCCGGTGTTGCTGCATCAAGCTTTATGTATGCGCTTGAGCACTTTATATTTTAAATGCTCATTATTATGGTATATCATTTTTTTTGCCATCACAGAAATAAATTACATTTTAAAATATAGTGAAATGAAAAACATATTTTAAATTGTAATAATATTTCACAGTATTACTGTTATTATTTTATTGTATTTTTGATCAAGTAAATGCAATATGATTTTATTGTTGTGATAACAGTAATACCATGAATTATCTGTATCTGACCTTATCCGTCACCTTGAAAAATAATCAAAACAACAGCCACTAACAGCTGAAGGCTGCTTAAAAAAAAACAGAATAAAATTGTCAAAAGGCAAAAATAATCTAGACATGGAGCTGGTGTGCCATCCTTAGCCTGACCTTTCGGTCCAGCATACATCGATCTCATTTGGTATAAGATTTGAGGCGTGAAGCCCTCTAAAATTCTGGCCACCGTGGGTCAAGTCAAACAATGCCGAGAGCCAGCGTAGGCGTGAGGGAGCGATGCAGGCAGGACTGAGGAGACAGCGGCAGATGGGCCCATAAATACTGTTAGTCTGGGTTAGTGCGATCACACGGCAGCATGTGAGGAGGGCAATTAATGCTCAAGCTCCAGTAAGATGTTGACTACAGGTGTGATTGAAACTGATTGCAGCTTGATTTACAAGGAAATGTAAAATAATACAATAAGAAAAATGGGGAATAGTGGAAATTAGGCAGTGGTTCACAATCAGTGGGTCACGGGTCTGTTCTGATTGGACAGCAAAAGCGAAAACAAAACCAAGGCTAAATGCAAACAATAAACTGCAACTAACCATATGATCATCCATGGATATCCCAGCAAAGTACCCACCCTAATCAACTACCCAAGGAGATGAAAAATGATGTTGATGTCAAAGGTCATAGTCCGAATCAAACTCTAAGCTACCCAAATTTAGTCCATAACTGGCTTCAGAAAGCATGAAAAGCATAAAAAACTCCAAATACTAGAAACCACAATCTTTCATTTTTCCATTAGTTTCCTGGTAATATTAATACATGTCAATGATTAAATGTTTACTTGTATAATAACAACTTGTCAGTCCAATGTACAATCTTGGTCATGAAACAAAACTAGCTGACAGCCACTAAAGTAAGAAACAAGGTTATATTACAGCAACAAGCAAGTGCTCAATTAGGGAAGAACTTTCTACCACTATCAAAAATCTGGACCAACACTGAGCATGTAGCCCATTCTTGCAGATTCTTTCAGTGAGAAATGCAGACAGGCTATTTCACCTGTTGATATTGCCTGTTTTATTTTCCTAAATTAGTTGGCTCCCGATATGCTACTATGAGTCTCATATGGATCTCTCACTCTATTTCCTAAGCCCCATCCCAGTTTATAGGCAATCTGCTCTGGGTGCACTGCCTTAAAGGTTAAGAGAGTGTGATAACCATAAAGATGCAATCTGGACCAGTATGAGCTCAAGCCAACACACAAAACGCTCAAGTCCAGCACAGCCAAAAATCATTTAGATTCTTGTCCATTTAACTTTGGCTGAATTGCCTTTTAAATGCCCAATTCTACAGGGGACAAATGTTCTATAAATACTACAAGGATATTTGTATATTCAAAATGTATATACACTACCATTTAAAAGTTTGGGGTCAGTAAGATTTTTTTTTTTTTTTTTTTTAAGAAATTAATACTTTTATTATGCAAGGATACATTAAATTGATTAACAGTAAAGACATGTATAATGTTACAGAAGATTTACATTTCATATAAATGCTTTCATATAAATCCTTAAAAAAAGTATCACAGTTTCCACAAAAATATTAAGCAGCACAACTGTTTTCAACATTGATGATAAACAGAAATGTTTCTTGAGCACCAAATCAGCATTTCAGAATGATTTCTGTGACACTGAAGAGTTCTGAAGTATTTCTGGTTCTGGAGTAATGGCTGCTGAAAATTCAGCTTTGCTATCACAGAAAAAATTTGCATTTTAAAATATATTAAAATAGAAAAGAGTTATTTTAAATTGTTTTAATATTTTACAATAGTATTGTTACTTTTCCTGTTGTGGCAGTTAGCAAACAGCGTTGCATTACCGTGCACGCCCCCTTCTGGATTGGAGTGTGGATCGCCTATGACTGACTGTATTCGTCGTCTAACTGCATGAACCGAACTGTGACCGTTACACCCCTTATATACACACATACATATATACATTCCATATTCATGTCATTCAAGATATGTCACATCTTGAAAATAATTGAGACGTTTAAAAACAATAAAATTTTTTGATAGTGGTTTGTGTCTCAGCCAACAGAAGCACAGAGACAAGATGTAGTTTACTGTAAATATGACAAATGCAGATTCTATATCTCAAACACAGAAAGAATGCAAACACTAATCTCAACGCAAATCTGCAATAATGCAATATCCCAACTTTCCCCACATTCCCAAACTTGTGCAACAAAGATGTTTCTGTCACTGGTCTCCAATGCTCTTCCCAAACAATGCCATGTTTCACTTGTAGGTTACATGTCATGCTTGTTGGGCTTCAGTGGCGCTCAAATTGTGAATCACTTTTGTGAAATGTCCAATCTGGACTTCATTTATAAATAATTAGCTGTCAGGTCTTTCTGCATGCAAAACTGTCAAAACTTGTAATAGACAAACAAGCAATAATAAGGTAGAGGAAGCTACATATTGGCGAGTCTGTTTTTCACCCACAGTATTGATTGCTTTTAGTGAATCGCTACAATACTTGGTCAATTTAAATCAAGCTAAATGATCTACAGTGATATTTCTTACTTTTTCTATCATATAAAAGGAACACATCTGGTTTATTGTCGATGAAAAGGTACTTTAACCTTATTGATTGGGATATGGGGTTACATAAGACAAAAAAATGGTCTGGGAAATGCTGGTTTAAGAGAACATATAAATATATAGTCTATAAAAAGGTCCATCCAGACAAGTCTTACTATTTTGAAATGAAATACTCACCAACGTGAAACATATTGCTCGGGGGCCCAAATCAAGCATCCATGGAAAACTGATAGCCACAATATTGCTCTCAAATTTATTATATTTGTGAAAGGATTTGGAACTCCACTTGAGCAGCCAAGAGAGAAAAGCAGAGGAAAGAAAGGCAGGGGAAACAGAGAAAGGGAGTTTCAGGGAACTGACATCATGTCTCCTCAGTCAACTATGATGAAGTCATTGAGCCTACCCAGCGTTCAGTGAGGTTCTGGCCCCAGTGAGCTCCAGCCGTCCGCTCCGTATGAATTAGTCATGAGTGCTGCTCCATAGCCACCATAATGAGGATGAGTAGGAGATCAGTTCTGCTTTGTAACGAGCACCATTCTAAAGGTTAAACATACACTCTCACACCTTCTCCCTTCCTCGGGTGTTAACCTAATAATCAAATATTCAGACATGAGGAAACACCACGGCAAAAATCGACCTGCCATAACCCATGACAAACTCTTGGAAACCTCTTTGTATGATTGATGATATGGAAATAAAACTGGTATTTTAATGCCTAACAGGATGAATACAATGGCTAGACACTTTTCTGTACTAAAAAAAGATGTCTCGTAAGATACGACCAAGAAAAACGAGTAATGATCCATTCACCATGAGTGCCCTCCCTGCCAGATTTCAATCAAATAGAGTGGCACAATAGCCAGCGGGCAATTTTTAATGTCGACGTGCGAAGTACTTTGCAATTAATAACGGCCCGGCGATGATCTGACTGCAATGAGAATCATTATCTTACTAACCGTCATCGTGATTCTCATTATAATCATAATCACCGGCTTCACCATCCTGATCATCATTACACTATAATCAGCGTAATATCCTTCAAAATACATATGCAGGGTTCAGCTTTGCGCACTGCGCCGTGCTCATGCATGCAGCATCTGTCATTTTCCTTTTTAAGTCAGGCAAGTTTCAGTTTAAATGAGACTCTTTTAATAGGCAAGCGACTGGAGGCTGTGATATTGATATTAGAGTCTTTGCCACATCCTCTCTGGGGAGAGGCCATGACATGAATTACGGAGATGTCCACTTTTCTGCAGATTTATACTAATTCAATAGTCACTTATGTGTGCATATCCAATGATTTCACTGGAGAAGTCATTTAAGATGGACTTACATAATATCAACGCTCAGTTACCGTGGAGCATTCACGTTAGAAGACACGAGTACAGACACATCATTTGGTTGTGTTAAAATCATTAGCTATAGGAAATATTCAGAATGGAAATAGGGAGAGAAAAAAAACACAAGAGTTATCAAATCTCATTAGTTCATAAAAACAAGAACTTTGCGGAGTTGGGAGGCAGTGGGCTGAGCTGGTTTTGCTGATCAAAGGGAATAACTCATTTTAAAAAACTGAATTCTGACTGAGGAGTTCAGTGCTTGTATATGTGCACTTCAGAAAGCTAAGAGCAAACCCAGAGCACTGGAACAGGAAAAAGTACAGCAAAACCAAGGAAAGCCTTGCAAAGGAAGCTATTCTAGCCCTTTTTTAAGTATTTAGGGCAAAAACACTGTTCTTTTGTTGAGGGCATGAGAGCGTCAGGCCAGTCTACACTTAAAATCGGTGCCAGGATGATCTTAACAAACTGCAACCCTGCTAAAGTGGAATGAACATGCAATTAACAGCTTTGTTATACATGTATTGATCAAATTACATATTTATGTATGTGTATGTATGTATGTGTGTGTGTGTGTGTGTGTGTGTGTGTGTGTGTGTGTGTGTGTGTGTGTGTGTGTGTGTGTGTGTGTGTGTGTGTGTGTGTGTGTGTGTGTGTGTGCGTGGTCCAGGTATGGTCCATGTCTTGGTGTAGTGTAAAACGTCATGGCATTGTGTACTACATCGCGGAAGTTAACACTTTTTGGACGTACGTCAAATGCGTATGGCTGTCACGCCAGAAGCTCGTTATTTTATTTTATAAAGTTTTAAAATTTGTCTTACACAAACGCATCGATTCGCTTCAGAAGGCCTTTATTAACCCCCGGAGTCGTATGGATTCATTTTTTATGGATGGATGCATTTTTTTTGTCTTCAAAATGTGGTCACCCATTCACAACCATTATAAACCTTGGAGGACTAAGAATATTTTTAAATATATCTCTGATTGTGTTCTTCTGAAAGAAGATAGTCATATACACCTAGGATGGCTTGAGGGTGAGTAAATCATGGGATAATTTTCATTTTTGGGTGAACTATCCCTTTAATCAGGGGTGTCCAAAGTCTGGCCCAGGGATGAATTTCAAACAGCCCGCAGCTTGTCTATTACAATAAATTATATGTGGCCTGCCATGCAAAATATTCAGTGTTACAATGTTAACACAGGGTGACAGCACTAGATTTTAGGCCAGGTGCAGCTATAAACCGTGACAACAATTTGATAACTGATAAGAGCTGCCATTCATGTTTCATATAAAAACAAATCTTAAAAGCGCCAAATCTTAAAAACGGCAAATCTAAACAGCGCCACTTGGACCATTAATTAGCTCTGCCCATTGGTGCACAAAAGACAGCGCCGCACAAGCTCAGAACAAATGCATTTAGTCGCTGGCCAGTCTCGACCACTAAACAGCGCTTTGAGATCCAGTGAAAAGCGTCTGAGGACTCCGATACAAACCACAAATCTCTCAGTGATTTAAACTAGTTTAAAGCCAGATGAAACCACGTTGACATCCTCAACAAAATTGACGTGGAAAACAGGAGGAACATTGAGCCCTAAAGATCCAGTTAGAATAGACTACTTTTGAATCTACAAATCGCGAACATTTCCGTGGACTTACTGTAGTAACACTAACTGTAAACGTGGTATTGTGGTAGAAATGTAAGATATACATATTTAATTTTATTATATTATTAATGTAGACATGTATTAAAGGGTTAGTTCACCCAAAAATGAAAATTATGTAATTTATTGCTCACTCATGTCATTCCACACCCGTAAGACCTTCGTTCATCTTCGGAACACAAATTAAGATATTTTTGATGAAATCCGATGGCTCAGTGAGGCCTACATTGCCAGCAAGATAATTAACACTTTGAGATGCCCAGAAAGCTACTAAAGACATATTTAAAACAGATCATGTGACTACAGTGGTTCAACCTTAATGTTATAAAGCGACGAGAATACTTTTTTGCGAGGCAAAAAAACAAAATAACGACTTTTTAACAATCGGAGCGCCAAAATCACGTGATTTCAGTAAACAAGGCTTCGTTACGTCTTAAGTGTTTCGAAATTTCAATAGTTCACGTGACTTTGGCAGTTTGATACGCAATCCGAACCACTGATTCGAAACAAAAGATTTGTAAAGCTTCGAAGCAGTGTTTTGAAATCGGCTAGATATTCAACTAGGTATTGTTGAAAAGTCGTTATTTTGTTTTTGTGGTGCACAAAAAGTATTCTCGTCACTTTATAATATTAAGGTTGAACCACTGCAGTCACATGTACTGTTTTAAATAAGTATTTAGTACCTTTCTGAAAATTTGAAAGTGTTAATTATCTTGCTGGCAATAAAGGCCTCACTGAGCCATCGGATTTCATCAAAAATATCTTAATTTGTGTTCTGAAGGTGAACGAAGGTCTTACGGGTGTGGAATGACATGAGGGTGAGTAATGAATGACATAATTTTAATTTTTAGGTGAACTAACCCTTTAATGTCTACATAATGTCTCTATGATACTATGGAAGGCCAATGGTTAATTTTAATAAGAGTAGAATTCTAACTCATTAATAATATTTAAATTTTACCCTTTAAAATGAGGTTGTTAAAATGTGCATTTCTTAGAGACAAAACATGTAATATTATTAATAATACATGTACGGCGCTACCATATATTATGCCCCCAGGTGTGTCCACAACATCCAATCTGGCCCGCTTAAAAAAAAGTTTGGACACCCCTGATTTTAAGGAACAGATTACTTATTCTGTTGCTATGCAGACAGATAGCAGCCATAGAGAGAGGGGCAGCACAGGGAACTGCATGAAAAAAAGTTACCTACTAGGTCACGATTCATTTTCAACAAGAGGGATGAGCAGAACAGAGAGGTGAAACTACCCCAAATATAAGTGCAGTATCTACACACACCACCCCACAACCTCATATATCACGTATACCAAGATCCACCACTGCTCAGGGTAAATAGTTCCTATGTATGAATTTCATAATATATTAATTTACTGATGCATTCATTTCATAATGTTGCATATAAAAACACATGGGAAATGTTTAATAGTTTGCTCAAAATATTTTGGCTCATGGACATTTTGGCTGACAGTAGCTATGTTTCCATCCACCTATTTTTATGCGCATTTTGGGATATCACAAAAAAATGATGGATGAAAACGCCAAGATGCGCATAAATTCTAAAAATGCACATAAGAAATTTATGCGCTCAATTGAGTCGGATAATTTTTTTATATATGCGCATAAACTACGATGGAAACACATTTATCGGAAAAAAATAATCGATGCACATCATAAAAAGACAAGTGACTTTGCGATGGGGTGGCATAACTGTACCTACCAGTGGACAAACCTTGTTGCACAGCATCTGAAATCCTGTTTTGGTCATTCTGAAATGCCTGAGCATAGTGTGTCATCAAAGCGGTTCGGTATAATTACCTCTCAGAACTGTCTTACACGACTGCGTTCCCAAACAGCAGGCATCTACCTCCGAACGCAAGATAACATGACCCGGTTTATTGCGTTTCGTCAGCGTGCTCTGAGGCGCAAGTAATTTATAATATATGAAAATGATTATATACAGTGCCTTCTCCTACTGCAGTAACTTCCATTTTTCTTATATCCTTCTCATATTTAGCGCCAGTTTATTAGGAAGTGACGATTTTGTTCTCTTCAGCTCACTGGATGGAAATGCTGCTTTATTCGTTAATGTTTTATGCAATATTCCAATTTTGCGCACAAGTAAATTCACAACTTCGGAAGGAAACATAGCTAGTAATTTGTCAGTCTGGAAACACACCTCCAACCACCACCACCACCGTACCGCCAACCGTGTATGTATGGAGTAATGCGAGGTTGCAGTCCTTTCTTCTCCACCTCTGATGTTGTTGAATAAAGGAGAAATGAGGGAAGGATAAGGAGAAAAGAACAGGGTGATGAAAAGAGAGAAAGGTGTATTCTGTTAGCTGCATGACCACGGATGAGAGCTGCGATTGCTGCCACCATATAAAATCTCTTAATAAGACACCATCACCACAGCAACTCTGATTTACGGCGGACATTTACAAAGGCAGAGCAGCACCATTAACACTTGAGAATGAGACCACAGATCACACATAGATCCACGGGCACAACTGTACACAGAATACAGGCCATTTCTGCAAGATATCGCCAAGAACATTTGCACTAAAATAGAGGAAAACACCAGAATGACACAGCCCTTGTAAATCCACATTATAACAGTCATTAAATCCGCTTTTTTAATAACCCTTTCCAGCGAAATTGCATAAGCGGGAATGAGTTGTTTTAGGCAGCTGTTATATTTTTTCATTATGTGACATGAAACGGAGAAGGTAGAATTCTTCACAACAAAACAAAGCTTTGGTAATATTACTGAAGATCAATTACTTTCTTTCTATGGAATTCAACGGCACTCTGATTTATTTTATAGAGTGTAATTTCAAAGCACAGACGAGAGGCAGAAACACAAAAGTGGGAAATGGAGTAGCTGCAATTTTGGACGGTGGTGGTAATGTGCCATAATCTGCTGCCAGGAGATGGCTGATTCAGGACTCCAGACTAAAAAAAATTGACTTTGGAGCCACTGACTCATAAAATGAAACATTCAGGAGCCAGATTACTTTTTGATTTTTTTTTTTTTTTTTGCCAAATTATACAGTCACTCAATATAGATCAGAATGCAGTCATCTATGCTGATGTTCAATGAATTTTGAGAATCTATTGCAATGGATTCACATGGAGATGCATCACACTCTGTACTTTTTCCACTTTTAGAAGGAAAATTAGCATGTTGAACGGCTTCATAAGCATATTTATAAATATATGGTTCAGTTCTTAGAGGTCATAGAGTGTTAATTTGTAGCCTTTTAACCAACAAACACTGCTGTGGGCTGTAACAAAGACATTTGATTAATTTATGTCAACAGCAGACCTAAACATATAAGGATAGCGTGAAGTTACTATATATTGTCCAGCTATTATAAACAGTAATTAATATTTAAGTATTTGTAATTATGTAGTTGTAATTATATATTATTAGTTATATATATAATTTCTTTTTCATATAAAGGCTTTTGTTTTGAACTTTCTGTTAAAAAAAAAAAAAAAAAAAATCAACAACTTACATTTATGTAAAAATATCACGTTTCCAGAAAAGTATTAAGCAGCACAACTGTTTTTAACATTGATACTAATAAAAAAAATTTTTATAAGCACCAAATCAGCATCATAGAATGATTTCTGAAGGATCTGGTGATAATGAAGACTGGAGTAATAATGTTTTACTGTATTTTTCATCAAATAAATGTAGCCTCACTAAATAGTTAGTTCACCCAAAAATGAAAATTATGTCATTAATTACTCACCCTCATGTCATTCCAAACCCGTAAGTTTTTGTGCGCAAAAACAAAACAAAACAAAAATAACGACTTTATTCAACAATTTCTTCTCTTCCATGTCAGTCTCCTATGCAGTTGACAGAGAACGCACAGTCCAGTTCTTCTGTGTTTACGTCAGAACGCCGGCTCAGTATTGGCTGACGTTGTACACTGTAAAAAATTATTTTCATGATTTGTTATCACAACATTTTTTGCTTTGTCAAATCAACTTAGATAATGAACGTGGTTCAGATAACATAATATTTTGAGTTCCTGTTGATTAAATCAATCACCTTCATTGTATTAACTCAAATTTTTAATTTCAATGAACTCAAAATTTTAAGGCAACCAGGTAACTTACTTTTTTAAGTTAAACCAACAATTCTTTTTTACAGTGTACACGTGAACAGCACGACGCATGCGTGTGATGCTGACGCAGGAGCCACCCAATAATGAGTCGCCTACGTCAACAGGAGACTGACATGGAAGAGAAGAGATTGTTGAATAAAGTCGTTATTTTTGTTTTGTTTTTATGTACAAAACGTATTCTCGTCACTTCATAACATTAAGGTTGAATCACTGTAGTCACGTGGACTATTTTAATGATGTCTTTAGTATCTTTCTGGGCCTTGACAGTGGTAATTAAATTGCTGTCTATGGGGGGAGGGGGGTCAGAGAGCTCTCGGATTTCATCAAAAATATCTTAATTTGTGTTCCAAAGATAAACGAAGGTCTTATGGGTTTGGAATGACATGAGGGTGAGTAATTAATGACAGAATTTTCATTTTTGGGTGAACTAACCCTTTAATGACCCCAAATTTTTAATGGCCATGCATATTTATTCAGTAAAATACAAATAATTACAAATTATATAATATAATATAATATAATCATTTTTACATTTAGTTATTTTTTAATACACACATATATATAATGGAGAAAATATGCTATTAGCTCACAGAGTGTGTAGTTATGGCAGCTATTAGCAGGGGTTAAAACGTTAACCTTGGCCCCTTGGTGCACTTGCTTACACTCTCTCTCTCTCCCCTATCTCATTTTTTCCCTGCCCTCTCTCTTTCTGTGTGCCAAAAACTTGGGTAATGAACAGACCCCTGACAACAGCGCTAAGGGTTGTCTTGACCCCTTTAACTGCATATTTTCGTTACTTTTGAAGAACACGTTGTAATCTAGAAACACATTTAGTTAATGCCTAGTTTCCCTGTGCTCTTCCAATCATAAAACCCTAACTAGAAGTTTTCTGAACACTGGCTAACTGGCCACTAAGAAAAATCATGACGGGCTCTTGAAAGTGTAGTGTAGTCTAGTGCAGACACTAGTGGACATCTCTCTGCATGAAAGATGAAATTAATGCAGGTATTTTCCAAAACATATTAACACATTAGTGCTCACGTGAGAAGCACACCGCCTAGAGTCATCAATCATATCAGAAAATGAGAAGCCCTGATATACTGGGTTAAATCTAAAATAATGGAAAGCATTACCTTGAAAAAGCAATGGATCCATTTCCATAGGGACCCATTTCAAGGCCAGACTCAAGGGAACACTCAGAGAAAATCGAAAAACGCTGTCAAAACCAATTCACTCAGCAAAATCAACTAATATGTGGGGGCACTATTGCTACTTACGAGGGTCTCCTGATAATCTGTACTGTTATAGAAAGTGCATGGGTCACTACTGTATGAAAATAGCAACATTACAAAGTGTCATATCATCATATCACCTGTATACTCTATGTCAACATTCCTGTTGTGCAGGATACAATGTGCTTCGGATTGGGGTCATTTTCACATGCTGTCTTTTCTCTTTTCCTGTGGTATTTCCAATGGCGACTCACTTTAGCACATGTAAAATTTTTACTTTTTACTTGTTTTAGTTAATATCTAAATCAGGAAGAAATATTTGTTGTAACATAGTCCTATATGCAATAAAAAATGTGACCGAACTACAAAACTACAAAATACTCATTCAGGCAGAAAAGTATAGAACTCTTCTGTTTCAGATGCACTCTTCTATTTAAGTACCTCACTACAAACCATAGCTATCATTTCAAAATAACTACATATAACATTAACTAACATTATTGCATCATATAATGCTTAACCAATCATTACAACACTGTTAACAGTAAAAGCTGCTTGTCTGAACAACCCAGAAACACAGTTTCTGCTTTTGTGACATCACAGTAAATCTAAGCATTTGAACATGATATTGTAAACATTGGAAGAGTCGATTGTAATATCACAAAACTCTATATTTTCAAAGTTTTTGTTTGCTGTCAGGTTGGTGCACACTTCACATAACTAAATGCAGAATATGTTCACAAATTACAAGATCTTAATCATTTCCGACTTCAGTTAGGATTTCGAAACTCATTCTTACACCAATAAACTGTTATCTTAAAATGTCAAAGCCAGTGGTTCTCAATCATAGAGCATTTCCATTATATACTGTAATGAAAAAGATGGATAGAAAAAGATTATACATTTTCCAGTAGTACAGGGTGGATTAAATTCTGATCAAATGAACTACCTGATATACATGATAGGCGTTGGCAGCCCGACCTTGAAGGAACACAGAGGGGATCCACACGTTGACAAGGGCACGTTGAGTTCTTAGAGAGACAGGGAAGGAGAGAACACATGGGGAAAGTCTAATTAGAGAACAACTCAACAGAAAAGACATTTAGTGTAGCTAAAATCACTTCATCTGCCCAGGGGTCTGAAAAAAATGGTCTTTTAACAAACAGAAAGAAAAAAATTACAAATATCAACACCAAGAACCCTCTGAAGTCGGTGGAGGTGCCAACGCAAACGAGAACTTAAAATACTCTATCATTTTTGGTCATACAAAATTTGTGTACACTCACAATAACAACAAAACATTGTGCTTTGTAAAATTATGAAAAAGACACTCAGTGTATACTTCCCTCACAGAAAGGAGAAGCTTGAAATGTCTACCGGTTCAGGGAACGAAAACGAAAACAGCAAATGAACGAAATTTTGACCGGAACGTAACCAGAAATGGAAACGAAATCAAATTTAATCGTTCTGAACAGAAACGCTAATTTGAAATGGCCATTAACCGGTTAATAACGTTATATTTTCATTCTATTTAATATTTTGATTTGGCAGTCAACCAATCACAAATTCAAATAGCACAGCCTATGCAAATGTGACGCTGATGCATCCAAAGTGTGTGAAATGCCCGCGCTCAGGCTCTACAGTGTGTGAAATGCCATGCAAGTCACTCAGCTGTCAAGTCATCATAGGTTAGGTAAGTCACAATGGCAATGCCCTGGCATTAGTTTTTCCGATGATGTCACCAACCGTCAAGCATTAGGCCTACATTTAAGTGAAAATTAATGTCAAGTAGGCTAATATGCAGCTTGTTGTGTGTTTTGAAACCAGCGAAAATTGCAGAGTAGTAGAACATAAGTTCACACAACGTCATCACGCACATGCAGCGCTTCTGTGAACGGAGAAAACAGAATAAAACTATAGGCCTACGTAACACATATACAATAAAAGGGAATATTTAGGCCTATAGGCTATGCGATATTTCACTATATAATTAGGTCTACAGATTAACAAAACGAAAGTGGTTCATTGTGGCACTCTCCAAAGATCTAGGAAAGGAAACAGACATTCTGCTTGTTTTCCTTATTTAAGTGTCTTTTGTAAATGTATGAATTATGTCTTGCTTTTACCTGTATGACCATAAATTACGGAGTACAGTTTACTGTCTTAGAAGGAAAAAAAATCCAGTGGTCGCGCCGGCGCCTCACGCGCGCGCACACAAATTCTTGCATTGCTTACTTGATATAAAACGTTACACTGCTCAGTTCAATTCTGTGATACAATTTGCCGTTTACCACCCGTGACCACCACCTGACTGTGCTGTAATGTGAAGGATGATGTCGATAATGTGCGTGAAGTAGGCCTACAAAGCTTACAATAAATAATAGTTTAGCATTCGTCTCGAAAATGGAAACAGTGCCGAATGAGAAAGGTAGGCTTCAGATTCACTTTAAATTAATTCGTTTAGCATCTTGTTTAGTTTTATTTCTAATAAATAAACCTGTTTCTCGACTTGAATATAGTAATAGAAGCTGCAATGGCGTTAAAAAAAGAGAATTTTTTTTCAAATTCGTTTTGGCTTGACGTATAGCCTAAATTAACTTTAGAGGATTTGTGGTAAAATAAAATAGGGCAGTTTTGTTCATAATTTATGCTTATAAACATTATAATTATATTAGGCTATATATTTTCTATAGGCTAGGCTAATTGTAAACATTTTATTTTATTTACCGATAAATTACATTATTTCTGAATGTAATAATAAAATGCGACGTATACGCGACATATCTTTTTTCCTCTCAGGAATAGCGTCGGTATTTTTAACCATGCAGCAAACATTTTAAAATATCTTGAAAAAATACTTTTAAAAAATATTATTATTATTATTAATAACATTATTAACTGTTATTTTTTCAAAACAAACCGGTTTCGGAACGTTAATAATACAGAAGGAACGCTGGAACAAAAACGTTAAAATACCGATTCTGCTCGGAGTGAAACGATTAATTATTTTTTTTTTTTCGTTTTTAAGCCCTGGTCACAACCACGTGCATCGCAGGCTATTCATTCGGTAATCATCCATGTGAGACGTGAACAAACAACCTCCATATTGCCTCAATAAAACAAACCATCAAGCTTCATCAAATGCATCTACTTTTCACTGTGATGAATAAGCCAGTATTTACCTCAGAAGAAGAATGTGATCTTAAGCGGCTTAATTCAGCAGAGAATTTAATTTCTGATGAGCAAGTCATTTATACTTACTTGCATTTGTACACAATTTATAACTTGGGCTTTTCCCAAACTACAGATTGAAACTTGTGAAATCGAGTGAAATATGTAGGCATGTAAGCAACTTTCCATTACTAAATGTCGTACAAATCAAGAATGTCAATTTTAATCTCTACACTGCAATATAAATAAAACAGCCTTTTACATGACCCACAAGTCTGACATTGTATGCATTTCCTTCAGTCGGTTTTAATGACTGACATCTTCTCATGTACAAAGGTTATAGCTGTATGGAAGAGGTGCGTGAAGGCTGCGAATGTAAAAACAGAAGCAGCATTCAACCACCCTATTTTAAGCGCAGTCTTTTCTGTCAGATCGGAGGCATCGCTTTATGGAATTCCATACCATCGATTTGATTCTCAAAAGAGGCTTGCTGTACACCACCTCCAACACACATACATACAAATATAAAAAGAACAGCGAGTAGGAGGCCACTTACGTCTCAAAGTCAGATAGGCTGGGATCGTCAGAGGTCTGGCTCAGGTCCCCTGGCACCTGTCCAAAAAGCAAAGCGCATGAGGTCATGGTGAGCGCATCCTTTTGCGTCCAACTGAGTTTGCTGATTAACACTGTAATGTTGCATAAACTTCCAAACCAGCTACATTCTGTAGTTTACCCTGATAAAAGCATGACAGTCCAGTAATATTTACTGAAAATAATTTATTTGGTCCCAATTAAAATTTAAATAACAAAAATATACACATGAGGGGGGGCAATATTCACATGAAGCTCTCAATGACTGCACATTTACCCCTCATTCCTGAAAACACATGAGCCTAACCAGGAACATGCTCTAATCCTATTTGAGTGTGCATCTTATCTTGTGGTGAAAGTGCGGTAATGTCAGCATTTACAGGGGTCACGACTCACAGGCTGCTGCATCTTGGCAGGCAGTGGGCACCAGAGAGGAACAGACACATGAGCCATGAAGGCTAGATAAACCATCCACCGTATACAGTTCAGCACAGTTACAGAAGGCCATGGTTCAAAGCCACTGCCGTCAGATGTATCAAAAAGTAATCAGTGGCCAACAGATAAGCACTGAACAGGAAAGAGAGAGGATGGATGGGAGCCACGAGGTGAAACACACTTTGGCTGGGAATGCCACTAGAGACAGACTGGTCAAATTAAATGCATACTTCATCCAAAAATAGAAATAGCTTTGTGGGAAAAATAGACAAAAAATTAAAACGTTGTTCACAGAAAATTTTCTAGCAAGACTTTATTTTCCAGTGTCTTTGTTACACATTACATACTGTAGTAATAACAGTAAATTATGCATAATTGCATGCAGCTAACCCTAAACCAAACCTTAAAAAACCTTAAAATCCTAACACTATAGTATTAATTTTACTCATTACCTGTGACGATTCAATGTGACATTTGTTATACCAATGTTATCCCATGATTTACTCACCCTCAAGCCATCCTAGGTGACCTTCGTTTAGACAAAGATATTTTTATATAATGTCCTGGCTCTTCCAAGCTTTAAAATAGTAGTGAATGACGCTCCTGACTTTGAAGTCCAAAAAAGTACATCCATCCATCATAAAAGTACACACGGCTCCAGGGGGTTAATAAAGGCCTTCTGAAGCGAAGCGATGTGTTTTTGTAAGAAAAATATCCATATATTTAAAACTTTATAAACTAAAATAACTAGCTCCCCTAACAGAGGGCCTATGCAAATCGATTTACACCAAAAGAGTAACCGAACACAAACGATAGAGCAAAACAAAACACCGGTCAAAATTTAGAGGTCTAAAACAAGCATTTTTAAGGAGAAATATCAGAGGATTTCGATATAAGAGGACCTTCAGTTTGTTGGCCAGCCCTATTTGTTTGAACCACGAAAGGTGTCTAAGTTTACACTACATCCTATGTCATACATCGCGTCAGAGTTATTTTTTTGGCACAAGTTGATTTGCGTAGGCTGTCTGCCGGAAGTTAATTATTTTAGTTTATAAAGTTTTAAATATGGATATTTTTCTTACAAAAACCCATCACTTCGCTTCTGAAGGCCTTTATTAACCCCCCTGGAGTTGTATGGATTACATTTATGATGGATGGATGCACTTTTTTGGACTTCAAAATCAAGAGCGCCATTCACTACCATTATAAAGCTTGGAAGAGGAAGGATATTTTATAATGTAACTCAGATTGTGATCGTCTGAAAGAAGAAAGTCATGTACACCAAGGATGGCTTGAGGTTGAGTAAATCATGGGATAATGTTCATTTTTGGGTGAACTAACCCTTTAACAGCCTGGAACTTTTTTATTATTATTATTATAATTACAGCAATTGATTCTATATGCATTAACTGTTTATTTCCTGTTATAACTGAGTTTTTTTTTTTACTTTTGTTCTATGACTATGACTTTTGACTGTATAAACATGACGCTCTCTAAAGACACACTCTCGCCTGAGAGCACACACAGCAAGATCCTTGAGCAATGCCAAGTGTGCCTTCCTCACACAATAAATATTTTTAATACCGACCTAGATTACAGACCTCTAATTAGCGAGCTGTACATATGCGTATCTGCATCTTTATGCAGAGTAAACTCGCAGCTCAAGCTTTTCTTTTTACTGTATATATACAATAAATGTATGTGTGCGTATGTGTATACAGGGCTTGACATTAAATTCTTTGCTCACCAGCCACTGTGGCTAGTGGTTTTCCAAAGTTACTAGCCACAATTTTGACATGGATATCATAGGGGAAAACTACCATATAGATGTTTTTAATATAATCTCATAATTTGGCAGCAGGTAAATTAGGCTGCTTTCACTTTAAGACGGAACACACAGATCCATTATACTGTTACATATGCTTGTTTATGTTCATGTAAAACATAACTGACTGTGTTTACATGAATACTCACCAAGACAGGCATTTTGTCATTATTTTGTGTGTATTTGACTGTTTAAGCACAATATACAAGCAGCGAAAAATAACTCAATTTAGTACGAGCCCATACTACAAGGTTTAGAATGAAAGTTATTTATGAATCATGATTTACTCATGAAAATGTTTTATTTTATGCACAAATCTGCGTACACACGGTTAGTGAATGAGACCCAGTGTTTTTTTTTTTCCTTTATTTTCTTTTCTGTTAATCACTGAGTTACATAACAACCCTTGCCTGTTCACTGGATTAAAAACCAAACACTTTTGGAATTATTTTTGGTTTGAGCCTATGCCTCTCTATCACCTCCCTTGGCACCTAATGGTTACCCTACGACAGTACATATATCTATAATTACACTGTAAAAAGGACACCTTAAAATGAAGTGTAACCCATGTTCCTCTGCCAAAACTCTCTAATCTCATTCAAATTCTGGTGTGGTTTCTTCACACAAAGCTATCACATGGCTTCAGAAAACTTGTAAGTGTAAGTCATATTGACTTAATTTTAGTCATATCATGTCTTAAATACAATATAATATAATATAATATATCATTGGGATTTATTTCATTGTATGGCAAGAGCAGTGTAGCGATTCTTCAACAATTTTGTGTCCCATGAAAATAATAACAGCATTTGGTTGAGTAGTAGGGCTGTGGTTGACAATATTGAATATTATTCATGTTGAGTTCATGTTAACAACATTGACATGAATATAATGCAATATACTGAAGGTCGAAAACATCGAAGACATTTGCAAGTAGATTAAAACAGTGGCCAGTAAAACACCTACTGTATACGTGAGTTCATCATTTATGTTGTGCATTGGGGTACGAGAATAATGGTGGTAAAAATAACCACAATGCGAATAATCTGAATAATTGCATGTAAACGGGTTGCTTGTGTCATGTAAACATAGTCTTTCACTCAACCTAAGAACTTTTTTTTATTTGAAAACATCCGTAGCTCTATTTAAAAAGAAAAAAAGATATAATGTGCCCTCATTTAGCTGGCTAGGTAAATGCGTTTGAGACAGGAAGGTAATTGGCACAGACAGACAGTTAATGATGGAAGAGGGGGCAGACCCATGGAAGCAGACAGCGATCTGCCCAGAGTGCCTGGACTGCAGAGATAGAGAAGAAAGAACAACCACTCAATGAAGGTAAGGTTTCACACACCCACAGAGACGCATGTGTGTGTGCTTGCATGTGCTTACTGGGCCACGCAGGTCGATGAGTTCCTGCCTCATCTGTCCGATCAGGTTGTCTTTGGCCATGAGGGAGCGGTACAGCCTCTCGTTAAACTCAATCAGCTCTCCGTGCATCTCAGCAACCTAAAAAACACACACATTGACAAACTCGCATCAAACTCCCACCAAAACAGGCTGCTTAGTGCAGCTTCACTAGTGCTTGGCAGCTGTCTTGAAGCAGGTTGTAGTATGTGACATTTCTTAAAGGCACACTGAATATGAGTTAGCTGGGTTTTGACTCTCAGGTGTGGAAGTGTTCAGCCGGCGAGCGTTAACTGCTCGTTACAGTGAGTCTCGCACCTGCCCGGCGACTCGTCAGCTGTCATTAGAGTAAGTGACACAGACATGAAGGCAGGCTCCAGTCTGCTATTCAGAACTTGCATTCATTTGTTTATGGAAATCATATGTCAGGGTATATTTGGGTTAGCGGCGTTTTGCCTGACAGAAGCATCATGTCACTTTTTGACATGTTTGTCCTGGTTGCTGGGCCGCACCTGGCCAGACAAACAGGCATGAATGAGTCAAAAAATGAGTAATGCAATATTCTGATCTTGAAAGTGAACACGAATGCCATAAAACTGCATTACATAAAACACAAAAGAAAACAAAATAAAGTGAATTTTGTGTTTTAGGCTACTCTACATATGCAACCAGAATGCTAAATCTTGAAATAAATGTGTACAATGGATTTTTTTTTTTTTTTTTAATTTTGTCAGTTGCTTGGTTTATTATAAATCTCATTGGTTCAAGATCCTGCTCAACATTTGTTTTTGTTTTCAGTTAAAGTGAAAAGACAAATTATGTTGCATTAATGCTGCCTTTAAGTACAACAGGGAGGGTCCTACTTCTGAGTTTGGCATTTAATATTACAACATGTCATGCATTCAAAATAAATAAATAAATAATAATAAAAAACAGAAATTTTCTATCATTATTATTTTATTGTATTTTTTATTGTGTATTATTATGTTGGCTTGGGAAAGCCAACATACTGATATTCTACTTAAACATCTTATTATTTTTCTTCTGAGACTAAATTTTCTGACTGCTACTCCTCCTAGAGCTTTAATGCTACAAGCACCAAACTCGCCACAGACCTTGGCCATGATGTCTAGTTAGTTGCAATACATTTTTAGACAGATCAGACATACAGTTTTTTTTAATAATAATTTTTTAAAACTCAAAATTTTTCCATAGACTTACATTGACAGAGCAAAATACGCCCTCTAGAGCAGGATGCGCTTTTGAGTGACAGAAACAGCTCGCGTCTAATAAAGCTCGTGCTCCGAAGCTCATCCATTCTCGCTTCTATCAGTGCTTCATGTCCACAATACATGGCGACTCTCATTCAAGCGAGAACAAGAACGCATCAAATAGCTTCTTTGTTTGAATGCTTATGTGTATGACTGTGTTACTGTGTTAATGATATGTGGCATCTGCGCAAAGATTTGTGCATTAAAGAGGCGCCGTGTCGCCGGCGCCGCTGTCGCTCCCAGCATGAGCAGATGAGAGAGAGAGAGAGAGAGAGAGAGAGAGAGAGAGAGCTGCACGGAGCAATTTCCAAAAAAAACTAAAGAAAACTTTAATATAGAGTGAAAAGCAGTATTGAACAGGTTAGTTGATCGCCTAATACGATGTTACCCATTCAGAGCTAGCAAGCCGCGCCTCTTAAAGCGATAGAAGAATCGACAGATCCATCAATCATCACAACAATTGTTTGTTACAGCCCTAAATACAAGAAGTTCTTTCTTTCTTTATTTATTTCTTTGCTGCCGAACAGACATGTGTGTTGGCTCTTTTCACTCGGGCTGCCCATCAAAGCTTTCCCAAGACTTTCCCAAAACTTTTTCTTCTAGTTTTATATTTTACATTTTTTTATGATTTTTTATTCCTATATCTTTTTTATATTTCATGTTAAATACAATCAAATTTATATTTTTAACATTTACATATATGTCACTTATTTATGCATAGTATCTAACAAAAACATTTTACATATTTTATATTATTTTCATTTTTTATTTTTTATTTATCCATGGTATTTGACAAAAACACTTTTTTTTGCTATTTTTACATTTTTATATTTTACAGTTATTTTTTACATCTTTTTTTATAAAATTTTCATTTCAATCTTTCATTTATGCGTAATGAAACACTTATTTTGCATATTTTATGTTTTACATATTTTATGTTTTTTTATGTTTTAGGGAACACGACAACGATGTAACTAAAAACGGAAGAGTTTCTCCTTTGCTTTTTTCGCGTTCAGACGACAACAATGTACCTGTTCACACGGATCCATGAAAACGACTAAAGACGTATTATTCATGCCAGGCCAGCAGTTGGTGATGTCACTTTGTAAAGCCAACAAACTGAACACGTTATACGCATGTGCATGACGTCACATTTGTCACAAATTTGTGTTTTTGTAGTTTACAGAAAGAAGATAAACAGTATCATTTTCAAAAACTTGAACTTTGCATCCCCAAAATGCATTTGTCATGTAAATGAAAGGCCAAAATGAAAGGCCCGTTTTTAGTTAAAAACTGTGTAGTGTGAACGGCCCCTTAATTTTTTATATCATTTACATTTCTATCTCTTATTTATGATGGCATCTAACAAAAACAATTATTCTGCATAAAGCAAACTATGAAAGTGAATGATTAGCTTTACATTTGTTTTCTATAAGTTCATCTGTCTATATTTCCATAGTGCGAAGTTCCAAGCAGCATTATTTCACACTAAAAATCTATCACATTGCACCAGACACGGTGGTTAGGTATTACAAAACCGACAAAAAAAATTGTAAAAACTTCCTAACAAAAAATTTATTTCAAAAAGCACTGAATGAGTAGGTGGCAGTCTCAAAGAATCTCAAAAAGCAGTTTGAACTACAGAAATAGCTTCAAAACTTTTGTAATTGATTGTCAGACATGGCCCTCTATCTGGCTACTTCACTGCCTATTGCAGTGCTTTATATAGCACCTAGCTGTTTCACAGTATTAAATCCATTTCTCAAAGTCTTTTTTTAGTAGCTTGCGTGACAACTTCAAAAATAGCTACCCTTTCAACACGTTAAAAGAGCGTAAAGCTTCAAAATACATATTTTACAACAGAGCTATAAACATCTTGTCATGAAAGCGATTGTGATTACTGAAAACAAGCACGTACAAGAATCGCTCAGCATTAACAAACATTCACTACACCATGCCAAAAGCTTGATTAACCATCAAGCTGGATACAAACGGGAAGTAACGTCAATTCTGCCTTATTTACACACCCAGATCGATACACACCCTTCATTCATCTCCTGCAGTCGCCGTGGCTCCACATGACAGACTACTTGTAGTATTCTCATTCATCACATTTATTTATCTGCGGCAAGGCCTTCGAACAGCACATTAAAAAATGGAAATTAATTTTAAGCGTCAAGGAACCCAATTAATTCTCTGCAAGGAAGCGAGCTAATCAGTTTGTTGTTCAGTAAGCAATAAGCTGGCTGCGTCCTTCCAGCTCGCTGGGTGAATTTTCCGACCTGCGCTACCGCGTGTTAGCACTTTGGGTTTATCTAAACAGGCGACAGGTTCACACACTTCAGACAACGTATCAAACCTCATTACTGGGCCTTAGCAGGAATCCGAGTGTGTGACTGTATCTGTATTCGCCCATTGTAATTACAGGCCGCCCCAGTGCTCCAGCGCAGATATCAAGAACACTGTATTCCACAATTATCCCTAGTCATTATTTCCATGAAGGAAAGAAAAACAATTGAGAAGAACACAAACACCACACAAGCATAGCATCTCTGAAATAAGTCAAAGCCGAGGTGAAAACGAATAAATGTCAAGAAGGATGAAAAGCATGTGTGCGTTTTCATAATGTGCTCATAAGCAATAAGCACAAGTAGATGGGAGCATATTAATGAGAGGAAAGTTAGAGGAGACGGTTTTTCATTTTTATACCTGATCTATATGTCAGAAGGTTTTGTAAATGCAAAACCAAGGAAAAGGTATATTTTGTGAATGTGTTTGCTGAAACTATTTAAAATTCAGAACTATTTAAAACTGCTTTTATAATGGATTTATACCATTAACCAAACAAATAACAAATGTATAAGAATTTATTGATTCTATTCGGATTCTTTTTAACAAATCTGGTCTTAAATGGTTCAATTAATAATTCTTTTAGTACTTTTGAGAAATAAATGTCTGGAAAATCAAATGCTTTTTTTTATTGCATTTTCTACCCTAGAAGTTTGCTGTCATATGGTGAGGTCATTTTAATTGTCAACACAGCAGTTATAACAAACAAATAACAAACCAAGTGTGTAAATACTTTAAATGACTTCTCACAGACCTATTAAAGGGCCATAAATTCCATACAATATTAAGTAACGGATAATCCACTGCTAGCAGTGCATTAAAGGGGTAGTTCACCCAAAAATTAAAATTATCCCACGATTTACGCACCCTCAAAGCCATCCTAGGTTTATATGACTATTTGTTTGAACCGCGAGAGGCGTCTAAGCTTACAATACTCCTACATCCTGCGTCGTACATCGCGTCAGAGTATTACTCATTTGGCACAAGTCAACTTGCGCATTTTGCGTACGGTCGTTCGCAGAAAGCGAGTTATTTGAATTTATAAAGTTTTAAATATGGATATTTTTCTTACAAAAACGCATTGCTTCCCTTCAGAAGACCTTTATTAACCCCCTGGAGTCATATAGATTACTTTTTTTTATAGCTGGATGCATTATTTTTGTTTTAAAATTTGGGCCCCCATTCACAACCATTATAAAACCTTGAAGGACTAAGGATATTTTTTAATATATCTCTGATTGTGTTTGTCTGAAAGAAGATTGTCATATATACCAAAGGATTGCTTAAGGGTGAGTAAGTCATGGAATAATTTTCATTTTTGGGTGAACTGTCCCTTTAAACGATTTTAATGCATGATGTAGAGCTACCCGACGTGAAGCATTCAAATCGTTAAATGCACAGCTAACCGTAGATTATCCCACTTATACTATTTACAGCGCAATATTTGACCAGAAGGGTACAAATGACGGTTATTTTCATCAGTTAGGGCCAGTTAGATCTAGCATTCTGCCTGCTTTGAATAAGACAGAGAGATATAGTAATGCAGTAAGGATTACATTTATCTGAATGAATGAATTAAGCCTATGGCATTTATTTGAATTAATTATCGAGAGAGAGAGAGAGAGAGAGAGAGAGAGAGAGAGAGAGAGAGAGAGAGAGAGAGCGAGAGAGCGAGAGAGAGATGCGTGTGTGAATTACCTGTGTCTGTGCAGCATCTCTCTCCACTAACAATAAATTTGTGAGTTTAATTGCTTCAAAAACAGCGATGTTACAACCTCTTTGCAGAGAAAATATATTTATATACATTGGATTGCATTTATGGTGCCTTTAAAAGGTTTTTTTTTTTTTATGTTTTTGAAGGAAGTCTCTTATGCTCACTAAGACACGAAACTAAAAATATAGTTAAAACAGACACATTGTGAAATATTACTACAATTTAAGATAACTGTTTTCTATTTTAATACATTTTAAAATATAATTAATTCCTGTGGTGGCAAAGCTGAATTTTCAGCAGCCATTACTCCAGTCTTCAGTGTCACATGATCATTTAGAAATCATTCTAATATTCTGATTTGCTGTTCAAGAAACACTTCTTAATATTATCAACGTTGGGAACAGTTGTGAAAACAGTTGTGCTACTTTTCGTATAAACCATAATACATTTTTGTTTAAAAAAATTCAAAATAACTAAATGTTTGTTGAAAGAATAAAAAGTGGCATTTGAAGGAATGGATGAAAGGAGCAAATTTATTTATAAAGTTACATTTTTTATCATTTTTTTTTAACTTATGACTCCATTTCTACTGAAAAAAAAACCCATTAAATATTCACTTGGCTATCTCCAAAGCTCACACTTGAATTTTCCTTAGATCATTAGACATGAAGGTGCCCTGGAAGCCTGTCTGAAACCAGGGGGAACCTTCATACATAGTCATTGACAGCAAGGCTTCTTTCTGTTTCAAACACAGCCAATAATTCACTACTTGGTGTGTTTGAGGGGGCTTTGAGTCATCCACTGAGTCTTGAGGTTAACTGAGACTTACTGAGACCCCCACCCAAAAAAAAATCCAACAACAGCAGGTTATATTACAGGTCTCTGGTCTTCTGGGGTAAAGCTGTTGCTTGCATTTTAGAGCAGTGCTTTTTTCAAACGCAGGTGTTGCTGACAGTTTGTCTGCATGGCTGTCAGTGAGCGGGAACGAGTGCTGAGCCAGGTGTCCTGAAAGAAAAAGACTTGGTCAAAGCAGAAGGAGGGGATGGGGGAGCGTGGCCCGCAGCAGCTCTAATGCCCGTAATTGGATGTGAAACAAGTTTGAGAAGTGAGCTTAGAAGACAGGCTTAGCAAACACAAACAGACTTGAAGTGTCAGAGGAAGAGCGAGGGACTGGGGCGGGTGGAGAGATGGAGGAGGGGGATAAGTGTGACAGTGAATGTGCTGCTATCACTTTCTTCCCCAGGCAAACACTCACTGACAGAGGGAGAGTTCAGCCTGGCAAAGAAGATTCTAACTGATGGGTAAAAATGCAGTAGAGATAAAACAAGAATGGAATAGGGACACAGGCCCAATAAGGACACAACCAGAATAAAAGAGCAACATAAGAGAATCTGAGCTTTGAAATCAGTTAAGTGAGAGAATGATCATTATCATCATTTGATACTGGAGTTCATTACACAAAGTACATCAAACCAAGAAAATGAACATATCCTCTAAATGATTCGACCCCCACTGGATAGGCGATGTTGATTTTCACTAAGTTAGTGCTTATACTTAATTTATATGACTTAAATGCTATAGTTATATATAAAATGTACATATACATGCATACACTACCAGTCAAAAGTTTGAAATAATAGATAGATAGATAGATAGATAGATAGATAGATATGAAACTTATGGACATCAAGGCTGCATTTATTTGATTAAAAAATTATTTATTTATATTTTATTATACTTTAAAAATGTAATTAATTCTGGTAATGGCAAAGCTGAATTTTCAGCAGCCATTACTCCAGTCTTCGGTGTCACATGATCCTTCAGAAATCATTCTAATAAGCTGTTTTTGTTTGTTTTAAAGAAATACTTTTATTTGGCAAGAATGCATTAAAATGATCAAAAGTGACAGTTAAGCAATCATCCATTTATTATGCAACATTTATTCTTTTTCAAATAAATGTTGTTCCTTTGAACTTTCTATTCATTGAAGAATGATGAGGGCATTTTGATTATTATTGTTTTTTACTATATAGGCCTACTTAGTTCAAGAGCAAAACCCTGAACCCACATACAGTATCTTTTCTGTCACATGGCCTTCTGCCATACATATGTAAAAAAAAAATAGCTTGATACAACATCTAATCTTACATTTTAATAATCAAATTTAATTGGACTGATGAAATGATGATATAAATATATTAAAAAAAATTCTCAGACGCTACTGCTTTGGCTCTGAGGGCCCAATATCCTCATCTTTGATAACTATTTTGACTGATTTTTTCTTTTACAAAGCACTACTGGTATCCAGATGGAAGTTTATTCACATCAGAACCAAAGTAAAAAAGGTCCCCCTGCCTACATTGAGGAAAGTCTGACTAATTGCAGAATCAGATGCTATACTAAAATATAATATAAACATTATAAACATTTGCTGGAAATGCTGAGTATGTTTTTAAAAAAGCAAAGCAGAGATTATATCTTCTTAGGAGGTTACAACATTTTGGTGCGAGTCAACATATTTTAGAGATGGTTTATAAGAATCTTGTCGAGAGTGTTATATGTTTTAATATGACTATGTGGTATGGACTATTGCCAGTTAAAGAAAAGCAAAAATTGTGTTGAGTAATTAAAATTGCTAGTGCAATTGTAGGACAACCACAAAGACAATTGAATGAAATTTATCAAACAAGAGTCAAAAAGCACAGGTTATTATTGAAGATTGTTCTCATCCCTTGAATATTAAATTTCAGCTTTTACCATCAAAAAGGCAACCTCAAGCAAGGAAAAAGGTGTATCAAATGTCATTTGTGCCAACTGCCGTTAGAATTTTAAATACTGGGATCTGAGTGCGAGGGGGGATTGTGTCACTTGTTGTCTTTTATGTGATTTGTGTGATGATATTGAATGTGTTTATTGTGGTGAAGCCAAAGACAAATTTCCACTTGTGGACAATAAAGTGACTAACTAACTAAACTATACTATACTCAACATACTAAAATATTCCTAAAGTGTTTCTCACTATATGGTCACCGTCATGACTCAAATATTGTCCCACATCCAGATGGTATAATGTGAGCAGGTGGTGCTACGAGGTGGGTCACAGCTACGAAGTACTTGAGACCAGTCTCCCCTGTGCACAAGGTGTCCTGATAGTCACAGGTGGCCGCTACACAGACATAACACCTCCATGGCAAAGATCTCCCGGCCCAGTGTCCTACTGCACTCAGCATGACACAACCTTTAATTCCACCTTCACAACAAGGACTCCATACCCCATGGACACATTAATCTCTTTTAATTTGTATTTCAAATAAAAGACCCTCAGAGGCACGTCCACCCCTGTCTCACTCTGTCCATCCACGTGTCATATTTTCATTTTAAAAAAACTGAATGTACATTCAACACTGTACTTTGTGTTTTCTTACCCTGACAATAAATTACAGCAATTGTTTAACGCTGCTGTATGAGTGTTTCTAATACAGCGGCTGTGGAAGTGACGGCTAATTTGACATCCTTCTGTCTTCTGATCAACGTAATCAATCTCTCTATACTTTTTTTCCTCTTTTGGAAAGTCATAGAAATACTATTGTGGATTTTTTTCTTTTGATATTAGGACAAATGGGAACGCAAAAAATTTAATTTGCTTTAGTTTCTGTTGACCATTATAGAAGTTTGCCCAACTACACTCTTAAAAATAAAGGTTCCAAAAGGGGCAGCGTTGCCAAGTCCATGGTTTTCCTGCGGAATTTATTTATTTATTTATTTATTTTAATTGTTGCCGCGGGTTGAATTTTTTGTCCGCAGGATAAAGGTACTCTCCTCCCAACCCGTGCTTCGACCCAACGCCCAAAGGATATTTTTGATTGGCCATTGGGCTAGTTTTGTTGAGCAGACCTGGCAACCCTGAAAAGGGAGTTTTCACAGCAATGCCTTAGAAGAAATTTTCAATAAGCAGTTCTTAAAATAATCTTTTTTTTTTTTTTTCTTTTTTTTTAAATAAATATAAATAAAAAAAAATCTCAAAAACCTTTTTCCACTATATAGAACATTTACACAATGGAAGGGCTCCATGGAGGTTAAAGTTATGTAACCATCAATGGCAATAAAGAATGTTTATTTTTCCGCTTCTGGGAAATGTGAAAAGGGTCCATACAAAGACAAGGCCTACCAATAAGACATTTCTTGGTCACTGTATCACTTCAGAATGGTACAATTGCTGTTTGGTTTTGGTTTTCTCTGACTGAAATTTTTTTTTATTTAATATAAGCATTTTTTAACTAATTGCCTATAGCCCTAATGACAACCTACTTAATGTGCCACACGCTGTTCTAAAAAGCCATTAGTGAATGCTTCCAAAATAAAACCACCAACAAAACATGAGTGAGACGAGAATGAGATACTGAATGAGAAAGTAAGAGAGCGAGCAAATGAAACCCAAGCGTATCTGCTTGAACTATGTGAGCCAAGGAAGACAAGGGGCAGAAGTTGAGCCTGTGGAACAGTAAAGTGGATGAAGACTCTGGTCTGAATGTAATGCCTCAGACAGTCTGACATGATTCAAATTCACACAGTCCTTTAAATCACACTAACTACCTGACTGGAGTCATTAGCCTGCCTGTAGTGGTGGAGCAGTGGTTGTAAAGATATTCCTCTACCACCACACTGACTACCAGCTGTCAGAGCCTTCTTTAAAACACCTTCAGGAGCGAAGACTGTAGTCTGGAAGTTCAGTAAACATGCTAACCCTGTGGTGATCATACTTCACACCACTAATAAAGACTCAGATCAAAGAGGGATTTTCAGCAGTTCTTGTCATTACTAGGACCTCTCCTGCTTGAAACAGAACAGTTCTTCAGACTTCAAAAGACATCCAAGAGGTGGGGATCGTCTTATTCACCATTCAAAATTATTAAGCCATGAAGAAAGAAAACAGCACATAAAGCCTGAGGCTGGATTTTCAAAATGCACTTAAAACATTCATTTTCTTAACTTTTTTCTTAGAGTCAACATAAAATAGAAGTAGTGACAGATCTTTTCTTCCATATTGTGATGTGCCTTGTATGTAACGGATTATCAAAAAAGAAAAAAATACCAATATATCAATCAGCTTTTGATTGGATTTTGAGATTTGGGTGCTGCACTCAAAAATAAATGTGAACTTGCTGTTGATTGTGGAGGGCCAGGGGTTTAGACAGACTTAAGCCACGTTTCCACCGCAGGAACTTTAACCCAGGAACTAGGAACTTTGGGGTTGTACTCGGTGTGTTTCGACCGCAGGATCCAGGGTCTAAATGAAGTTCCGGGTAAAAAATTTCCCCTCTGTAAGTACCTGCTCGCTAGGTAGTACTTTTTCAAAGTTCCGGAACTTTCGGGGGTGGGACTTGCACGCTGAACATGCTGATTCACGCTGATTCACGCAGCATTTTGATTGGTTGACTCTACACAGCATTTTATTTCAACCATCGTTTTTTTAAAGTCTGTTGCGGGGCATGCAGTAAGAGTTGTTTGCTATTCAAATCAACACTGAAGTTTAAAAAATACGACCGATGGACTGACGATGAGGTTCAGGCTTTATAAAGCTTATATGCGGAGGACGAAATCCAGCGGGAACTAGAAAGTCGCGCACAGTCACTGGACTATCTTCACGGTACTTTAGACCACTATGGAAACGCAGCTAGCAATAGTTCTGGGGGGAAAAAAGTTCCTGGGAAAAAAGTTCCTGGTAATTTCGGTGGAAACGCGGCTTAAGTGTTTGAAGAAGTCCAGATACATCACCATAAAGAAGTCTGTCGTTTCACTGGAAGACTTCTGACATTTTGATTTTGATCATAGGTCCAAAAAGAATAAAAATAAATGAAACATGAATTGTTCACAGTAAGACATACAGCATAACATGCATTTACAAAATAAATAAGCAGAATTTTCATTTCATGGCAAAATTAGAAAAAGAAAAAAAAAAAAACAGTAAAAATAGGGTTTCTCCTCAATGTTCTTTTCTCTTAAGATGTTAAGATTGTTTTTAAAGGGATAGTTCACCCAAAAATGAAAATTTGATGTTTATCTGCTTACCCCCAGGGCATCCAAGATGTAGGTGACTTTGTTTCTTCAGTAGAACACAAATGTTGATTTTTAACTCCATCCGTTGCGGTCTATCAGTCAAATAATGCGTGTAAATGGGAACTCCATCTATAAGAGTCAAATAAACACGACAGACAAATCCAAATTAAACCCTGCGGCTCGTGACGACACATTGATGTCCTAAGACACGAAACGATCGGTTTGTGCGAGAAAACGAACAGTATTTATATAATTTTTTACCTCTAAAACACCACTATGTCCAACTGCCTTCAGCATCCGGTTAGTGAGGTCTGAATGCACTCTGACAACGGAAGTGATGTCTTGCACTCATTGAAGCAAAGCGCGAGATATCAGTTCCGTCATCAGAGCGCGTTTTTTTGACCTCATTAACCGGATGCTGAACGTTTCGTGTCTTAGGACTCGTTTCTTGTCTTAGGACTCGTTTCGTGTCTTAGGACTCGTTTCGTGTCTTAGGACATCAATGTGTCGTCACGAGCCGCAGGGTTTAATTTGGATTTGTCTGACGTGTTTATTTGACTCTTATAGATGGAGTTCCCATTTACACGCATTATTTGACTGACAGACCGCGACGGTTGGAGTTAAAAATCATCATTTGTGTTCTACTGAAGAAACAAAGTCACCTACATCTTGGATGCCCTGGGGGTAAGCAGATAAACATCAAATTTTCATTTTTTGGGTGAACTATCCCTTTAAGAATGAATGAATGAATGAATGAATGAATGAATTGCACTTCTTGCACAAACTTCTTATAATTTATCCTAAGAACTATAATTTTTTTTCTTAAGAAGATTTCAGTGAATCTGGTACAGAACTGTGCCATCATAGTACTAAAGAATTCAACTACTTGTCACTTGTGTTGTTTATCTATTTAACCAGATGGTCATTTTTCTCTAATTAAAGGGATAGTCCACCCAAAAATTCTGTCATAATTTACTCACGCTCATGTCTTTCCAAATCTGTTTGACTTTCTTTCTTCTGTGGAACATAAAAGAAGATATTTTAAAGAATGTTAGTAACTAAACAGTTTCGGTTCTCATTGACTTTCACTGTACAGTATGAACCAAAAATACAAATGGAAGTCAACGGGAACCCATACTGTTTGGTTACCGACATTCTTCAAAATATCTTCTTTAGTGTTCAGAAATGCATATAAACGATATGAAATGCATGTAAACGATAAGAGCAAAAAAAAAAAGTTTATTATTAAATATATTTGTTTTATTATATTTTGTATATACTTTATTTTATAAATGTTTTAGGAACACGCTTGCATGTGAATGTCAAACTAATTCTTGTAGTATGTTTCATTCTTTTCCACAGTCCATCTGAGGTCACAGCACAGGAGCTCACAGCAAAACACGCAGTCTGAACACTTTCTGTGCCTGAAGTCCCACAGGGCCATTAACTGGTGTGTGATAGTATTACGACAGCTTCCAAGACAGAAAAAGAGTATTCCACAGTGATAATTTGAAAGAAGACTGGGAGAGGATGTGTGTGGGTTACACGGAGAGAGAGAGAGAGAGAGAGAGAGAGAGAGAGAGAGAGAGAGAGAGAGAGAGAGAGAGAGAGAGAGAGAGAGAGAAGACGGGAGGCTCCTTTGGTGTTACTTCAGAAGAATGATGACATCTTCAAATCATCTGATGCATTTAAGATGATGTAAGTACACACTTACAACGCTTCTGTCACAAGTGAAACATACCAGAACGGACTCGAATGAAAGCATGTGGTGGAGCACCATAGAGAAATCAATAATTTAAACAGATTTATAGATGTACACACAGGTCTTTATATCTATTCACGTAGTAACTCACAACTGTGTTGAGATGCCATTGCTCTTAGTTTGTGTAGCAGAAGAACTTTAAAAATATTAATTTAGCCACATAAATATGCCACAAATGTAATAAAACTTCCATATGGTCCATATTCATTGCTGCTCTTGTGGAAACTGAAATAAATATGCTAAGTTTGTCACCAGAGAAAAATTGCAAGTCTTTTACATATTCAGACAGGCGCAAAAAGGGATGCCTGCTTGCCAACCAAAATTAAATAAAGCCTTCAGAGCTCTGTATGTAAATTTAAAAACTACAAGGCAGCAGCCCTCACACCCATGTTTGAAAAACCCAATTGAGAAGGACAGCTTTGCAAAAGGGCCCATAAATAAATGACATGCTCAAAAGTACACACTACTGTAAATGCATACATAAATAAGTTAAAAGATACTCCTGCCAAAATATAAGCAGAATATGAAGTTATTACAGCATAGACAGGGTTTTTCCTGCATTGAAAATATTCTGCCAGCTGCCAAAATGGATTTTGTCCCGCCAAAGATTTATTTGATCATTTAAAGCAGGGGTGGGGAACGTTGATCCTGGAGGGCCACTGTCCTGCAGAGTTTAGCTCCAACCCTAATTAAACACACCTGAAGCTAATCAAGGTCTTCAGTATTATTAAAGTTACAGGCAGGTGAGTGTTTTTTTCAGGGTTGGAGCTAAACTCTGCAGGACAATGGCCCTCCAGGGTCAATGTTCCCCACCCCTGATTTAAAGTGACAATAACTACCGTTCTGCAGTACCGTTCTGCACTCTGTGAAGAGCGTCAAAGGTTTCTATTTACAATGTATTTTTGCAGCGTTGGCTACAAAGCTCAATCACACACATCTGTTGAGCGCATTAACGCAACAGCCAATCAGATGTGTTTAAGTTAATCAGAATCCGCTCAACACCGCACAAAACAACCAAGTTTTCTGTTCAGCACGGGTTCTGCAAGCTAGTGAATCCTTTCATTATAACCAACAAAGTATGAATACAATGTCAACAAGAGATTCATTGCACAGCATAGACAGCTTAATTGATTATAACGGAAGTTTTCGCAAGAATGCAGCTTTGTGTACTTTGTGATGTAATTGACAGCTTCAGTGATTATAATGGCAGCAATCTTTACCCGCTAATATATATTTTCATGCTGCTAATTACACTGTGCGCTGTCTGAGAAGAGGCTTTCTGGGCACGCGCTTCGGATGTGTACGCACACAAAACTTCTCACACAGCGCGCAAGTCCCGAATTGAGTTCTCTTTGGTGTCTTCTTAAGTGTAAATTTTTTTACACTGGCAAGGCTTAAAAGCATGTGCAAATAATAAACTTTCCTGACGATAACATGTCGTGACAAGTCCATGAACTGTCCCGAGCATCGTTCACGTTAGCCCCGGGCCATTGTGCAGTCCTTTTTGTCGAGCCCTGATTACTGAACCCATTTGCTGAAATTTGAAGTGGTAAGAGTGGGTTTACATTACCTTACATTGAGGTTACAGCAGGAAAGGGCAAGTGTTGCATGCTAATGAAGCACCAGTACTCACCTCGATGAGTTTACGCTCATAGTTGGCAGCCAGTTCCTCTATATCAGCCACGGACCGGTTTTGGGGGGCTGGAGGGGGACCATCACAATTCCGTTGAATGGTCAATGCTGGGAATAAAATGTAACACACATTAGAAAGTGCAATCAAATGAAAATATTACAAAACAGTAATTAATAAATACATAAATACAGCCCAAACAATTAAAAGATGTAATTTTCTAAATATATTAAGTACTTTCTCCCACCCCAGTTAAAGTCATTTATATGTTGACTTCCCAAAGAGTGTAAATGCTGTGACAATTTCAAAACAGTGTTTCAGTGGTCGACTTCAAGCACAACCAATAGCATGCGTTTGGGGAGGGACTAACTGTTTATTGAACAATGGAAGACAAGGGGCAGAAGTTGCAGTATAAGATGTCTGGAAACAATTATTTTTGCAATCAGCAGTTTGGCGGCACTAGAGGTGGAGAAATTTCACACTTCGGCTCTATGGCAAGATAGAAAGATTCAGTAATTTCCTTTATATGATTATGTCTTGTAAAAGTTTGGGGAAAACAATAAAATCTGAGATTTGTGTTGTTCACAGTGACAAACTTGGGTTCCTTCCAGTGCTGCGGAGTGGTAGCCTTTAAATCCAGTGTAATCTAGTTTCGGTGGAGTCGCCTGTGAAGGCTGAGATCCGTTGAGTTCATAAGCAGCAGAACAGACCCTTTCAACCAATTGAAAACTCAATTAAAATCTGCAACTTTTCAAAACACAAATGTTGCTTGAGGCGCCACAGGACAGCAGAGACGAGGAAAGCAATAAGAACAAAAACGCAACCCCGGACCTGGCTGAGTTTCAACAGAACAGCTGTTAGACTCTCTCATTTCTTAATTCTCAAAGGAGAAAGAAAATCCGGATATTTCCAGAGCAGAAACGAAATTAGATGCAAAAAGTTTTCTTTTGTGAAAAGCAAAAAGATGTTTGACCAATAGAAGATGTAAAAGTCACAAATTGACTGTCGCCGATGTTCTTAGTCGGGTCAGAAGCAATTTTGCATGCTAAAAGCCTAGTGTGACCATATCTTAACACCAAACGGCTGATAAAGGGTGGCTGGATCATCAGAATGGTGGAGATTCATTCTGACAAAGGCTCCAGAGGGTACGAATCTGCTGGGGGGTAAAAATGATAGAGATGAGGAGGTGGTGCTCAGCTGAAAAGTTTGTCATAAAGCTGTGAATAAGTCTATGGAGTACAAGTCAACAATCCTGAATATTATCAGCTCACCCGCACACAGCCGCCCGCCACTTCAGCACTGAGTCTTATCAGTGCTCTGCCAATAGTGTACACATCCTACTAACTCACACACCACTATTGTCAGCAAGAGTGGACTGCACTGAAATTGCTGCCAATGTGCAGCTCAATCTTGATTTCAGTCCACCACAGTTATGTCTGAAACTATTATTAATAAATGCATTTATGTAGAATTGTTGTGTGTGAAGTTTATTACACCGTGGGAAACGGGCCATTTATACACAAGAGTTAAAGCTGTTACGGAGAATTAAAAAAAAGAGATCGTACCCAACCCAAAAAGCCTCAGCATCCATCTAAAAAGCTCTATGACCAAAGGCATATTAAAATGCGGATAAATCAACTCATCAATGTAGTGTTGCTTGTCCTCAATCTGGCAACCCACGTGAGGAAGAGGGGGCGAGGGAAAGAACTCTCTCCAATATTCACCTATACTGCATGCTTTTGGATTGTGGGGGAAACCGGAGCACCCGAAGGAAACCAACGCAGACACAGGGAGAATATGAAAATTTCACACAGAAAGGCCTCCTGGCTCAGCCAGGACTCAAACCAGGAACCTCTTTTTAATAATAAAAAAAGAAACTAATAGCTTTAATTTGAGATTACACTGGGATATTTAATTTGTTTACTGCTTTTTTGATGATCCAATTCTAATTAACGATTTGACCACAAGGCAGCAAGCAATCTACTGTCAATTTCAGTTGACATTATATGATGTTGTTGGTAAGACTATTTCATCTGTACAAATTCATTTAAAGGGGTGCTATTTTGCTTTTTTACATTTTCAACTTTAGTTAGTGTGTAAAATGTTGCTGTTTGAGCATTAAAAAAAAATCTGCAAGGTTACAAAGCTCAAAGTCCACTCCAAAGTTGTAACTACAACGCGCTTCTTCTGGATCTTGTCACAATGTCACTCATTTAAATAATCCCCACCCACGAAATATGCAAAAAAAAAAAAAAAGGGGGCGAGGCCTGGTTGAGAGGCTGTTTTTTCCAACACGGTTCCAAAACCCCTTTGTTTGGCCTTCCTAAAGCAGACAAACTTAGAAAACAGTGGTTAAAATGTATTTTTAAAACTGTTCCTGAACATTAGAACCCCAATGTTTATCTGTGTGCTGCACATTTTACGGAGGACAGCTTTCAGAACCTAATGGCTCGTTTCCAGGGAGCGGTACGGTTCAGTATAGTACGGTACGCATTTTCTGCCTTTTCCATTTTTAGAAGATGTGAATGGTACCCTTATTCCGAACCGTACCGTAATACTTTTTTGGGACCCTTTCGTTGGGGTACCTAGCACATTAGTACCAATAGTACCGGTACCAAAAGGGTGGAGCTCACTGCAGAATGTTGATTGGTTGACAGAGAATCGTCATTTGCACGTGCTACAAGGGGAATGACAACACAATACTGTTGCAACATAATGTATATTTTTCGGCTGTTTTTCCTTGCAGCCTACGCTCAAACAAAGCTGCTGTATGTCCTCCATTGTTGTTTACTCTCATTTTCTTCTTCACGTGAGATCGACTTCGATCGCTACTTTCTGGCATAAACCACGACTATCAAGTAAGGGTACTGTTGGCAGTGGAAACGCAAGCCAGATCAGGGTTTACAGTCCCAAATTAAACCATACCACTCGGTGGAAACGAGCCATAAGAGAGTTCAATGCTGGCTACGCACAAAAGCTTCTCCTGAAAGACAGAGCAGTTCTCACTTTGTCGGGACAATCAGTTTATGAATCACAGGCTGTCAGTATGTTTTATTATTTGTTGTTGTGTTTTCTATTAACAGTTCCAATTATAAGTTTTATGCCGTTGCTACAATGTAAACAAAGGGAAAAAGCCATTTGGCTCCACTAGCCTGCTAGCTAAGATTACAGTGTTGATGTAGTGTTTAGCTACAGGGCTCTCACTTTTGTAAGACTGTTCACCGATCCTTAGAAAATTACCACTCTGAAACGTCCTGTAAAATCTGTGCTTGCAAAGGTTCTCTTCTTGTTCGTAAACATTCTCAGGGTCTGAAATTGGCTCGAATTGGTATGGCAAAATGTACAGCATCGTTAATATTTACACCTCAGCAGATGAAACACAGGGTTATGGTAAGGGGTGTGACATTTCCTGAACACGCTCTAAGCGGTTCACCAATCACAACACACTGGGCCAGCTAACCAATCAGAGAGCATTTCGTATTTCAGAAGGAGGGGCTTCATCGAAACTCAACAGAGTGTTTGAGATAGACTGGGAAGAGAGGTGCAGCAATGTAATACATGTGAAAAATACTTTTTTGAACTTCACAAAAGGGCATAAAACCATAACCCTTTAAGTTTTGAAAAATGATCATAAAAACATAACATTTCTAAAATGTAATAACTGCTGATGGGATCTCTGTATGTAAGAGTATTCTATGTGAAAGCAAAATTGATATTTAATTCTTATGCCAAACAGGAGGACATCTAAAAGGGGTGGACCTCATTTCTGTTGTCTTCTTATTGATTAGGGCATGTTGTGAAAATTGATTTGTTTTGTGTATTAGAGAAGTTATAATGACCATAAAGATAAAACAACAACAAAAGTTGTCCAAATTAAAGAATAGATCATTTTGGTCTGAAGGTATCAGATAGGTCTTTTTTAATCCCAATTATGTCCACAAGTTCTCAGAGAACTTGTATTTCAAGAAGCAAGGAGAAAAAAAATAAGACTGAGCATCTAAGCTACTACGTATGTGAGTGAATGAACGTGGCTTTGACAGACATATGCAAAATTAGTCTGTTTACGTGCTGAAGAAAAAAAAGAAAGAAAAAAAAACGAAGAGTTAATGAGAGTGTTGATCAAAGTAATCTCCATCCATTTTCCCATCATGCAGCAGTTGCTTCCTGCGAGACAGCTTGAGATAACAACAGCGTATCATTCCATCAGCGAGCGATCTCTACTTAGCACAGGACGCAGTCAATTTGACGCCCAGACGTGAAATTGCATACCAAACATTCGTTGCACCTTGGAGAGGGCAAGCGCAGAGGTTTTTAAGAGCAAGTTTGCTTACAATCTTCTGAACCCCTCATTCTTCCATCATCATCTGACCTCAATCAGACTTGAGAAATTAGCCAACAACAGGATGTCTCAGAAGACAGACAAAAATGTCTCAAAATGTCTCAGAAGACAGAAAAAAAAAGCACAGACGTTCTGCTTCTCTCTTTGATGTAGGAACCTCAATAATGGGCAAATTCATCCAGTGCACTTTATGTTTCAGTTAAGGTACTCCACTGGGTTAATCTTTTTGTGCAATTTTGAGGTTGTCATCGCTGTTGTTACCATTTTTGAACCATACTTTACTATTTTTATACCACAAAATAAAAACCTTGAGGCAATTTCTAAATACTAAATATAAAGAAAATTATCACTGACTGCTTTTTTTCATCATCAAAGAAAAGGCATCTGCTGTTTGTTCATGAGTCCCTTGTTTGGCATCTGCTGGTTGTTCATGAGTCCCTTGTTTGTCCTTCTGAACAAGAATATGGTGTGCAAGTTTTGATTATTTTGTTTAGAGATCATATGTTTTCATTTAGTACTGCCTTTCAGAAGCTACAAAAGATACATGTTTCCCAGAAGACAAAAAAGGACAATTTATTCTGTTCATCCAAGTCAAAAAGTTTACATTCCCGGATCTTAATGCATCGTGTTTCCTTCTGGAGCATCAGTGAATGTTTGCAGCTTTTTTATTAGTTGTGTTTGAGTCCCTCAATTGTCCTCAGTGTGAAAAGATGGATCTCAAAATCATACAGTCACTGCTGAAAAGGGTTCAAATATGGAAAAGATGGTGGAAAATCCAAGAATTTGCAGGACATGGAGGATTTTTCTGAAGAACAGAGCTCAGTTTAACTGCTCAGAACAAACAAGAGACTCATGAACAACCATCACAAAACAAACAAACAGTTGTGGATCATCCAGGTAATGAATCACAGTATTAAGAATCAAGGGTATGTAAACTTTTGAACAGGGTCATTTTTATAAATTCAGCTATTTTTTTTTTTTGTCTTGTAGACTTTATGTAAACATCTGTTCTGTGGAGTAGTTTATTCAGGACAGTACTAAATAAAAAATAACATGCAATTTTCATGATCCTTCTTATTTTGTTAGAATGATTAACATTTTTGCAGATTCTGCAAGGGATGTGTAAACTTTTGAGCTCAACTGTATTTTAAAATGTAATTTATTCAATGATGCCAAAGCTGAATTTTCAGCAGCCATTACTTCAGTCTTCAGTGTCACATGATCCTTCAGAAATCATTCTAATATGCTGATTTGCTCCTCGAGAAAGATTCCTTATTTTTACTAATGTTCGTTTATGGAAACCATGATACACTACATTTTTTCAGAAATCTTTGATAAATAGAAAGTTCAAAAGAACAGCATTTATTTTAAATAAATCTAAAATGTCTTTACTGTCACTTTTGATCAATTTAATGCTTCCTTGCTGAATAATAGTATGAATTTTTAAACACTGAACCTACACATTTATAATCTTTTGTGCATGTATTCATATATTCAACATCAACAACTTTAGAATTACATTATAATTTAAGAAATTGAAAGATTACTGAGCAACATAGTAATGTTATGCCTTACACTGGATCATAAGGAGATGGAAAGCGGCCAGTGTTTGATCAAGGAAGCCCTTTTTTTTAGCACTACGGTTAAAATAACCAGGCCTGATTTAGCTTATAATCTGCCAATGGCTTCCTTGTAAGAATCTGCATGGTTTCTGGATCAGTAATAGAAAATATGCAAACAACCTTATTTCTGATAAAAAAAAAACAACAACAAACTGATGTATTTACAAATTGAGAAAGCTTGATCATTTGCATAAACATGACCATTTATATATCTCTGAATATACATGTGTAATGGAGTATATCAACAGAACAAATTTCAGTTTTGCTATTCTGAAGCATAGAGCCCTAGTAAAAATCTTCCAAAACATTAGGAAAAAGACTTGATAATATCAACCTTGATTTTCCACTTTAAGAGTACTCGTCTGTGTGTGTTAGAAATAAAATTCCTCATTACTCACATTAAGATCAAAGCTATTAGCTTAAGAAACTTGACCTGATAACGTCATCTGCACTGAAAACATGGAACCAGCCTTGTTGTGGCTCATTAATCGTGAAATTCTGAAAACATTATAGGCTAGAAGCCATAATGAGGATCCAAATCATCCTCCCCTACACTTCAACAGCCCTAATAAAAGCCTTGAATGACATTTTCATTGATGGCCAGTTATTAGAGTCGGCACAAACGCTGTATAGCCTCTAAAGAAGTCTCGAGGTAGACAGTGTGTCCCTAAACAGGTGCTTTTGGGTTATTTAGCTCATCCTATGTTGCTTAAGTGAGAGGGGTGGTGGGGATGCTTGTTTTTATTAGCGGAAAGCTACTTTATCGGACACTCGACAATCTAGTTCCAGTCAGTATAATTGACTGCCATTTCTAAAAGTCAATCTAATTGCTTTTTCGTTATTATGTTAATAGTCCTGACAGCGGTAAAGGGAAATCCCCCTCCCCATGAGAGGGACCAGAGCCTACAGACGATTAATTTGCCTCTTCGCCATAATTAAATGCACTGCGACTGATAAACTTGCAGATGACTAATGACAAATGTTAAAGTAGGTCAAATCAATAATTTCAACATCCAGCCACTAAAAAACAAAGGAAAAAAAGCATCATTCACGCAGTCTCATGAGGCAACATAGGCAAGCTCTTCAATGTGGTGGGGGAGTCCTACACTGCGTCTGAATACTAATCATGGCATCGTGCCTGGACAGTTTTTTAAGTTTAAGTCTATCAGTCCCAAGGACTGATGACAAGAAGAGAAAGTGAGACGATGCTTTCAATCTTCTAGGAGTCATTCCCATCATGGTTCAGTCGTAATACAGCAGGCGTTCCCAAACTTTTTTGTCAGTCAAACCCCTAAAGATCAGATGTAAAATATTTACAGGACTCCTGGTCAATCTGAGCAATCTATGGAGAAGGGACTTGGTTAGAGTGGTGACCAAGAAGCTGATGGTCACTGTGGTTGAGCTCCATGATCATACAGTATATGGAGATGGGAGAAACTTACAGAAGGACAAACAATTACTCTAAACACTCCACTTAGAGACTGTCCTCCAAAAAAAAAAAAAAAACGACCCTATAGGTCGTTTTTCAAGCACCTTATTACAACCTATATTTATGTTTTAAAGTCATGCGCCCTCTAGCTGGAATAAAAATAATGACAGTGTCGTGTTACGTCTGTCATCATGAAATGACGTATGACTGTCGTTACCAATCAAAATGCGTGTTCATTTAAATGCAATGAGTTTTTACACCATTTCTATTTAGCAAAACTCATTTTTTTATTAACGACTACACCCACCCCATCCCTAAACCTACCCTCAGTGATTTATAGTGCATATACTCTTTATGAGCACATGCGTTCCCTGGGATCAAACCCACAATCGCATGATCACATGATTGCATATTGTTATTGCAACGCTCTGCCAATTGAGCTACGCGAAACCCGAAATATGACGCAGATAAAAGGGAACAATGCATTAAAATGAAAGCGTCCTGTTGTCGATAGGGGCGCCACTTCAGTAAACAATCCTCTGGGTCGTATTTCAGGGAAGTGACGAACGACCTATACGGTCGTATTGGTTGGATAACATGTTGTCCACTTATCTGGGCTTTTTCAGTTTTTTTATTTTTTTTTTATAAATTTGCAAAGTCACAAATCTGTTGTTTGCTTTGTCATTATGGTCGATGGAGCATAAATCGATTGGGGGGGGCTAATACTTTAGTGAGGCACTGGCTGCATCCGAAAACTGAAAAATGCTGCCTTAGGGTATACTCACACTAGCCACTCTCAACCATGCCCAAGCGCGTTTGACCCCCAAAGCCCGATTCGTTTGACAAGTGTGATTGCACTATACCGTGCCCGGGCGCGATTCGTTTAGCCATCCCTGGCCCGCTTGGAAGAGGTGGGCCAGAGCACGGTTCAGTTGGGCTCAAGCGCAGTATGCATGCAGTGTGAGTGTTAACTGTGCCGGAGTATGGAACATCTACTACTTTTGTGTGCGCTACGGTCATCATTACGACGGCAAACATCTTTATTACTACTTGGATAGTACACTTTTCAATTAATGTAATTAATTCAAATCTATTTGGGTTTATAACGGATCTGGTTCTCACCTTATTGATGAACAGGAATTGTAGTTTGCGAGTATAGCTGCAAATTCCTCCATTAATGTCAGCTGCCCTCATAATAATCCTCTGACACGGGCAAGTGAAAATCACTGCGCGGCAAAAATGATAAATCTATTAGGCAGTATCTTAGCGAAAGTGCTTGTCTTCCTGTTTTCTTCCATACAAAAAGTTGCATCGTATATGACATAAGTGTGCTCCGGCCAGGAACGTTAAGTGCAATATTAGTGCAGGCAAGTGGTTGAGTGGGGATGGGGGACAATCGCGCTCGGGCTCAGTTCAAGGCAACCGTGCCTAGTGTGAGTACACCCTTATGAGGATGCATTCCAAGGTAGGAAGGCATCAAGACACGTCCGAATCCAAAGTTAGCTTCACTTCCTGTCTCATGAGATGCCTTCATCTGATTGATTTTTGAAGGCAGCATAGATGTATCCTTTGCTGCCTTTGATATTCCACAATCCTGTGCTTTCCATTATGTGACAGTTGAGCTAAAAAATAAAGATGGCGTCTGAAAGTTGCAGTTGGTGGTCAGTTTGGGTGTAAATGTATGTTTTTGACCTTTGTTTTCCACTTTTGATGTTATTTCTAGAGAGAAATTACTATTGTAGTACTTAAATATTTGCTTAGTTATCACCAAATCTCACGCTATTTTGCTGTAGATCTTTAAACCTTTACGCTGCCTCAGAAGTCTGTCCGAAATCAAGTTTCGTGAGGTGCCTTTGTGCACAAACGCTGCCTGCAAAGTCATTGCCTGATAGGGCAGCGAGGCAACAAGTCAGCTGCCTACGTTTTCGGATGCAGCCACTGTATACACTATATGGACAAGTATTGGGACACACCTCTTAATTATTGAATTTCAAGTGTTTCATTCAGACCCATTGCCTCAGGTGTATAAAATCGCTTGACCTAGTGATGCAGCCTGCATTTACAAACATTTGTGGGAAAAAAATGGGTTGTTGAAAGCATGGTACTGTTATAGGATGCCACCTTTGCAATAAGTCAGAAATTTCATGCTAGATAGTCCACGGTCAACTGTAAATGGTTTTATTGGAAAGTGGAAGCGTTTAGGAACAGCAGCAACTTAGCGACGAAGCGGAAGACCATGTTTAAAAAAAATAATTAAAAAAAACAAGATATAAACTGCAATCATATTTCTTTTTTCCTCTCAGAGAATATTGAATATTCTGAATCTAGAATCTTGAATATTCTGGAATCACAAAACGAATCATGATTAATTAAGTTAAAATATATTCATATAATACTATACATATATTATTAATTTAAAACATATCAGCATTCCCAGTTTCTTTTAATAAAAAAGTTTGAAAACAAGCAACACTGTCAAAATTACAGCAGAAATATCAGAGGAAATATTTTTGTCAGTATGGGGGAACTATGTATATTGTGCTGGAAAATGGGAGGCCTTCAAGTCAAAACGTTTGAGAACCACAGCATTACACAAATAATTGAAGCTCTAATAAAAAATAAAATGAAGAGAACTCATTTGATGAGTATATTAATGACTTCCTTTAATCATTCAGTGATGGCAAGTTAAAGGCGAGGGGGTGTACGTTAAGTGCTGATATCCCCATCTGTTTATAAAAAGACAGGAGGTTGGGTGTCTGCAGCGTGGCCGTCTGCAAAAGTCCTCTCCTGCCCCCTGCTACTCTTCTTTTCAAATAGCTGATAAGAGAGAGCCTTTCATTTCATATCAAATGAGATGTGCTCTGTTCCTGATAGAGAGAGAATTAAAAACCAAGCGGCGGGAGGGCAAAAAAGAAGAATCATCATCTCTGCATGCTATTAGCAAGTGTAATTTAGACATTTCCTATTTTGAGGTTTGGGATAGAGTGCAGAAGGGCCCAGTGCTAGTCTGATGCTATCACGCTCTATTATGAGAGCTAGCTGTCTGACACCGGGTACGATAGTCTCCTCACACTCCCAGCATTCATCAGCAGGGACAGAGAGTACGTTCTTCTGGAGGGAGCTGAAATGAATCCTGCTGGAGAGGCCGTCGGTGAACCACCTCTGACCAACAGTAATATCCGATGAGCAGAGGACAGCTACACCTCAGCCACCAGAGGACTCAGAGGCGGCAAGCTACTGGTTATGAGATACAAACTAATCACAACTCGCATACATCCAGTTCAGCTGTGCACATTAGACAAAGCACCGTCTAGAGGAATTTACAACGTGAGCTAACCATCACTGCTCTGATTAAACAAATCAGTGCGGTTTATCAAAGAGAGTGGGGTAAGCTGTGTCAGCCCATTAACCTAAAATAATACAAATAAACAGTAATATTGTGAAATAGTATTACAATTTATAATTTTTTTCTATCTGAATATATTTTATGTAACGTATTCCTTAAGGGTTAGTTCATGCAAAATGAAATTTCTGTCATTAATTACTCACCCTCATGTCATTCCAAACCCGTAAGACCTTTGTTCATCTTCGGAACACAAATTTAGATATTTTTGATGAAATCCTAGAGTTTTTTTTTTATCCCCCATAGAAAGCAACATTTAAGGTCCAGAAAAGTAGCGTAGGAGACTGACAGGGGAGAGACAAAATTGTTGAATAAAGTCGTTATTTTTGTTTTGTTTTTGCACACAAGAAGAATTTTCGTCACTTCGTAACATTAAGGTTGAACCACTGTAGTCATATAGTCACTGTAGTTGACTATTTTAACAATGTCCTTACTACTTTTATGGACTTTGAATGTGGTAATTACATTGCTTTCTATAAGGGATAAAAAAAAAAAAAATTAAAAGTTAGCTTCACTTCCTGTCTCATGAGATGCCTTCATCTGATTGATTTTTAAAGGCAACATAGATGTATCCTTCACTGGCTTTGATATCCCATAATCCCATGCTTTCCATTCTGTGACAGTTGAGCCAAAAAATAAAGATGGCGTCTGAAAGTTGTGGTTGGTGGTCAGTTTGGGTGTAAATGTATGTTTTTGACCTTTGTTTCCCACTTTTTTGTGTTTTCCACAAATCTCACGCTATTTTGCCGTAGATCTTTAAACCATTACGCTGCCTCAGAAGTCCGAAATCAGTTTCGTGAGGCGGCTGTGCGCACAAACGGCTGCCTAAGTTTTCAGATGCAGCCACTGTATACACTATATGGTAAAAGTACTGGGACACACCTCTTAATTATTGAATTCAGGTGTTTCATTCAGACCCATTGCCACAGGTGTATAAAAGTGCTTGATGTGTGTTCCGAAGATGAACGAAGGTCTTATGGGTGTGGAACGACATGAGGGTGAGCAATTAATGACAGAAATTTAATTTTTTGGGTGAACTAACCCTTTAAGCTGAACATTTTTAGCACCCATTACTTTGTCAGTGTCACATGACTTCAGTTTCAGTATCATTCTAAAATGCTGATTTGATGCTCAAGAAACATTTCTTAATATTATCGATGTATTGTTGTTGTTGTGCTGCTTTTTGTGAAAACGATGATTTTTTCCCCCCCAGGATTCTTTGATAAATAAAGAGTTCAAAAGAACAGCATTTATTTGAAATATAAATATCTTTACTGTGACTTTTGATCTATTCAATGCATCCTTGCTATAAAAAAATAAAATAAAAAAAAACTTACTGACTCTGAATGGGGTAGTATAAAGTATTTCATATGGATAATAAAATACATAATACATAAATCCTGGCAAGAACAACAACAACAAACAATACCCATGAATTATTAAATGAAACACTGTTCTCCAGAATGGCACCTTGTTGGGCAAAATGTGCCAGAAGCTGTGCCAGTGGCTCAACTAAAAGTGAGAGTGAGCTTTGCCTCCAAATGCAAGTACTACTATTACATTTGGAAGTGGGGGAAACATTTCTTCAAAGAATCAGAGGGAGCTCTGACAAAAATAAGCCCATTGTTCCAAGAAAATAAATCAAGGATTTTTTTCCCCCTTCCAAAAGAGTTATATACTGAAGAAGCTCCTTCAGCCTCAAAGTTTGGGGAACTGCGAGGAGGAAGCAGCAACATTTGATATTTCCCTGCAGCATTGACGGTTGGTACTGTATGTGGAATAATAATGTGCTTGTTCATCCAGTCCATTTTTTTTTTATTTTTCACTTTTTTTTTTTTATATCAAGAATGTAAAATTATGTGTCTATGAAAAAAAGAAAGAAAAACCAAAATAGATATTTTAAGAAAATGCAAATATGAAGCAAAGTAAAAGACTCTATAATGGCATTATTGAAAAGTTTATTGCATAAATAATGTTTTTAATTTATATTTGAAATATAAATCATTCACATATTCCATAATGGCTCATTATGACACAGCTTAGACAGGGCAAGTTTTGTCACTGGACCACTATTTTAAAGTCATATTTCTATGGTCTTGCATTATAGATGCTAATCATTTTCATCATCAGACAGTTTTATCTCTATCCCCCTTTTCCCTTAATGATAGTACTCGAGTACTTTTTAAATAAATACCCCACTCTCCCCTGTTTAGTGAGCAATCTCATAAACATAGTAATGAAATGCCATTAAAAGAAGTGCTGTAATTACTGAATGGCTGGTGTCTCCCCTGGAGCAAATGACAGTCAGCGTGTAAATCACAGTGACCAACCAATCAAGGACAAAATTTACAAGAAGTATTTCTCCTTTCCAACAGCCGTCATATACGATGCTGTGGGCGTTCTCATCTTGAGCAACCTGAACTACCTGAACCTGAACATACCAGCATATTAAAAATGACACCTTCACTAACCGAATCTGGTCTCAAATACTTGCCGCAAAATCATTCACCTCACGTCTAATTTCCAAGCAACTCGCAATTTAAATTTCACAATCATGTTCAATCAAAGGTGTCATGTAGTTATTATTTTCCCCAGCCTTAGTTAGAATATTAATGTAACTAATAAAAACAAAACATGTCAAATAAAAATTCCCTTGTCTTGTCAGCGAATTATTTTCCTATTGTTGAAAAATAATGAAGGAATGAGTCAGAGAACACCTTCCACTATCCATTAAAAACATTTCCTGACAGCAGATGGCAGAGTGAGTTTCCATCTTTAAATCATTACGAATAAAGGACCGCAAGGTTACCGCAAAGAAACCCCTGTGAAAGATGTTATTCTGTGCAATTTCACTGAGAATCACTCTCTCCCTGTGGGCAGATTACAGTCCATCCACACTAGGATGAGCAGGAAATGCATAGCTGCTCATTTCTCAGAGCATCTTTATGTAATAAATCTCCATATGCTGAGGCCCTCAGCACTGAACTGGCAAATCCAGAAATATCAACAAGAGAAAACGTATGGCTGTAGAAATTATGAGGCCTATGATGTTATGACTTCATATATCATGTGCACATTTTTGATGTCACTGCAGATTAATGTCTACAACACAAAACAATTAAAGGGATAATTCACCCGAAAATGAAAATTCTGTCATTATTTACTTCATTACTACAATTTGTATGCTGTACAAAAAAAGTCACATGAGAGTAACTCTAAATTTGTCCGCCGATACTGACAGCTGATTATTTAGAATGATATCTGCTAATACTAAAACCGATATTTGATTTTCTTAGGGAAATAAATCTCTCCCAACTAATGCTGTAAACTATACAGGGAACCCTCGAATTTTATACATTACTATAACATTAGATGTTAAAATTAACAACAGAGCCCAAACTATTATATTCAGCTGCTATTTATTTTTAGATATAATAATTACACTCAAATAAAAACTAAAATGTAAACTCAGTTGCACATAAACACTTGTCTTCATGACAAATTTATTCAAACATACATACATAATTAACAGTAAGTGTTTTTAACAGTAAGTGTTTTTATAACTAACAATCTGTGAACATTGGATAACTTTGAGGTAATTGCAAAGTAAGTGACATTGTTCACAAGCCGTTTTATCCACATTTTTCCACGGCTGAGACACTGATTGAGCGATTACATGAGACATAATAAATTTCAGTAAGTTGTACTGTAACTTTCCAAATATCTTTTGATGTTCATGCTTGTTTTTCGTGTTATCACTTGTATTAAAAAGGAAGTGATCACTCGCAGCGCACTGCTGCTTGAACTGAGGTGCTAAAGCTATCTGTCAAGTCACATTTATTGTTTGAATTATGTGATAAAATGAACAGAATTTGAAAGTTAAGACTTTGTTTCTTATCAGAAGTAACAAAGCACAAAGCTCTTTGCGATTATTATTATTTTGCACTACAAATAATGTTTGGTGCTGGGAAAAACCACGGACCTGGCACCCTTGGCTTGAACTACACGTAATAGCATCAAATAGAGCCTATTATAACTTTTTTTAAAACTGTTAATGAGTTATTGCTCCATTAACATTTTACATTTAACATTTTCTTTTCACACAGTATGAGTTGCAGTCTGAAATGTTTTTCTGCCCCCGTTTGATTGACAGGATATATTAATCAGCCCTGATCATCAGCTATTTTTAAACAATCAGCCGTTGGCCAATAGTGAAAATAATTGCTCTTATCAGACGATACCGATTATTGACCGATACATCGGTGCATCCCTAAGAGTAACCATAGGAGAGTCTATAATGCTCCAAAAAATCATTATTATTTGTATTAAAATATAAATAATAGGAGTGTGAAGATATCTTGTGCCACAAGATCTTGCGAGATTAAAATGTGACAAGATTTCTTGTCGAGGTGAAAAGCAGTTTTGTGATATTGCCATGATGGAATGTGAGCGGTGCCACCGCTACATTTACATTCACTGTCGTTTTGTTTTTTATAAAAATAAAAACCATTTAATTCAGTTGGATAACAGTCGTTTCAATTCCATCCAGCTCATCTAATATGAGCAGCAGAGCCGTACGTAGAGTGGCAGGAATCAGAGTACACCGATCACGTGATGAGAGATGACTGACAAGACCATGGCGGAGGATTCATTGCACAACAGAGCCTAAGCCTCTGATAAATGTCTTATCTTGAAGAATTCGTGCTCAGCACTGCTCCCTACCGCTCCCTATTCACGGAGTATGCACAAAAGTGAAAGTAAAATGCGAGCACGCATTCAAAATCAATACCCCACATTTTGAAAACGGCTCCCTAATGCATGCAGATATCTCCCAATATGAAAGCTATCTTAGGATGGGCTGTGTAGTTGTAACCATCTCTTAGCTCTGTATCATGCTTGAAGAAAAATTTGGTCTCTATTTGCACTTTGAATATTGAGTACTTTGATTATGGTTACACTTATTGTTTGCACTTAATACAACTAAGAGAAAACTGTAATTCATTTTTATCTTTACTCTTTTTATTTCTATGATCAATTTGTGGAATGGAGTTCAGTTAGGAGGTCTAAAGTTGTAGAAGCTCATAATTCATGTACAGTTCTAAGGTCTGAAGAGACTCACATGAAATCATACAGGAGAGAAGCCAGTCAGTTTACTTTGTGGCAAAACCTTTTACAGTGCTTCAGTATTGTTGTCTTTTATTGCATATGATAATTCATACTCAAAGTAGAATTGAAATTAAATTCATTACAAGATGATTAGTTAAAACATTTCAAATGCACCTGCAGACTTTTTCTAGTCATGCATTGAGGATTTCTTAAAAATACTGTCTATACTAACTGTCTAGTCACACACCTAATAAATAATAAATAAATAAGTATTGAGTTTCCACAAAAATAAGGCCTTCCCGTGAAGCAAGTTGAAAATCAAACAACAAATATAAAAACCCTAACAAAACAAAAATGAAGAATCATCAGACTTTGCAGATGAAGGACATCAGACTTTGCTAAGAAGCTGTTCAAGGCTAAGGAAGGACATTCTCTTGCAGGAAATTGAGGCAATCTCCTCCCTTGGCATTCATGCAAATACACAAATAAGCTTCAACATGCATATCCGATTTAATCAGCCAGGCACCTAATTACTGTTCAGATTAAACTGCCATTAGATATTAAGTCACCAGTGGCAAAGTGTTAATAAGATTGAGCATTGTGATGCAAACTTTAGATCGCTGTTCCCTCGCAGTCATATGGCACGTATTTCTGATAAACCTGTCTAACATGAGCCCGGTGTGATTAGTCATCTAAAATTCTCCTCAGCACAACGTGATGAGTCTGAACCAAACTGACCTCAAGCATTTCAATACACAAGCTGTCCTACATGTTCATCTGATTTGGCAGCCCATGAATATTTTCCCTTGAAAACTCATTATAGTTCAAAAATTAGCACATGGAGAAGAGTACAAACCAGAAATAATACAGTCATATTTGAAAAGCCTGTAGGTCTAATGATGCTGGAACAATTCCTTTTCTCTATAATAGTGATGGCAGCTGCTGTTTGAGACGTTTATGAGACGAGCTCAGCTGGAGCAAACAGATGGTCCAATAGTTCCTGGTTTTGGCTAAATTTATATCAGATGTCACATTGATGAACTCAGAGATGCAAGGAATAATGTAAATCAGCTCAAACAGTTTGCTGCATGAAAGAAGGGAGGAAAACATTTTACCTTCTTGCATCTATTGTGGTACTCTGCATAAAAGATTTCCACTTGTCAGCAGAAAGCAAGCACTAAAATCCTGAAATGCTTAGAGATCATGGGGTCAGCTGCATCAAAATGTGCATGAAAAAACCATGTCAAAATGTCTGTTTGCATAATTAATGCACAGACACCATTATGCAACCTAAAATATGAGGGTAAGGGTAATGCTTCGTGTTATGGACAAGGCCAAAGGGAAATCTTTCTTAAAAGGGGTACAACTTCACCGCTGGCAAAATGGGCTTACAATAAAACTTTGCAGTAGAAAGGAGAAAAAAAAAAAATGAAATTAGTGCTGCCTGACTAGAGAAAGCAAAGAAAAGGCTGTCATCTTCCCTTTGGCCAAATAGATAGGAAAACTTCAACGCTCATAATGCACTGGGCATGTTGCCATGCAAGGACACTCCCACCAGTCTGCTACGGACATGCTTTACCAGAGTCAAATACCACCTTGCTTTAGTAGAAAATACTTCTTAGCAAACTTTTAGATATAGACTTGTATTCTTCCCAGGTGCAAGATTTCAAAAAGTAAACGTTTAGCAGGAGTGAGTTACTTTCGGTTACCAGTGAAGGATCCAGCGCGTTGGCTGCAAAGAATTGTAAATATGGAGAGAACACTGCAACGAACAATCTGAAAAACCTCCATGTTTGTAGTCATAATGCTGTTTAAAGAGTATACAAAGTAGGATACAATTTTCAGTGATAAACCAAATAACTGTTCTGTTAATAACCCTCTGCTGATCGGACTGTCCGTGGGGTTACAAAAACGCGGAAGTATAATCTGTAGTTACACGAAAGCCCTGGAGCTGTCAAAAGTCCAGAATTTTGCTGACATACCGTCATTGTAACAATAAAAAGCAGGTTGAAAATCAGTGAAGTTACACTTTAAATGAGTTTTAACTGAAACACTGCAAATTGCTATCTTAAAAAAGCAGCACACAGGTCCAAATAAAATCTTGAAAGGTTAACCTAAGGACTGTCATAACTAAATCCTAGACAAAATGGTCTCATTATAGATCACAAGAACACAAAAGTGTTACACAATTTTAGCCTAATCAGTCATCACAAATCACAAAATTTAAGTTTCTCTTACCCCAGAAGGACATTAAAGATAACATTAAGTTGAACAAAAGTATAAAAAATTGTTTTTACTTTCAAACATTATTAATTTGCATTATTTATAAGTGTGGTAAACAAGTAGTTACAAAATATTACAACAAATAAACCGAATAATTGCTGTTAATTGGTAACACTTTACAATACGGTTAAATTTGTTAAAATTAACACAATAGGTATCACAAACTAACAATGAACAACAATTCTCTTACAGTATTTATTTATCTAGGTTAATATTAATTTAATACAATAATGCATTTTTAACATTTCAAGTTGTATAAATTAACATTAGTTAATATATTATGAAGAAAAAAAACTTAATTAACAAAGAACAACAGTATATTTATAAATATAAACATTAACCTAGATAGATAAATGCTGTAAAAAGTTAGAGCCCTGTAGTATGCCCTTGTTTAGTCCAAGATACCTAATGCATTAACAAATGTCAGTGAATTGGATCTTATTAAAAAGTGTTACCAATTAATGAGCAAATGGTGGAACTGGTCAAACTAAAAATTAAAAAAAAAAAAAAAAAATCAGGATATGTTGACCCAGGAAGGCCTGCGCATAATCAGAACTGACCACATGTACTTTCTGTCTGTGGCTTTATTGTGCACAATTCATCAGTGCATGTTATTACAAAGAATTTTTAAAGAAAGTCCTCATAAACTTTATTCAAAATGTAATCATTCTTCTTCTTTTGAAACTCTTTCTCCGTTCCTGACAATTCCTGATGGATAAAAATCACCCTACTTTTTCTTTTATTGAATATCTTGTTTTTCCTCTGAAAAATAGATTGAAAACAGCAATTCACATTGACTTTAACATTAATTTAAAATTAAAGCTATGGTGACCCACACACCATTTTTTAAATTTTGTCTGCAGTTTGACACAGCTATAATGCAAAACAACAGTCATGCTTATTAGTTTACAATTAGTTACGCAAAAGAAGACAACAAACACAAAAGTTCTGGCTCCCAAATGCTTATCAAGTGCAAAAACTTGCCGGCAGCCATCACCTCTTCAGTCTGGCTGCTAGGTTAACAAGAAACGGTTCAATTAACCACGATAACCATCATGCATGTTGAAGAGCTTAAGTCGCCACGCTGAGAAGCGCATTAGCATGGGCCAGGTACAAGCAGCGCCTGCTTTTACTCTTCATCTCCTCATGCTTTTTTGAAGCAAGGCCTGGGGACAGGCAGAACGGCCAGACCTGCTTTGATAAGAGCAGAAGCGCCAAGCTGCTTCTCTGATGAGCGCAGGTCTGTTTGAGCGCAGAGCTTTCCTGGAGGGCCTCAGCATGGTATAGGCCTCTGAAGTCCAGCTTCATCTGAATAATGTCAGATAAGCAGCTGCTACTCACCAGAACGCAACTGTTGCATTGGTTCCTTGTGCTGCCTACAATCTGTTGCCCTCTACTTCACCCTCACTGTATAGATGTCATTGTGCAAGACGAACACAAAGTCAGTGATGCTACAGGGAGAAAACAGCCAAGGCATAAACACAACAAGTTTAAGGGCTTGTTCATACTAGATGGTATAGAGAGGATAAGAACAAGCCGGGGGCAAGACTCCAACCCACACAAACAATGCAAAGAAGAAACATTTGAAACAGTATATTACCAATATTTTGTACATTTCACCTTACTATAGTTTACTTTGTGTGTAATGTGTAGCATAAAATCAAAGTAATAATGATTGTTGCATGACATGAGTTCAGCTCTCTGTGACATTATTCAAAATTGCGTGTGACCATTTCAGAAAAGCAAGTTAATAGCCATTATATTCTTGAACAATTATGATATATAATGATTATGTCTTGAAATATATCTAGGTATTTATATCTTGAAATATATATTCACTGATATTAAAATTGTGGCAAATACCAATAAGCAAATACCAGTAAGCAAATACCAAAAATTTTGTTATGTGAATAACCGATGGCTGATATTAAAATTCTTTACTACTGTATGATTTATTTTTAATAAATCAAAAATAAAACTTTTTTAAAATGTTTTTAAAAGAAGTCTCTTATCCTCACCAAGGCTGCATATTTGATCAAAAATACAGTAAAAACAGTAATATTATTAAATATTATTACAACTTAAAATAACTGTTTTCATATATTTTAAAATGTAATTTACCTGATGTGGCAAAGCTGAATTTTCAGCGGCCATTAACTCAAGTGTTCTGTGTCACATGATCCTTCAGAAATCATTCTAATATGCTGATCTTATGCTGAAAACACATTTATTATTATAATCAATGTTGAAGACAGTTATGCTGGGAACTGTGATAC